>NC_135534.1:129472519-129777219 GCF_045843805.1 Urocitellus parryii
GCACATTCACTGGCGGGAACAGGTCAGGTAGGGGTGATTGGTCAGTACAAAGATGGGTATACATTTGAACTGATTGGTTTGAGCCCTGAGGTGTATATGTGCTGGACTGCACAGTTTCTGGGAGGGGTTGTTTTCTCAGAGCAACCAGATGGTCATGGGAGATTTCAACATACATTTAGTGGGCATTTCTGGGAGTTGTTTTTAACTTCTACATGAGTTTCAGGTTCCAGGAAAACAGAACTTAATTCTTACATTCTTAACCTTTCATTCCCCACTTCTTTTTCTGACTATTTTTAATCTTAAAAGTAATAAATCATAATCATTGAGGGGTATCACACTCTATTTCTGCCAGTGAGGCATATTGTTGTCTGATTACCATAAGTTTAACTTGTCTAATTTGAGCTTGGAGAAAGGAAACAACATGGTTGAGCAAACAGGGTCCTACAGTTAGTAATAATATGAGGATTATTAAAGGACCGGCTAGGGCTGATAAAAGCATAGTTAACCAGGGGGATTGTGTGAACCAAGACTCAAACCACCCTTTTTGAGCTTCTCTCTCTCGTTGACGCTCTTCGGGGCGTCTTCTTAATTTACTCATAGATTCTTTTACAACTGCAATATGGTTGGCATAAAAACAACATTCTTCCCTCAATGCAGCACAAAGGCCCCCTTCTCTCATGAAGAGGAGGTCTAACCCTCACCTGTTCTGTAGGACAACTTCAGAGAGAGAGGTTAAAGATTCCTGCAAAGCTGTGATAGAGGTTTCTAATGTCTTTAAATCCTGGTCTATTGCTGCTTCTAATTGGGCCATCTGTTGCGATCCATGGACCAGGGCAGTGGTTCCTGTTCCCACTCCTGCAGCAACTCCTATTCCCAATAAAATGGTTAATGTGAGGGATACAGGTTCTCGGTGAAACCGGGTTGTATGCCCCCCTATTTGATCTTCAAATGAAACTGTGTCATGATTGAGCACTCTGGGAAATATCTGTACCATTACACAATAATTAACAGAGCTGTTAAATATCTGGGCTGAAATGCAGGGAGTTAACCCTGAGTCACATGCCCACCAGGTTCCATTTTCAGGGTTAAGGAAGCCCTGTGTGATGCTGATTTCTTTTATCTGGGTACATAGGTGTTGTTTACTTTTAGGTGGGGACCCTAGACATAAGCCTGTCCCAGTTACTTCTGGGAGGGTTAACTTAGGATATTTACCCCAGTTACAGGAGGAACTCTGCACTTTTACTGCATAAGTCCCATCAATTGCTATCCCTTCATAGTAAGGGGGAGCAGTGGAGAGACAGATCCAGCAAGATTGAGTAAGGTTTGGTTGTGTGGAGTTCAGTGCCGTATAGGCTCCTCTAATTAGCCCCCAGGGGGAGGGGTTGGCTTCGCTCTGGATTGGGGAAGTAAACAAAGGTGGAACTTGGGTAGTATGGGATGGTGGAGGGGCCTTGGTCCTTGGTGGGGTGGTAGATTTAGGCATGGGAGGGTTGGGAGGCCTAATTTTTGGCTTGAGGGGATTGGGCCCTATGGCTAAGGGAATTTCTTCCTTTTTAAGCCGGATGGTGAACCAAAGGCCAAAATCATTTCATGAGGCATAAAATCACATTCCCCAGGTGTTTCCTGAAAGCCATGACCGGGCATATTCTTTTCCTTTGGGAGTAAAGGTTATATTTAGAGGGTTACATAGACCCTTTGTTCCACACCGAGTTGCTTGATATCTATGACCATAACAGTTGTGGGGGTCTATCCAGGAGTCATTCCCTCCCACCCGAATTAGACTATCAGGGGAGTTTGGGTTTCACCAGGCAGACCCTGTTTGTTCACATCCCCACGACCTACAATAGAAATCATTTTCTCCCCCACATAACCGTGACTGCTTGCGGCTTCGGAAGTCCGCAGGACAGACATAGTAATCCAGAGTGGCTAGCTTGCATCGAGCTGAGGGACTACTGCAACCTCCATATCTTAGATTGAGTTTTTGACGTGAGTCGAGGTCAAGGACAATGAATGGGATTTGGTTGGGGTTTTCTACATCAGGGATATCCCAGTGGGAGAGACCTATAGCAAGCTGACAAATGTCTGGGTAAAGAGATGGCCACCAAGTCCATAAGGGGGCTGTATGTGAAATGGACCATACTTCTTGCCCAGTAGGATATATGATCTGCCATTGCTGCTGATGGGGGTTAGGACTGCTGGTGGTCAAGGGGAGAGTCCACAGCCCTAACCACACAGTAAATACGCAATTTGAAAGGGTTACCAGTCTTTTCCAGTTTCCAGCTGGAGTCTGGTGAGGGTGCGGGCTTGAGATGGGAGGCATGGATCCAGGAAGTGATTCCGTCCACCTTCACCGCTGTTGGTGTTATAAGCAGCACCTGGTATGGTCCTTTCCAGCGGGTTCCAGGGATGACACCTGATGCCGCCTTATGTAGACAAAGTCCCCCACTTGATATTGATGTGGGGTCCCCTTGTCTCCAGGTTGGTAGGCAGTGGCCATCTGCTTCCACAGGTATCACTGGGTTCTTTCAAGAGCTTTAAGTCTGTCAAGCAAGGGGGTGTGAAAGGAATCATTAAGCCTCAGAGTTGGAGCTAGCTCCCTTACTGGAGGAGGGGCACCATAGAGAATTTCATAGGGGGTGAGGTTACACATAGAAATGGAAGGAGTATTTCTTGCACAAAATAGTGCATAAGGCAGGAGCATAGTCCAATCCTTTATGCCGGTCTCTAAGCTTAATTTTGTTAAGGTCTCTTTAATGGTTCTATTCATTCTTTCTACCTGTCCTGAGCTCTGGGGTCTATAAGCACAATGTAATTTCCAATTAATCCCCAGGGTCCTGGCCAACCCCTGACTTACCTGGGCCATGAACACCGGTCCATTATCAGACTCTATTACCTTAGGCAGGCCGTATCTTGGAAAAATATCTTCCAGGATCTTCTTGACCACCATTTGTGCCATTTCCTTTTTTGTGGGGAAGGCTTCAACCCATCCTGAAAAAGTATCTACAAAGACTAGGAGATATTTAAGTCCATACCTTGCTGGCTTAATTTCAGTAAAGTCCACTTCCCAAAATTGTCCTGGTCTGGTTCCCCGTAGGCGCTTTCCTGCAGGAAGCTTGGAAGGGTAAGCATTGACCAATTGACAGACCCGACAGGCTTTTGTTACCCATTCAGCTATTTCCTTTCGCTGTGAGTCGGTTAGTGGAAAACTCTGTTCTTGATCCTGCAGGAATGCCTGCAGTTTCTTTGAACCAAGGTGAGTGAGTTGATGTACATTTTTAACATAGTGTAGGGCTTTCTGAAATTGCAGGCTAGGCTCAGTGAAGTCAAGAAGTTCAGTGTCAGTGTCCTTATATGTTAAGTTGCCAGGGTGCTCCAACGTGGCTAAATCTCCTGACTTTTGTTTCCCCGGTGTGGAAAGTGTTAACATGGTTACTCCTTTTAGGGCTGCCAATTTAGCTTCTTTGTCCGCCCTCCTGTTCCTGGCCGCTACACGATCTTTCCTTTCTGGTGTCCTGGACAGTGCACTATAGCTAGTTCCCTAGGGCTTTGCACTGCTGAGAGAAGGCGGAGAATCTCATCTTTGTTTTTTATTTCTTTTCCCGCCGAGGTTAATAGTCCCCTTTGCCGGTAGATAGCCCCGTGTATATGAGCGGTAGCAAATGCATAGTGGCTATCTGTGTATATAGTGGCCTTTTTGCCTGCTGCTAGTTCCAATGCCTTCCTGAGGGCGATTAGCTCTGCCTTCTGAGCCGATGTTCCCTTCGGGAGACTAGAGGACCAGAAGGCTTTAGTTCTGCTAACTATTGCCACCCCATCCCGCCGCTTACCATCCTGGAGGAAGCTGCTGCCATCTGTGAACCATATGACCTCAGGGTGGGGCAGTGGCTGATCCTTTAATTCCCGTCTTATACTGGTTTCCTCTGCCAGTATATGTTGACAGTCATGAGTGACGGTCCCTGATGATTGTTCAGGTAGTAGTGTAGCCGGGTTAAGCAGGGCAGGGGGTCCCAGCATTATTCTGTCCTTGTCGAGCAACAAGCTCTGATAGTGTGTTATTCTAGAGTTTGATAGCCATCTGTCTGGTGGCTGGCGGATGATGCTCTCCAGGGCATGGGGGGCTATAATTGTTAGCTTCTGCCCCAGCATTAATTTATCAGCATCCTTGATTAGAAGAGCTGCTGCTGCTATAGCTTTTAGGCAATGGGGCCACCCGCTAGCCACTGGGTCCAGCTTTTTAGACAAGTAGGCTACAGGCCTTTTCCAGGGCCCTAGAGTCTGAGTGAGCACTCCTCGTGCTATTCCTTTCTTTTTCTCAATGTAGAGAGTAAAGGGTTTTTCTACATCCGGGAATGCTAAGGCTGGAGCAGATAGCAGCGCCCTTTTGATGTTATCAAAAGCTTGCTGGTGCTCAGGGGTCCATTGGAATTTGGCATCTCCCTTCAACAGTGGGTATAAAGGAGCAGCTAAGGATGCAAACCCAGGTATCCATAACCTGCAAAAGCCAGCGGTCCCAATAAACTCTCTGAGTTGCCTCCTATTAGATGGGGGCGGTATCTGCACAGCGGTTTGTTTTCTGGGCTCAGTGAGCCATTGTTTGCCACCCCTAAGGGAATAACCCAGGAAGATTACTTCTTGCTGGCAAATTTGGGCCTTTTTGGCAGAAGCTCTATATCCGAGCTGAGCAAGCTCGGGTAGTAGTGCTTGGGTCCCAGACTCACAGTTTTCCTTGGTGTCAGCTGCCAGTAGCAGGTCATCCACATATTGAAGCAGGGTGACTTCTGGGTGTGTAGTTCTGAAGTTATTGAGGTCCCTGTGGAGGGCTTCATCAAAGAGAGTGGGGGAGTTTTTGAACCCCTGTGGGAGTCTAGTCCAGCTTAGTTGACCAGATGTTCCTGTTTCTGGGTCTACCCACTCAAAAGCAAACAGCAACTGACTATCTTTATGCAGAGGCAAGCAAAAGAAAGCATCTTTTAAGTCCAGAACAGTATACCATTTCCGCTCAGGGTTCAGAGTGCTGAGCAGATTGTACGGATTAGGTACCATGGGGTGAATGTCCTGTACTCTGTGGTTGATCTCTCTTAGATCCTGAATGGGGTGGTAGTCCCCGGTTCCTGGCTTTCTTACTGGTAGCAGGGGAGTGTTCCAGGCTGATTGACAGGGCCTTAGGACCCCTAAGGCCAGATATTTCTGAATATGGTGCCTTATCCCATCTTTAGCTTCTTTGCTCAGAGGATATTGTTTAATATTAATTGGGGAGGCTGAGGTTTTTAACTCCACCATTATTGGAGGTTGTTTTATGGCTTTGCCTAATTTAGCAGTTTTTGCCCAGGCATCTGGGGTAATCTGTTATCCATTTCTGGGATAGCTTGCCTGTTTGATCAGTCTTGGGGGGTGTGAAGAGTTGATGTTCATCTTCTACTGACATAGTCAAAGCCATGACTATGGGATTTTTTACTGAAGGATTTAGAAATTCCACTTGGGGGCCATCAGGGTTAAAAGTTATTCTGGCCCGGAGCTTGGTGAGCAGATCCCTGCCCATCAATGGGGCCGGGCATTCTGGGATTACTAGGAAGGACTGATGGACTTTTCTCCTCCCCAGGTCCATAGTCCTCTTAGTTGTCCAAGCCCGATATTTACTGCCATTACCCCCTTGAACCAGAGACCTTTTATTTGATAGGGGGCCCAATGGGGTCTTAAGGGCTGAATATACTGCCCCCATATCCACTTCAAAGTTTACTGGGTGTCCCTCCACTTCAAAAGTTCCCCTGAGCTCGGGGAGGGGATCTGAGCCCCGACTTTCCTAATCATCCTCCAGAGTCAGAATGGCTGGCTGGCGTGGCTGCTTCTTTTTAGGGCACTCTTTGGCCCAGTGTCCTTTTTCTTTATGGTAGGCGCATTGATCTGAGGCCAGGGGTGGCCTTTGATGTGGGCCCAGGTATCCCTTCCTGTCTCCCTGTTTCTTAATTTCTGGCCTATTCGCTGTTGTGACCAGGACCTTAGCCAATGCCTTAGTCTGCCTTTTGCTTCTTTCATCCTCTCTTTGCTCCCTTTCTTTTTTCTTCCTCTGTTCCCTTTCTTCCTCAGTTTCTCTCATATAATATACCTTCTCGGCTTCTCTGACTAAATCTCTCAAAGTCATATCTTGTAATCCATCTAAGCACTGTAACTTTCTTTTAATATCTAGGGCAGCTTGCCCAATAAAGGCCATCGTGACAGATGCCTTTTGATCCTCTGCCTGAGGATCGAAAGGAGTATATCTCCTATAGCCTCCATAATTCTCTCTAGAAACACAGAGGGAGATTCATCAGGCCCTTAAATAATCTCTCTTACCTTGGCCAAATTAGCCGGTCGCCTAGCGGCCGCTCAGAGACCCACTATCAGAGCCCGGCAATATGTGGACAGATGCTCCGTGCCTTCAAAGGTGTTGGGGTCCTAGTTGGGTCGGTTCAAGGGGAAGCTGGCTTCAATTATGTTGGGAAGTTGTGTCAGTCGCCCATATTGTCTGAGGATATTTTTTCTAGCTTCCAGGAGGATCCTCTCTCGTTCCGCTGTCGTGAAGAGAGTCCCTAGGAGTTGTTGGCAGTCATCCCAAGTGGGCTGGTGTGAAAATATCAGTGACTCCATTAAACCTGTTAGCTGGGTGGGGGGATTGTTATTTTTCCAGTTATATAAGTCTGAGGAGGAGAAAGGCCAATACTGATAGGCTTGCATTTCTCCCCCATGGCAGTCATCAATCATTGGCCCATAGGGACAGAGAGGGAGCATCACGGGAGCTTCAGGGTTTTCAATCATTTGCCGCCAGCGGGTTCCTTTAGCTGGCCCAGCTTCCTCCAGGGGAGAAGGGGCTGGAGCCATTGCAGGGAGGTCATCTGGAGGGTGCTGGGCTGGCTCAGCCTCCTCCAATGGCAGAGAGGCTGAGTCACAGCAGGGGAATCATTCAGAGGATGTTGGGGTTTGGGGGGTGAGGGCAGGGGATAAGGTGGGGGAGGAGGGTCAAGTAGAGTCAAATCTTGAGATTCAGGGAGAATAGAGGGTGGAGGGGGAGGAGGAGCAGAGGGTTTGAGTGATAGAATCGTGGGGGTAGGAGTAGGAGCGGGAGCAGGGGCAGGGACAAGGAAAGGCTTCACCCATGGAGGAGGAGATTCGCAGAGGTCCTGCAAAGTTAAGATATACGGCTGTTGATCTGGATGGCTATGTGGCCTCAGCTGAAAGACAATATCTCTGACTTTTAGGATTAGAGGGAAGTAGAAAGATCCTTCTAGGGGCCATCCAACTCCAAAGGTGAGCCATTCTGATGCACAGAGAGTCTGCCAGGTCCGGCCTTTTAATGAAAAAGAAAGATTCTGGGCCCTTGAGCGGACTTCAGTCCAGTGATCAAGGGTAAGGGACAGAGGCATTGAAGTGCTTTGCCCCATAATTAGAGATACACAAACAGTGAAAGTAATGACACACGCCACAGACAAGACAAGACAATAAAGACAGGCAATGGACGTCCAACACCGAGACCAGGACTGAGTAGCTGGCAAAACCTGATGGGCTGGCAATACCGAATCTGAAGCAAAATATCACTGAGTCGAGGAGACTATTGATCCTCGATTTCCCGAGTCCTCTGGGGCATCCCCCAGGGACGTGGCCTGTGGCTCTATGACACGTCTGTCAGCCACTGTCAGAGAGAGCTCACACTCTTCACTTACAGCCACCTTGCCAAGCCCCAACCTAAAACCTGAAAATCATACAAAAAGAGGCACCTTACCCCGAGAGGAGCCCGTTAGGGGTCTTTGTCCGCCACTGCCGGATCTCGGTGGAACCTCCAGATGTTAAGGTCTGGCAAGCATCGGAGGAAGAGACCACCAAGAGACTGTCTTATGCATCCGCAAAGGGTTTATTAGGGAACCAGCATGCTGAGACTCAGAGCTCACTTTGGAGGAGCAGAGAGCCCTGAGAACAGCTTAAGCAGAGCTTATATACATTTCTTGGAAAGGGCAGGGACTTTACATACAGCATAGCAAATCATTGCACACTGCGGGAAAATCAAAGGACAACTCTAAAACATGATTAGCACATTCACTGATGGGAACAGGTCAGGTAGGGGTGATTGGGTAGTACAAAGAAGGGTATACATTTGAACTGATTGGTTTGAGCCCTGAGTGTATACATGCTGGACTGCACGGTTTCTGGGAGGGGTTGTTTTCTCAGAGCAACCAGATGGTCATGGGAGATTTCAACATACATTTAGTGGGCATTTCTGGGAGTTGTTTTTAACTTCTACATGAGTTTCAGGTTCCAGGAAAACAGAACTTAATTCTTACATTCTTAACCTTTCACTACCTAACTGAAAGGAGACCTTGCATGGCTTGAAGTCTTCTTACTGAGTCAAAGGAGATCAAGGAAGAATGCTGGCCATGGTTGAAAAATAAATGGCTTTAGGGCTTAAGAAGATCATGAAACAGCTGGCATGAGGATAAAGAGTTATACACGTTAGCAGGATGATTATGTAGCACAGGTATTCTCATCCTTTTTTAAATGGCAAGACCACTCTTAGGTAAAAATCACAATTATGTGCCACAAGGGCAATCAGGTGAGGCTGTTCAAGACCAGATTCAGCCCTAAGGCTCTAACACCTAGGTGGAACCTGGCCACCAAGGACTGAGGGGATCAATTTTTTGGCATGTTTTGTGTAAGTTAGATTTCTGTTACTATCACAAAACACTCCAGATAATCAGCTTATATATAGCAAAGGATCACAGTTTTGGAGGCTTAATTCATGGTTGTTGGCCCTTTATCTTTTGGGCTGGAGGCAGTTGTGAGAGCATGTGTTGAAGAAACTTCTTATGGTGGTGAGAAGTGAAGTGATAAAGGAGGAGGAATGTGATCTCACTGTCCCCTTCAGGGTTAAGCCCCCAAAGAATGGGAGACTTCCCACTAGACCCCACCTCAGCCCAATAGCACCACTTTTAGGAACAAGCCTTTAATAAGTGGGCTTTGTGATCATTTCAGTTGCAAATGAAATCTGACTATAACATATTCCTGAATTGGGAAAGTCAAATATCTGTCACAAAATTCATGAAGTGGCCTGGAACTGTTTATAATTTAGATAGAGTAAGAAGAAGCAGGGTCAAAATAATGAGGGAAAAATTGAAATAAAAGAAGAAAATGATTGATTCTTGGATTTAAAAATACTAGATTTGTCAAAGGATGTGTGTCTATGTGTGTTTATAAGTGTGTCACAAAAGACTTTGCACAGTTTAAGCTTCATTTATTTCAGTAATATAGGTGCTGTGATCTTATCCTCAAGATCAAAGTATAAATTATATATAATATTTTATATTTATTTTAGTTTCATAAATACTGAATAATGAATTTTTCATTTTAATAATTGAGTCAAACATTCTGAGGGCACACAGTACAGGAAGACTGGAACAAAAGGAAATTTACCATTAATCATTAAAAAGTTAAATGAGATAAAACAACTTCAATTTTTACATGTGAGTTAATGTAAGGCAAAAGCACTCTCTAGATAAGATGAATTTAAGGACATAGGTAACCCTGAGATATAAATGTCTGGGTATAAGCAAGAATTACAAATAGTATGCACCAATTTCAAGGCAGTGGAATTGGCAGGGTCTAAATCATGGGCTCCAAGAGTAAAGGGGGACTCAGGTAAAGCCTGGATCACAGAAAAAAACAGGAACGTTCCCTGGAGTAGTATATACTATGAAGAAAGGGTAGAGTGGGAATTGGAACTTCAGGCCTGGACACAGGGTCTGCTGGTTGGTGGGTGGGGAAGGAAGGGACTGTGGGCATACCTTCCTCAGATGCTCAGAACCCTTTGTGACTCTACCAGGCTCTGTGATGCAGGCCTGAGGTTATAGTCAAGCCCAGGCACCCTCAGGGCTCAGATGCCTTAGGCAACCCAGCAATTCAGATGATAGAGAATATTCTCTCTTTTCTGGAAAGCCACATTCAGCCATGGCTGAACCCTACCTTAGATTATTTGGATACAGTCCCCAGAAGCATCTTTATGACTGGGGTGGTGTTGCTCCTTCTGCACCTGTGCTACCTGGTGTTCAAAGTGTTTTTCTCCACACACTTGGAAAAACCCAACATCCCAGGGGTTCTTCTTGTGGCTTCCCATTTCCCTTCTCACATTAGTAAATGAGTTGGGTTGGATCAGAGAGACATGTGAGGTGGGAAGTAGGAATAGAGGATAAAACTTCACTCTTTAGGGGAAGAGATCAGGCAGGGCCAGGGGCTCAGGGAGGACTAAGATTTCCATCTGAAGCTCACAAACGATTTATTTTAGGGTCTTGGTGAAGGGTTCCAGGAGAAAATGCCAGAAAGAAATCTGGTCCTGATTGACATCCTTACTTATGGTGGGTTCTCAGAAGAAGTGTCTCTCCAGACACTTGATCCTGAGTGCCATTCCCATGTCACCTATCTTCATCAAACCTTCATGTTGGGAGGACATGAGGGAGGTTTGAGGAAGGATAGGTGTCATGTCCTAATAAGGACAGCAGTGCTGACCTCTGAAGGCCTCTGAACAGAGCCTGGAGGCTGAGATCTGTCCCCTCCAAGAGTAAAGGGGGACTCAGGTAAAGCCTGGATCACAGAAAAAAACAGGAATGTTCCCTGGAGTAATATATACTATGAAGAAAGGGTAGAGTGTGAATTGGAGCCTCAGGCTTGGACACATTGTCTGCTGGTTGGTGGGCGGGGAAGGAAGGACTGTGGGCATACCTTCCTCAGATGCTCAGACCCTTTGTGACTCTACCAGGCTCTGTGATGCAGGCCTGAGGTTATACTCAAGCCCAGGCACACTCAGGGCTCAGATGCCTCAGGCAACCCAGCAATTCAGATGATAGAGAATATTCTCTCTTTTCTGGAAAGTAATACTCAGCCATGGCTGAACCCTACCTTAGATTATCTGAATACTGTCCTCAGCAGCATCTTTATGCCTTGGGAAATGTTGCTCCTTCTGTACCTGTGCTACCTGGTGTTCAAAGTGTTTTTATCAATACTCTGGAAGAAACCCAACATCCCAAAGGTAGGGACCCTTAACAGGGGTTCTTCTTGTGGCTTCCCATTTCCCTTCTCACATTAGTAAATGAGTTGGGTTGGATCAGAGAGACATGTCAGGTGGGAAGTAGGAACAGAGGATAAAACTTCACTCTTTAGGGGAAGAGATCAGGCAGGGCCAGGGGCTCAGGGAGGGCTAAGTTTTCTAACTGAAGCTCACAGACTGTTTTAGGCTCTCGGTGAAGGGTTCCAGGAGAAAATGCCAAAAAGTAATCTGGTCCTGATTGACATCCTTACTTATGGTGGGTTCTCAGAAGAAGTGTCTCTCCAGACACTTGATCCTGAGTTCCATTCTTATGTCACCTATCCTTCATCAAACCTCCTTCATGTTGGGTGTAAATGAAGGAGGTTTGATGAAGGATAGGTGACGTGTCCTAAAAAGGACAGCAGTGCTGACCTCTGAAGGCCTCTGAACAGAGCCTGGAGGCTGAGATCTGTCCCCAGAACAAAGGGTCCTGTGAGGGTGGCATATGTGACTGTTGGCTCCAGGTTCTATGATCTCCTTCAGCAGAGGACTTAATGTCAGAATGTGGAGCTCACAAGTAAAATGCTCTCTTAAGCTTTCTAAAGAAGGAAAAATGAAAATATGGTATTACCTTAAAAAAGTTAAAAGAAGAAAGAAATCTCCATTAATTAAGTGTAGAGTAACAATAACTGTGGAGAAGATATAGCTGAGCTTCATAGCAATAGAATTGAAGTGAGTCCCAGGCCCTGATCCAATTATTTTTGTTCTGAGCAAAAGAAGAGACTCAAGAAGAGAAGAAGGGAAACATTCAAAGGTATGCTTCTTATTTGACCTGAACACTCTAAAGGTGACCCTTTATTCCCCTTCCATGAGGCCTCAGGTCCAAGACCTCTGAGGATGTCAGTTTCTAACCACAGTCTCTCTCAGGAAACAGAGCCTCAGAGGACACAGACAGTGGTACCTTACACAATCCTCAGGGTCCCTACTGTGCTCATCCTGGTAATAAGTAGTGATGGACATGGGCAATGGGTGCTGCTTAATAAGTGACTATGGGAGGTTGAAGAAGGACTATAGGTTACTTTGAAGTCAGAACTTCTTTTTCCTGACATTGTGCAATGTACTTTTATTTCCTGGGTGATCAGACCCATCTCTGAGGAAATTGCTGAATTCAATGCTTATATCTACTGGTTCAGAGTCTCTAATGGGATTAACTATGTGAAGAACTTCATCACTGAAGCCACACACATAAATGCATTGTTAATCATTATTGCTCCAGTTGGACTTTGTCTTTAAAATTCTTGGGGGTTTCCAACCTGGATAGTAATCAGCTTTTCCTATAAAGGGATCCCTGTGTGATCACTGTGTACAAACATTCCTTATGTATAACCCACTGTCCTGGTTTTCCAGGTCCGAGAAGGAGCCAGAGAGAAACACAGGAGTTGAAGAAGCTGTTTTCTCTTATAACAAGGTGATTACTCATTTCTGTTCCTTCATTCCTAGTCCCTTTCTCACATGTTCTATGCATTCCCCAGGGATTCAGTAAAGCATGGCCTTCTCACAGGGAGGGGGAGCCCTAGCAACGGGTATGTGAGTGAAGTCCTTGGGAAGTGCTAAAGAGTGTGTTGTGAGGTGAAGGATATGGACAATGTGAAGGGGGTAGGAGGTTTCACCCACAGGACTGCAGACCTCCTTTTCCTGTATGGTCCTTGTTACAGCTTTGTACTTTGTGTCCCTTACAGCCCCCTGGGCCAACATCAGGATAGAGACAACTTGCAGCAACTGTTACGTCCAGACAACCTCTGTAAGATGTTTAATGAGGTCAGTCATCTGCTATTTCTGTCACCCTTGGACGATGTTGCAAGTATTCAGACACCTTTGGATTCCACAGGTTATGTGAGAAAATCATCACCTTCCAAATTCCATGCTCTCTCCTCAGTCCCAGGAGGGGAACTATTGCCAGCCTCTCTGTTGAAGCTTTCTCCACCTTCCTCATTCTCTCTTCCCCCTAACAAGGTCATGCCCTCAGCTGACCTTCTCTCACCTTCCCCGTTGAGTGACTCTCTGCCACCAGAGACTCTTCCTCCCTTGGACTCCAAGGCCACAGAAGACCCTTTACCACCCCCCAGCACTTTCCTCCCCCTCCCCCACCACATCCCACTCAGTCAAGAGACACTCTTCTACCACAAGATGCCACTCTGCCTGTGGTGAGAAGTCCTGCTGGCTTGTCCACTTCTGTTCCATTGGGAGGCATGGACCATTCCAGCACAGAGGCCCCTGCCAAGAATGTGCTGTCTTCCAATTTGGCACAAGATGGTGTAAAACAGCAATTTCCTGCCCTCTGTTCTGAGAACTTATCTGGGGGATACACTGTAGCCTACTGTGTGGAGACTCCTAACATCTTGTTTCTGCCCCCTGTTGTCCTGACATGCCTGGAGAGACAAATCAAAAAGAGGGGTGATGTCCTCAAGTGGAAAGAAAAGGAAAAGAAAGCAGAATCTTTTCCAAAACAACATCAGCTAAATTACCAAGGATTTTCTTCAGAGAAAAGGTCAGTGTCAGCTGCTGATCAGCAGGACGTGGCCATCTCTCTTCTTTCATGGAACGAAAAAGGCAAATAAGAGGAACCACAGGTGGATCAGCAGTCCCCTTATCCTTAGAGCTTTGAGGACCATTTACAGAAAAACTACACCCACCTTTTCTATGGTGTCCCATCTCTACCCCCCAAGTCCCTGAGCCCCCTAGTGTATCAGCTTCAGGTGATTATTCCTCAGCCTTTGTCTGCTTCAATACAGCATCCAATGACTCCATAGGCCACAAATCCCCAGTCCTTCTCTATACCCCACCTTTGTTCTTGCCTGCGAGCCAACCTCATCCCTTGCCCAAGACCTCTTCCCAACCTCAGCCCCAACATCTCTCTCCTGAACATGCCCAGATCCAGCTTCAGCCTCAATCCCCACTCCCAATTCTGTCACCTCCTAAAAACCAGTTTAGTATCTGTGGAGTGTGTGATCTTGGACCCCAGAATGAGGCACTGTTTCTGGTGCCATCTGAAATTCATGTCCTTGAATAGAATGTGATACAAAAAACACAGGAAAGTCTGTGAGGTTTACCTTCTGTGGTCCACAAATCCCAGGAGGACTTTTATCCTTCAGCTCCCAACATTATGTTGGTTAACCCATCCTCCAAAGCTCATGTTGCAATCTCCATCCTTCCTGGAAATTATCCCCTCTCAGATGATGTTCAGAAGAAACTAGACCACCACCTTCAAAAGAGGCATATCCAACACTTGTGGTGCCTGCCCCATAGAGTCTATGCATCCCTGTCATTGATGCGTCCTCTGGAAGAAATTCCTGAGACCTCTGATTCAAAGAGCAGTCATGGCCTCTCAAGAGAATCTTTGGATAAGAGTCAGAGCACCAAAGATATAATTAAGGGGGGCTCGAGCCAACCCAGAAACCTTCATGAACTGAGCTCGGGAATGCTTCCTCTAAAGATGGGAGTGAGGAAGGCACAGAGAGATGGTACCAAGATTGAGCAAAGTCATCATGTGCTGAGTGACTGAGATAATGTTCTGAGGTCTTCCTCAAGGAAGGACCTAGAATGTCACTTGCAGAGTCCATCAGGTGGAACTCCAAGTACCTCAATGATGAATCCACTTCAGAAACAACTTGAAAATGCTTTGAACTCTCACCTGAGCAAGAAGTTTCAGGAAATCAATGAGGGTCAGATTCCTGGCACTGTGCATAGTTCATGGCATTCTATCAAGTTGGCATTGCCTGTAAGTGAGAAATCCACCAGACAAACGAGTCACAAACCTTTGGCACCAACCAGGATGGACAGCTCTGTCAATACTACCCAGGCTATTTCCTTCCTCGATGCTGGCAAGAAGAGGATGATGGAAGACCACATTACACTGTTTCATAAGAGGTTGATATATGGCCTTCCCAACAGGGTTCAGGAATCCCTAGAGATCTTTAATGAAAAAGATTCATATCACTCCTTTTCTCACTCCCAAGTTTCCTTTTTCTGCCACCCATATTTCTGGGGTGGATTCTAAACAGAGCATGTCCAAGACCCATGGAGGAAGATCTAATGCTTTTCATGGAGACAAAGAGAAAACCAAAAATGCAACTCAAAGTGTAGATCGTCCTCTCCATGCCACCTCAGTCATGGTCAAGAAAGAACAGGCGATCCTGACACAAAGTCTTTGAGATCAAGCATGAGCATGTAGAGGACTTCGCAGAATAAAGGATGGCAAACCATCTGTTCTGCCCCAGACACAGAGCATCATAGGCAAAGCTTTTCAGAAAACACCTGTAGCAGCCAATAAATGCAGTCCAAAGCTGCCCATGAGGCAAGCTGGGGTTGCACCTCAAGAAATAGGACCTAAGAGACTGAGTTCCAGCTACAGTGTAGCAAGGCCTCAGGGCAATAGGATGGCCTGGGGAAGTTCTTCCATGTCCAAGATATCTGAGAAATCCAGGGAGACATTGAAGGCACAGGAGCTTTATGCTTGTCAGTCACAACCTCCCACTGTCTTGACAACCAGAAAGCCAGAAAGCTCCCCAGTGTCAGGTGTCTATACTCCTGAAAATTTCCCCAAAATGTCAGTTGTGAGAGACCCTGGATTGTCACACCTTAACAACCCATTGTTTGGTGATTTAAGGGCTAAAATGAAGGGGGAACCTAGCCAGAAACAAGGCCATAGCAATGGCATACCCCTTGTTTCAAATAGCTTGACTTCCAAGACCTTCCTTAAACATGACCAAGGCGCTGCCTGCAAGAACATGGCAGTTTCCCAGGTCCTGCATGTCCACCTGGACAACACACCGACTAGCATGGAGCATGTGCAGGGGCCCTGGTTCCCTAATCTTGACTTCCACAAAGACAAAGACAAGAACTGCCCAGCAACCGCTAAGAGAATGACCCCTCCAGGACCCAAAACACGCGAGCTTGGTGGAGGGGATGCAGGGTTGGGCACATGCCAACCCAGAAGGAGGAGCCACCACCCTCAAGACATGACATTAGAGCAGACACTTGGGAGCAAGTCCTTCTCAGTCCAGTCACTGAAGGGACCAGCTCCTCCTGAAAGCCTCAGAAACCCGATGAACGTTTTCCAATGGCTTTATTTTAATATAAAAGGCAAAAGGCAAGAAGGTTCCCTGGAAAAGGGCAGCTCCTCATCTCACCTGTTCAGGGCAGAGGCCTAGTCCAAAGGAGAGCTGCCTTTATTGGGAATACTGACAACCACAGAATCATGAGAGACATTGAAAAGGTCCTGGGGGAGAAACGTGGGCACCAGCATGAAGTCTATGTCCCCTGCCCCCAAGAGCCACATTTGTCCCCCAAGAAGTCTGGTAAAACTCAGCCCGAGGCAGGACTTCAGGTCCAGGCAGAGTCTGTCCAGGTGCATCCTTTCAATTACAAGGCTCCTTGTTCTAAAGTAACAAGGGTCAAGTCCTGTAGCCAAGAATCAGGCCTTGCTGGCCAGAGCTGTCTTAAAAGGAACAAACAGATTTGAGACTTGAACAGAGAATCCCCAAACACTGAGGCATTTAGGGATCAAAAGCAATTCCCGCGCATGCCCCACAGGGATCCCAAGTCTCATCCAAGTCTCATCTGTGGGTATCAAGTGGGTCAGGTGCCTGAGCCTGCCCGTGCACCTCCTGAAGTCACTGTGTTGGGAGATCTTTCCCTACTATTTAAAGAGAAAATTCTTATCCAACGTTTTCACAGAGGAAAATTTCCTTTCTCCTAATGATTATTCCTGATGGAGATTCCTGATTGTTCCTAATAAATTTTCTTACAAGAGTTTTGTGTTTTCTGTGTACTGTGTTAGGTGCATCGGTTTTAGTAACCTATTGGTTGTGCTTTTGGAAGAGAAAAGTTAAGCTCTTATTTTTTGCCTTCATTGGCTTCTGTAAGGTGACAAGTTCCCCAGAGCTGCTGTTGAAGAGCTAAGACCTGTTCTTGAATCCCCTTCCTCATGAAATTGGAGGAGGTGGCTGTTTCCAACCTCTTAGTTTAGCCTTAATGGTATCCTCTGGCAGCCCACACCTTCTCCCCTCATGGATTGGGCAGTAAGGCAGAAAAGGCTTGCACACCAGAAAAGAGAATCGAAGACAGGTATATTTTTTAGACTAGAGTGGCTTAGTCATTTTTTAAGTTGTCACTGACCAGACTCTCACTGTGGGTGAACCTCTTCTGGGGGCATTTGTGGGCATTGCTGCAGTGGATGCAAGGCCAGCTGGTAGAGAGACTGGGAGGAACACGACCAGTGAAACAACACATCATGTTCAACCACAAGAATATGATCCTACTTAGAATATGTTATACTCCATGTGTGTACAATGTGTCAAAATGCATTTTATGGTCATGCATATCTAAAAATAAAAAGTCTGGAAAGAGGGGAGGTGCTGCTTTCGAACCTGTCATGTGGGCATGTTAATGTGTTTCAGAAGCACACTGTGACTGTTGTAGGGACAGATGAAGCTGGACACTGAGGATTAGCAGGAAGCAGATTTTTTGGTGGTAGCCAGATTCAAAATGGGGGCTTTTTGCCTCCATCAAATCACCCTCTGAACCCCAAGTTCAGAAAGTTTCAGAACTTTATATCCACTGAAGGGGAGAGGCTCAGAGGCTCACAATCTGTAGAAATTCACATAAAAGCAGCTTTTTCACTGTTCTGGGCACCCAATTCAGGCCAAGGACATTATCTATGAAAATCAGTGTCTGGGAAAGGGAGAGTTTTTCTCCCCTTTCCTTCACCAGCTGGTTTTCAAAGATTTCTCCACTGTTCTTTGAAATGCAACCGCCTCTGTGAATGCCTTGGGTTAGTCCTTTGTGTCACTCTGCTTCAGCAAACATCTCCTACCTGAAGACACTGTTGTAGAAATTCTTGCTGATAGTCTAAGAACAATTACGCCAAGCAGAATTTTTGAGAGTCTCTGGAGAAGCTTAAGGTTTTTCAGAGGGAGTGCAGGAGGGGGGTGTGTTGAGAGCCACAGCCGAAGGGGCCCCAGCAAACCTCCAACTGATTGGTTCACCATGGATCCAGCAAACTTCCAGCTGCCAGCTGATTGGCCCCTCTGCGGTGATGCTCATTGGGCTGTTTCCCCACCCTTTCAGACCACGGAGCTGCTCATTGGGGGACTCTTTTGACTCCGCCCACATGACCCAGCCAATCGGCCTCAAGAGGGAGTAGTGGGGGGTTGAGAGGCTCACCAGAAGCTGGTGGTGGCAGTTGGGCTCTGGGGGAATATCTGAAGAGCTCCTGAGGTGCTGCGCGTGTGTGTTCTAAAAATAAAGTTCGTTTCTGCTTGATAAGTGGCTCCTGAATTGTGTCCAGCCAGACTGCGGCTGGGGTGCCACTATATGACCTTGCTATTGAAGTTCCCTTATGGGAAAATCCCTAAGGCAAATGGTTCATCTCCCTGGCTTATTTTTTTCAGGCTTCCTGGACTGATGGCTTTGTAGAGCAAAAGGATCCCAGCTGTCCCTGCCTGCAACTGTCAAGTTGAACGAATGTCAGGGTAAAATAAAGCTGAAAGTAAGGAAAAGATGTCTTAGGATGAGTGGGAAAGTAAGAAAAACATGCACACAGAGAGTAAAGAATGATTTCGTTGGTGCAAGAGGAGTTCATGCCCCTTCATCCCCACATCCTGCCCTGTCATCTTCCTCCATTTTCCAGTGTTATCCCGATAGCACTTCCCTGAGGTTCTTTAGGGGACTGCAGAGCTCACAGGCAAAAATGTATATAGGGCTGTTTTTTGAACACGAAGTATCTGTAGGGCTGATGTCAAGCATGTCATTCCTCACTTTAGGGAAGGTGCCCTTGGTCCCTTCCTTTCACTGATGCTTGTTGACAACAGGCAAGATCTTAACCTTAGTGTGTACAAGTCACCTATTAGAACAGTGGTGCCCCCTTTGACCTTCATTAGTTTGGTGGAGTTTGGTAAATCTTCCCAGGTCACCTGCAGTTCCTGATGCAGTGGTGAGTCCTAGACTATTCACTAGCATTATAGCTATTTAGTGGCTCACTATGATCCTCCATGTAATATTTTTATTGCTCAAGATTTTGTAAATACCTAGATTTAAAGTAGTTTACTGGAGGAAGGCAACTTCCCTTGTTGTTCAATTTTAGGGTGTTTCCTAAAGGGAATCTGAGGTAATTTCTCCAGAAAATTCATGCATGCTGGGTGTGAAAATAAAAACAAAACATGTCTACTAAATCCCTTCACTCTACCATCCTATCTCATCTAGAATTATGCCATTGACCCTTCAGTGTCCAAATCATAGGGTTGCGGAAAGAATGTACATTATGTAGAATTCCCTGGATGGCCAGAAGGTGGAGTATCAAGGAGCCAGCAGCCAATAACTTGGTCTCTCAATGTCTCTATTGTCTTATGTTAGGTCCTTTACCTCCATTCAGTTCAGTTCTTAAAATCTGCTATCTGGTGTAATATAGACAGCCTGAATTTCCACCCTTTGACCCACCCCCCTACACTTCCCGCATATGCCCTCAATTTGTCATTGTTTTCCAATTCCAACACATTAAATTTTCCACTTACTATTTTATCCACCAAGCTCTTGTCTTCATTTTCTCCTTCTTCAAGGCAGATCTCAAGGTATCTAAGGCAACCAACATTCAAAAGTCCCATTCCAAACTGGCCTCATCTAATCCTTTTTATCTTCCTGTCTGGAGAAATCTGCCTTCTTCAGAAACATATTCCATATGTGACTGATCACTGTTCAATTAAACCTCACAATCAAGTGTACTGGCATCATAAGGAAGTCATGATCAGTACCATCATTTATGCATTCATTCCACAGTTATCCTGTTCTTGCTCTCAATGAGTAAACTCCTTAGAACTTACGTTACTGATTCTTTAGTCTACCCCTCTCCCATGCTGCTTACATCTATGACAAAAAACATATAATTTTCTCGAAATGAGGCCATCTTTACTGATTCACCATTCATAGAAAAACTTGAAGTCATCATATGGGAATGTTGCATTAATAAAACCTTCGAAAAATTTCCCTCCTTTCCTTCCTTCTTCCTGTTGTATAGAAAGAATTTTCTTTCTGTTCTGGGGTAGGAGCTCAGTGGTAGAGCACTTGCCTAGCATGTGTGAGGCACTGGGTTCTATTCTCAGCACCACGTAAAAAATAATCAGATTAAATAAAGGCATGTATCCATCTATAACTAATAAAAATATTTTTTAAAAAAGAATTTTCTTTCCAAGGTACTATCTTTCAAGGAATGAGACTTCCTGAAATGTTTTTATGGAGAGATAGCTAAACTCTAGTCTTCAAGGACAAATATCCTTTGTTCCGTTATCCTTATTGGTCCCTCTCTCTCCTCATGAGTCAGTCAACATCTTTCACTTTTCAAAGCTTTTCATTACAAAAAATTTTAAACATATTTAGGCACATATAGAACAATACAACTGTCTGTGTACACTCCCTCAGCAATTATCATTTGACAAGAGTGAGGTATCCTCTTCTTGATTAAAATTCCAAAATTCATTTAAATATCTTGTCATTCTTAGATGATATGGTATTATATGTTAATACACTCATAATCCTTTGATATTTTCATATGAGGAACATATTTATCTACAACAGTGGACCATGGCACTAGTGACTGAAAACATTGAGCCTTTTTGGCTTTGGCAATGAGTTCTGCTCTATCATTTAGTAATTATGAGGATCCATTTACATGAGTTCCACCCCTTAACACAGACAGTACAAGAAACAGTCTTTGCAAATTCAGCACACAATATTGCAGTGCCTTAATCATATGGTAACCTTAATTAAAACTAAAGAAATAGAAATCTGTCCATGCTGATAAATGCTTGAAAGTTCCATGCCAATGTTTTCAAATATTTAGAAGAACACAATGTGTTTTTTTTTAGCCATAAATTTCCTCTCCTTCCCCAAATGTCACTAAATGTAAAAGATTATATAAAAATGTGCTTGACATCACGAGTCATCAAGAAAACAAAAATGAAACACACTGAGAGATAACATTTTGCACTTATTAGGATGGTAAGCATCAACAAGTCAGATAAATACCTCTGAGGAAAAATGGAGAAATTGATGGGAGTTTCATACTCTGCTGGTTAAAATGTAAAATGGTACAGTTGTTTTATAAAACATTCTGGAAATTCCTTAAAATTTCATATGTAGAGTTACCATAGGACCCAGTGATACTTTTTCTAGGTATATACCTAAGAGAAATGAAAATACAGAAATTTATGCATGAATATTTATAGCTGCATTATCACAATAGCCCAGGATGGTAACAACCCACATGCCCATCAACTAGTGAATGGATAAACAAATGTGGTATATCTATGCAAATGAAATATTATTTAGCCATAAGAAAGGAATAAAACATTGATACATGCTACAACATGGTTGAACTTTGGAATTATACTAAGTGAATCTCCTTTTCCAAATGTCACTAAATGTAAAAGATTATATAAAAATGTGCTTGACATCAGGAGTCATCAAGAAAACAAAAATGAAACACACTGAGAGATAACATTTTTCACTTCTTAGGATGGTAAACATCAACAAGTCAGATAAATACCTCTGAGGAAAAATGGAGAAATTGATGGGAGTTTCATACTCTGCTGGTTAAAATGTAAAATGGTACAGTTGTTTTATAAAACATTCTGGAAATTCCTTAAAATTTCATATGTAGAGTTACCATAGGACCCAGTGATACTTTTTCTAGGTATATACCTAAGAGAAATGAAAATACAGAAATTTATGCATGAATATTTATAGCTGCATTATCACAATAGCCCAGGATGGTAACAACCCACATGCCCATCAACTAGTGAATGGATAAACAAATGTGGTATATCTATGCAAATGAAATATTATTTAGCCATAAGAAAGGAATAAAACATTGATACATGCCACAACATGGCTGAACTTTGGAATTATACTAAGTGAAAGAAGTCAGTAGCAAGTGACCAAATATTACCTGATTCTATTCTTATGAAATGAAATAGGGAATTTTAATTAGGAACAGAAAGTAGACTAGTGATTGCTTAAGGCTGGGGGATGAAGACTGATAAGTGTGAAATCTAGAATCCATGGTTTCTTTTTGAAGTCACAAAAGCATTAAAATTTTTAAAAAATTGACTCCAGCGACAATGCACAACTCTGAATACACTAGAAATCACTGAACTAGGGTCTAGGGTTGTGGCTCAGTGGTAGAGTGCTCGCTTAGCATGTGCGAGGCACTGGTTTCTATTCTCAGCAACACATAACAATAAATAAATAAAGGAATTTTTTTAAATCACTGAATTGTACACTTGAATTGGGTGAATTTTATGGTATATGAATATGTTTCAATAAATTGTTTAAAAAGTAAAACTACCTGTTAACATTTTGACACATTTGTCAGATCCTCTCTCACTGGCTCTCTATATGTATATATGTGTGTGCATATATATGTATATGTGTATGTGTATATAATATATACACATACACATGTACATATATGCATATATACACAAATACACACAAGATTAATACACATTTATTCCTTAATATTTCAGAATACATTTTATGCATCATGCTTTGTCTCCTTATATATTTTATTTTGAATATTAAAAAAAGATATTCTCTTATATACTAAATTTTCCCCTTTCATAAATTTAGCATAGTCATAAAAATTTTGAACTAATCTCTTTCATACTGCATTTTTGTGAATTTTTACCCAGTAATACACCTTGTGAGTATAATTTTTTAAATCTCCATTATAAGATACAGCCTAGAGTGTCACATTTCCTTTAGTTGCTGTGTATCTTTGGTCTTCTAAAATTGGAACAGTTTCTTAGCCCTTCTTTTTTTCTTAACATGACAACTTTTAAGAATATATCCAATGTTGCGTTTTATGGCTCCCTTTGTATCTATAAGTTTTGGGGTGGAGTTTATCTTGCTCAGATTTTAAAGAATGCTTTCATATTTGTGATCATTGGGACCTCAGGGGTTGTCAGGGCCAGGTTTTTTGTAAACAAACAAACAATAACAGTAGAGATGCTAGGCTATGTGGAGATTTTTCTAAATAGAGAGACCTCCTGTAGTCAAGGGAAGGTATATAAGAGGAGACAGGCTTGATGAAGACCTTCTGTTAGGTAGAGACCAGAAGAAGCTGTGGATGCTGAAGACATGCAAAGAAGGGGGCTGTTAATACTGAAAAGCCTTCATCACATGAAAAGGAAAGGGTTGGATGTCTGTGGCTAAAGCAGATGAATTCATCAGACCCAGCAAGGAGATGCAGGCAATTTCAGGAAAAGACACAGGGCTTAATTTCAATCCTAATTTAAGTATTATCACTTATAATCTAAACAAGAAAGCTTTAAGGGAAATAAATGTTAAATAGCTAGCTCACATGGGGAGATTAAAAATACATATGCTGTGCACCATCCACAAGAATAACATCTTGTTTCAAAAAACATTTGGAGGAACCAGTAGGAATTTTGTTAGAAACAAAGTTGGGAAGAGATGAAACCTCATAATTTCATGAGAATGTAACCATACATGCTGGGAGAAAGTAACCTACTTTGCTAAATAGAATTTTAACCGTGCTCATTAGAGGTTTATATGACACTACAGAGAAGCCTACTTCTCATATCAGGATGGGTTTGGTCATAGGTTATGGTCTAGCACAACTGCTCTGTGAAATCAAGACAGTTAAAAACTGTTGGAAAGGAGAGAGGAGGGGGATAAGTGGGGAGAGCCAAGAGGCAGCGGGGTGGGACAGTATACCAGTAGAGAGGGAGATATTGGAGAGCATGAAGGGGCAGGATAGCTTAAAAGAGATTTGGGGAGAAAGATTTATTAGAAGATATTGCCATGGACAGGCTATGCCCTTGTTTTCCTCTTCATCTTGGTTTCTGTTCTTTGGTCCTATGTGAGAGATCACCAAACAGTGAAGTGCTCTCTTGTTTCTCCATGTAACAGAAGAAAAAAGCAGAATATTTCACTTATATAGTGAAAGGGTGGAGTTGGGGGTTGGGGGGGAGGTGGAGGAATCTCAAAGTCCCTAGGGGAATGGATAGATCATCAGGGTTTGGTAATGGGCGAAGGGCATGGGTTCATCTCCCATGTGTTGTCCCCTCCCCCACCCTCAAGAACCTCTGGTGTCTGTACTAAAGCTCTGTGATGTGGATCTGGAACTGTGGTCTAGAACATGCACTCTTAGTGACCAACTTCTGGTGAAGCAGGCCCTCTTCTTTGTCTGAGGAGCCTTGCTGCAGCATGGATG
The DNA here is from genome assembly GCF_045843805.1 of Urocitellus parryii. NCBI lineage: Eukaryota > Metazoa > Chordata > Mammalia > Rodentia > Sciuridae > Urocitellus > Urocitellus parryii. The sequence continues at coordinate 129,496,852 of NC_135534.1, forward strand.
AGCTTCAGCTTGACTTCTTGGATGTTCCTATCCTTGACTTTCTGTGTGGAGTGGGGTTCCTCCTTCTGTCCCTGAGCTACCTGACAACAGATCTATATTTCCCCATATCCTGCAAACAGAGAGACATCAATCAGGTAAGTAAACAGAAGATGCTCCAAAATTTTAGATATTTCTTCTACAATTATATATGCATTTAATGCTATAATTTCACCTGTAAGCACTGATTTTCTGCATTCCCTACATTTTGATACATTGTATTTTCATTTTTAAAATTTTTTTTCTTGATACTACTTCTTTGACAAATTAATTAATAATATAAATTATTTAAATTGTTTAAACTGAGAAGCTTTTGTGATTTTTCAGCTACCTTTTTATTATTGATTTTTAGTTAACTCCAATTTGGTCAAAACACATACTTTGTCTGATTTCTACTCTTTTAAATCTGTTAAGGTATGTCTAGAATGTGTCCTATCCTGGTGAATATTCTGTGTGATCTTGGGAAGAGTATTTATTTTGCTGTTGGTAAATTATTTATTAAATATCAATGATATCAAATTAATTGATGGTACAATTCAGGTCAAACATATCCTTATTGATTTTTCTGCCTCCTGGATTTATCAGTTACTGAGAGATACTTGTTGAACTCTCTGATAGTAACAGTGGATTTCATCGATTTCTCTTTGCATTTCTAGCAGTTTTTGCCCTTTATATTTTGCCTCCCTGTTGTCAAATGTATACACTTAAGTAGTGTTATGTCTTCTTAGAGAACTGATACCCTTAGTATTGACAAGGCTCCCTGGCTGCCAGGCCACAGAGCCAGTCTACTAATCTCTCTACAAGAAGTGGCAGTGAAGTAGCAGTGGAGCTGCAGAGCAGAGGCCGGGGTGGGCTGGAACACAGGCAGTGAGCATGGGCTGCAGCCTCACAGATCCTGTATACCCACAGGGGCCTGAGGCACTGCCAGCCAGCACCTAGGCAAGCCAAGGCTTACAGACCTGTCACCCCATGGTGGACCGCTCAGGTCAGTGCTGAAGCCCACTGCAGAAGCCTGCTGCACAAAGCACTGCAACTGGGAACCTGGAACATCCATGATCCAAGAATCTCAACCTTCTGTTTCCCAAGGAGCATCAAGAAAATGGAATGGGGTCGACCTGAATGGAAATTCAGTTTCAACAGTTAATTAATAGCATTCTTATTTTTCCAAACCCTGATCAGCAAAAGTCTGGACCAATAGCATTGACCCAAGTGCTATATAAAGCTCTAGACTAGTACTATCAGGTGGCAACTCCCATTGGGTTCCCTCTCACCCACACGAGTTCTCTTTCTAGTCACACTTGAATAAATCCTACTCACTCATCCTTGTCTATGAATTGTGGATTTCATTCTTCAAATGCACAAGATAAGCACCCAGAAACAAGAAATTGGTGGTGAGCTACTGATGTCTGCTTCAACATGGGAGGGTGTTGCCCACCATTAATAGCTGCAACATGTTTCTTGGCTGCAGAGGTCTGCAGCTTATGCAGATCCCACCCCCCTGTACACATATACCAGCAGAAGTGGAGATTCTAGATTCATCTCAAACTTTGGGTTCACTATTATGTAATGCACTTTTTATCCTTGCTAATTTCCCTTCTTTCTAAAGTCTCTTTTGTCTGAAATTAATACGACTACCCTGCTTTTTAAATTACTGTTAACATGCTACATTTTTATGCATCCCTTTACTTATGTGTCCATTTAAAATGGGTATCTTCTAAATAGCATACAGATAATCTTGTTTATTTTTATCCACTCTAATATTCTTACTTATAAATGATGAATTCAGATCATTCACGTTTAAAGTGATTTTTCTATACTTTTGGATTAATACCTACCATGTCTGTAACAGTTTATTATTCATTGTACCTTCTCTTTATTGTCTCCTTTTTTCCGTTATGTGATTAAAACAGGAACTTAAAGGATTTAGTTTTTATTTAGGTGATTTTTATATTAGTTTTAATTGTATATATTTAAGATCTACCAGATAATATTTAATACCCTTTGTCCTATATCTTCCCATTTTCTTCCCCAGCCCCCTGCTGCTGTTAGTAACCACTGTCCTTCTCAATTTTTTAAAAAATATTCCATATATAAGTTTGATATTACAGTCTTTTTCTTTCTATGTCTGGCTTATTTCACCCAGTGCATGATATCTTCCAGTTTAATCTATATTGGATCCATATAAAATTTCATCTATATGGATAATTTGTCATTGATTTTTTAAAAATTCTTATTGTTAATCTTAAATGATTACCCCAAATATTTCTTCTGCTTTACTCTCTTTTTCTTCTCCCCACGTATTTACAAATTTCCAAAATATATTACAATTTTGGGGGGATTTAGACTTTAACATTTTTTTCTCTTTGCCTTTCATTTGGAAATCTTCTATTGATATTCATTCAAACTTATTTATTCTTTCCTTGGCCATGTGTAGTCCACTCATGAGCCCATCAAAGCCAGTCTTATTTCTGTTATAGTGTTTTTTATTTTTAACAATTAATTTTGATTCTCATCTCTCTTTTTTACATTCTGTATCTGTTCTTGCATGTTGCTTACTTTTTCAATGAATGCTTTTAGTGTATTAGTCATAGAATTTAGGGCTTCATGAATGATAATTGCAAAATTGATGTGATACTTTTGTGGATTTGATGCTTGCTTTTTCTATTCTGACTGTTTATTTTTCCCCTTGTCTTTTAGCAAGCCTTGGGGGTTTTTCTATAGTTTTTGAAAGCCAGACATGATGTATTAGGAAATAGGAACTGATGTTAATAGATTTTTAGTGCTAGGATTTATATTAACCTCACTAAGATATAGGGTATGTTAAATGTCTACTGAGGCTGTACCTGACAGAGGCTTCAATTTCCTCTAGTATCTGTAGCTTTCCCTAAGGTCATTTCCTTAGAACATTTAAGTACAACATGTAAGTGCAACATAAGCTCTTTTAACCATTACCACACTGTAGTCCTGTTAATATGATGGTAAGGTGTATGTGGCAGGGTGGTGGGGGATAGGAGTATATCTCAATCTTTTAGTGGTCCTGTGTGCCATAATGTCTAGTCCTAAACCCTGCACCTCAACCTCCCCACCAATACACACCTTGGATGAGGTAAGGAGGCTACAATGGTTTGGAGTTGGGCAATTTCCCTTTCTTCATGTAGGGTAAGGCTCTAGAACTCAGCTAAGTAGTCTTCTGTTATGGAGAATAACCAGATTATATTTCAAAATGTTTCTATTTTCTCTATTCCTGCCAGAAAATGTGAAGGTATTTTCATGGGTCTTCACTGTGAGAACTTGGGAGATTCTTCAGAGGAAACTCATGAAGTGTGAGAGACTTTTGAGACAGTGACTGTTGGAATTTTCTCACTCTGATGCTAGCCTATACACATCTTCTAGTATTAATCAAAGGGTTTATTTAAGTGTTCCTACCACTGTATGGTTCCAGTGGATTTTGCTCCAGATAAGGTGATATTCACTGTAATGTTCTTCATTTACTTTCTTTGAGGACATGAATGTAGGTAGTGTATTTTCATGGCTCCAAGAAAAGTCATTTTCAGTTTATTCAGTTTTGGAAGCTCCTTAATGCCAGAATTAGGGGGAGGATCTTTATTTCTTGTTCCTTTTCCCACATATCTAAATCAGCTTGGTTGGCTCAGAGAGATATCTGAGATGGGAAATCTTCAGAGAGGACAGGACATCACTGTTCAGGCACCGATAGAGGTTCAGGAAGGTGTAAGGTTTCCACCTGAAGTTGGGTGTGATGGAAGATTCTAGGTAAAATCCTCCTGATTCTGTGACTTACATTTGTTTGGTTAGAAAGTTTTGCTTCTCTGAACAAGAAGACTCTTGGTGCTTGATCCTAAGTCCCATTCCCATGTCAGGTGAAGGAGGCCTGACATGGGAATGGGACTTAGGATTAAGTGTCAGTAGAGCCTTCCTTCCTTCATATTGGACTGATCAGGAAACTAGTGCTGACCTTTGAGTAGAGTCTGAAACCTGAGCACTATCCCCAGGATACAGACTCCTCTGGGAGAACACAGATGTGACTGTTGGCCCCAGATTCTATGTCCTCTTTGAGCAGAGGACTTCTGAGAATATCAAGTATGGATCGCACAGGAAAAAAAAATCATCCTTTGAAGATTTCAAGGTAGGGAAAATTGAAAATAGTTGATCATCTTTAAAATTTAATGAAAGCAAGAAATAATTATTTAAATGTAGAGTCATATTATTCTTGAATTAATGTCTGAGATGCCTAGAGAGAATAATAAAGAAGCAAGTCCCAGGCTCACATTCTTTTCTTTTTCTTCTTAGAGTCAGGGAAGAGTCAAGAGAAGAAGAAAAGGTAGAACATTTAAAGGTAAGGGTCTGTCTGTCTGACCTGAGCTTTGCAAGGATGAACCTTTGTGTCCATTTTATGAGGTGCCAGGTCTATGATCTCTAAAAATGTCACTTGCTAGATACAGTGTATCTCAGGAAACAAAACCCTCTGAGGAGAGACTCAGGGGAACGCAGTCACACCTGAGACACTCCTCAAAGTCCCTGCTCTATCCACCTATGACATGAAGCACTGATGGACCTGGACAATGGGAGTTGTCCAATAAGTGACCAGGTAAGATACTGAGGAAGAACTATTGGTTGCTTTGTATTCAGAACTTCTACCTCCTGATATTGTGTAAAGTCTTCTACTTTCTGTCTGCTCAGATTTATCTTTTAGGCAACCAATGACTCCTATGCTTCACTTTGTAATTTTGAACATTGTATGGGATGATATATGTGATTATACTTTACAAATGAAGCCAGATATACATGTGAACCTTCTTAATATTATTTTTGAACATTTAACCTTTTCTACTGATTCTTGGGGCTTTTGGACTTTAATATCCTAAAGAACTCCCCCAAAGGGAGCCCTGTATAGTCCTTATGTTTCTACCTTCATTATATATCACTGTCTCTCCTGATTTCCCAGATCAGAGAAGTTGCCAGAAAGAAGCAGAGGAGAGAAGGAAGCTGTTTTCTATCCTGAAAAGGTGAGTAGTATTTCCTCCTCTTTCCTGGTCCTTTTATCATATATTTTAGTCATTCCTCAGGGATTCATGGCAGCTTGCCCTTCTCACAGGGATGTGGAGCCATAGCAACAGATATGGGAGTGAAGGCCCTGGGAGAGGCTATAGAGCGTGTTGTGGGGTAATAAATGTAGGGATAATGATGAGGGTAAGAGGCTTCAGGTGGCCCCATCACCAATAAGACTGTGGGGCCTTCCTTTCCTTGTGCTGGTCCTGGTTACAGCTTCATACTTCCTTTCTTTTGCAGTCCCCTGGGCCAGCATCTTGATACCACCCACTTTCGCCAGTTGCTATGTCCAGACCCTCTCTGTGAAGTATGTAATAGGACAACTGCTGAGGTCAGTCATCTGCTGTATCTGGCATCCTTGGAAGATGTTCTACTCTCTCAGTCCTCTTTGACATCCACAGATTATATGACAGAATCATCAACTTCTCTGCTCTCTGCTGTTTCATCAGTCCTTCCAGAAGACCCAATTACAACACCTTCACCTTTCCCCTCCATTCTCTCACCTAATAAGGTCACCTTAGCAGACTTATTTTCACCCTCATCACTGGGTGATTCTCTGCCACCAGAGCCTCTCCCTCCCTTGGATTCCAAATTCCCAGTAAACCCATTTCCACCCCAAATTCATGCATTTCCTTCCCTCCCATTACATCACACTCGGGGAACAAATCCTGTTCTCCAACCAGAGGCCAACTTAGCTCTCAAGAATAGGCCTGAGGAGTTATTCAATTATGTTCCAACAATCAGAGGCATTGACTGCTCAAGCTTGGCAATTTCTCAATTCTCCTGGTCTCATAACAAGAATACAGTCCTTCCAAGATTACCGCACTATGGTTTTCAGGAAGAGAATGCTTCCTTCCATCCACCATATTTCTATTTATGGAAAAATTCTGATATCTCACATATGGAAGGCAGACACATTTCTTTCCTTGGGTTTAACATACAACAACTCTTGGAGAGACAAATAAAAAAGAGAATGACTTTCCAGATTTTAGAAAATAAAGGAAAGAAGCAGGGACCATTGATAAAACAAAAGTGGTCAGAATACCAATTTACATCTTCTTGGAACTCACTGCAATTTTTCGTTGATGAGAAAGACACCATAGCTTCCCAAACTGGCTGGGACACCAAAGACAAATCAGAACATCTGGGAATTTGTCAGCACTTTGTATATGTGAAGACTCTGGGGGGAAATGTGGAGCATAAATACAGCCAGCTCTTCTGGGGTCTTCCCTCTCTCCATAGTGAGTCAATAGTGGCTACTCTTCTGGTCTCTAAGAGCTGTTCCTCACTAGAACCTCACTTTGTTTTATTCAATAGAACCTGTAATGTTCCTGCAATCCAAATCCAGGCTAAAGAAATTCCACCACGCCCTCTGTCCCACCCACCTTCCCTTACCAGCATACATTCTCAATCTTTTCCTCACATGAATCCCCAATCCCAAACTTTACCTCTCACTCAGGCCCATTCCCTGGCCCATGGTAAATCTCCACTCCCTATACTGCCATTATCTTCTCCACCCCAGATTCAGGACTATGGAAATATTTTCCATAGATCACAGAATACAGTTGATGCTGACATCTTACCTGGAAATAAACACCTGGAATGGCATGGGTTGCAAACACATCATGAACATTTGTGGGGTTTTGGCTCTGAATTTGAAAAATGTCAAGAAGCCTTTTGTCCTCCAGCTCCCACCTTTCCATCAGTCAGGCAATATTCCCAGGCCTGTGCTCCAGTCTCCATCATTCCTGGCCATTTTCATATCAGCAGTCAACCCCAGGAGGACCCAGAGAACCATGTACCAAAGAATCTAATTCTGTTTGGGAACCTCCAGTCTTGCAGTCCTATAGGATCTGGAGTATTGATGGAGACTGGGATCACATCAACAGAGACATCTCAGCGCAGACACAGACATGCTTACTCACAACCCTCTGAGCTTCAGGGCCACAGTAGCAAGGATCTCGAGAAAACAGAATGGAGTCTTTCAGGAAGTTCCCATGAGAATTTCCCCACAAAGTTTCAGCTGAACAAGGATTTGGCAAAGAATCTCAGGCATATCCTGGGGAAGTGTCCATTAGATAACCCACTAATGGTCTCTGAATGCAATCTAAGGAATAATATGAATGCTATATCTGAGAAAAGAAGTGACTGTGTGTGTCACTCAAGGAATGACTTAGGGAATGAATTAGCAAATGTTTCAGGGAAGAACTTAGACCTGAATCAGATGAAAAGCATGCTTAGATTACATGTGAGCAGGAAGTGTTGGCAGATCACTACAGGTAGGGTCCCTGTAGGTGTCTGTCTTTCTTGGCTGGATGAGGACAATGCATTGCTGCCTCCTTGGAGTTGCCATACCAATACAGATAACAGAAATAATATGTCATCACTGGTGGGTAGGGTCCAGTGCCAGACAACCAACACAGGGCTCTCTTTCCTTGATAACAAAACCCAAAAGTTACTAGAAGCCCATATTATTAGGTTTAGGATAAGTCAGAAGTGGGGCCTTCCCCTCAAGGTTCTTGAATCCATAAAATCCTATGTGCTGAGAGAAGCCAAAACATGGCCTCTTCCTCAATATAACTTTGTTTCATCCTCAAACCAAACTTCTGAGCTGGATTCCAAATCTGGAGTCTCCAAGCTCCTTACAGAAAGCTCTAAAGCTATTCATCAGAGTCAGGAAGAAATAATAAATTCAGTCTCCATTATGGATCATTCTCTGCCTGCCCCCTCACTTGTGGTCAAGAAAGTTCAGGACATCCTGAGACAACCATGTTGTGATACTGATCATGAAGTTACAGAGAATATACAGACAATTGAGAATGGCAGCCAGACATGTCTGCCTAATACAGGTAGAATCAAAGACAAAGTCAGTCAGACTGACACTGTATCAGAAGAGAGAGACAGTCCAGAGCAGGTCATAAGGCAAGATGGAGATGGAGATAAATCAAAGGATGAAATGGTAAGTCTTATCCATAGAACAGACATGCATGACGGCAAAATGATGGTGGGAGAGAATAAGAATTCAGAACATTATTCCACCTTTGACATGTGCAAGCAGATATTCAAAGCCCATGAGCTTTGTAATCTTCAATCACAAATTGGTATTATCTCAACAACCAGCAAGTTGGAAGATTCCCAAAAGATAAGTGAGAGTGTGAGTAAAGTAGAAACTATTCCAGCCACTCAATGCACCCCACCAATAATAATTCCTGAAGATCTGACACAGTTAGACCTTAAAAGACAGGTGTCTTTTAAGCTGGGGAATAAGTCACTTAGCCAGGCTCAAGGCTTTCCCAGAGATGTAGTCCTTCCTTTATATAATGTCAATTCTGATTCTTCACTGTCTCAAACCAACAGTGACTCTAGTGAGGACATGGAAGTTTTCCAGCAGCTGCATTTCCACCTGAATGATTCAAGGACCAACATGTGTAAACAACAGGAGCTCTGGCTCCCTAAGCATATCTTATGGAATTGTTGGGATAGGAGATTCCCACCAGCTGAGAGAAAAATGAGCCCTTTAATATGTAAAGGAGGAAAATATAGAGGTGAGGACTTAGGATTAGACACATTCAGAGCAATAAGAAAGAGCCAACCTGAGGAGGACAGAAAATTAGAAGAGGCATCTAAGTCCCTGCCACAAAAAAAAGCGTTTTCTTCTGAAAGTTGCATCAAAAAAAAGATAAGACGATTTCTTCAGTGGATTGATTCCAGGATAAAAAGCACATGCCAGAAGAGTCCTGTGAAAGATAGTGCTCTGTCTGTGAGCCATGACCCTCCTGAAGCCCATAAACTCATGGAAGCCCTTGGAAAGATTCTGGAGGAGAAACTAGCACATAGGCAGGAATGTGAGGCCTGGGAGTTGCATAAACAGAAGAAGGAACTGCAGGCCCAGGCAGAGACTGACAGAGGACAAACTACTAAGTATGGGGCTATCTCTGACAAACAACAACAGAGAGGGTCAGGTCCCTATTCCTGTAACCAAGAAGCTGTGTTTCCTGGCCCAAGTAGTCTTACAGAAGTTAGACAAATCAGTGACAGTTTCCGAGCTCCTCTGAAGAGTGTTTCCTTCAAAGATCAGGCATCACTTCAGAGTCAATATCTTCCCCCATTCTCCAGGAAGTCTAGGACCCATCAAATTCCATATTCAGGCAAGGATACCAGGTACCTCTGGATGCCCTCACATCTGCTAGAGACACTGGATTCAGAGCTTTGATTCTTCTATGCAAACAGAAAATGCTTCTTCAGCACTTAGAGGAAGGAAAATTTTCCTTAAAGGAATAATACAGGCCACTAGGTAGAAGCCTCTCAATTATCACGGCAATACATGGAACAATATCCCCACAACAAATGATTAATAAATGTTTCTTCTGATAGAGAGTGGAGTTCTGTGTGTCCAGCACTGCGGTGTAGGTTTCAGGGATCCCAAATGTATGCTTGAATAGTAAGGAGTCACTTTTGCTCTTAAGGCTGTTTGCCTGATTCACCTTTCAGAGGCAAATGAGGACTTATCTAGAACACAATAGAAGTGCAAGGAATGGTCTTTCAGTACCAAAGCAATACAATGGCTGTGATGATGTCAGACACTGTATCATCCTTTTTAAGGAAAGTGGTCTTGGTCCCTCCTGTTCAGCTGTGCTACATCTTACACCAAGTTTATGGTGATTTGGTAATGTTTGTATTATATATTGCTGTTATGAATATTTCAAAGTTTAATATCTTAAAATAACATTTGCTGTCTCAGTTTCTGTGTATTGGGAATCCAGGCAAAGTCTAGTTGGGCTCCCTGCTTCAGGGGGTCCCTGCTACAGGGCTGTAATCAAAATGTTAGTGGGGGCCAGAGTCTCATATGAAGGTTTTACTATAGTAAGATACATTTCTATATTCACTTATGTAGCACTTGGTAGTAGGATTCAGTCCTTCTAGGCCAGACATACCCAGGGTCTCAATTCCTTGATGCCAGTGGCTGGAGTTGCCTATGGTCTCCTTTAGTTCCTTGCCTTGTGGGTCTCTCCAATGTAACAATGTGCTCCTTCAAAAAGGGCAATGACATCTCCTTTCTCTTATGCTGCTGGGATTTGGGGCAGTTCTGGGAATAAAACTCAGAACCTAAGCAACGCTACATAAGCACTCAACTACTGAATCATATACCCAGCCCTAGAAGCAAATATCTTGTTTAGACCACACTTGAGATGACAGTGAATTATGCAAATGAATGCCAGGAGGCAGGATCATTAGAGTCATCTTAAAAGTCTACCTAGCATAAATGTTTTGGAGACCTCACTCATTTAATGGAAACCACAGTGGCCAAAGGTGCCAAGTAAATCCTCATCTTCATCTCATCCATATCCATGTCATCAAAGTCAATAGCTGATTGGAGTAGTGGCAAATTAAAAAGCACAAAAAAAGTAGAGAAACGTGGTATGAAGATAAGGTGGTGTATGGCTATCATAAATGGAAAGTAAAGTGAAAGAAAACCTTAGAGCCATCTGATATATCACTGCCAGTATTTAGACTTAAGGAAGGAGAAATTAGGTAAAATAGTCCTCATCCTAGCTCCTCCTGTCTCTCCACTCTGTCCTGGCTTCTAGGCTACAGGCCTACAAAAGTAAACTTTACCTTCTATAGCGATGACTAGGCTTAAAGAGCAAGAAAATGCTACAAGGCTACAGAATTTCTTTCCCTTTAAATATATTCAATATAGCATACTTATCATTTCAAACTCACAGCATGAACATCAGAGAGAATGAGTCTCCTAGTTGGTAAAATGCCACTTTCAGGAAATTCAGAGCATAGAACTCTCATTATGGGGTGCTTTCCATGCTCCTATGGTTCAAGAACATGAACCAAAGTAGACGTGGGGGTTTAAAGAGATGAACGACTGATCCAGAGACACATAACTTGCTTATAGTCAGAGAAATATTGTATGAGGTAGTGAAGCAGAATATGTATAAAGTATTTAGGAAGTGATATCTTCAAATTTAGGTGGTAGCAATAGTGGTCCCACCTGATGATTATGGAAGTCTACCAATACCTCACTGTGGAAGAAAACTTATTCTAGCAATAACAAGGTGATTTCCTCTGTAGGGATTCTTACTCTACTTAAGTATACAACTTTATGTCATTTTCATTTGTGGCAATGTCTTTTACCAAGTTATTGATCGATGTTTCTTCACCCTACCAGAGGGTACATCCACAGGAATCAAAACTAACTTTCCACATTTGTCTTTCAGGAAGTTCTGGGGTACTGGTCTAATGAGTTACTAATGGCATTCATATTTTCTGCCCCTCAAAAGAATATTCAAGGCACCTGTTCCTGTTATACAGGTGAATCCAGATTCTCATCAGCTATGTGTTCCTAGGAGGGAGAGGGCAGAAGGTGAAGCAGGTGGTGAGTTAAAAGAGGAGAGCTGCTTAATGATAGCAGGGGCTCTGGTGACTTGAGAGTTAGGATGTAAAGACAGGTTCCTTAAGAAGATGAGTACTGTGCAGAAGTCCTCTGGGAGATAGCAGGATTTCTTAGGGGATGAAATTATGTTTACTGAGACAAGTCATCTTTAAGCCCCATTAACCTGGCAGTTACAGCAAAACATTTTGTTTCCCATTCATGACATATTCTTTGCCAATAAACTTCAAACTTAATAGGTAAAAAGCCTATTAAGCCCCCAGAAATAACAAAGATTGGATAGGTTTCTATAACTTAAAGTAGAAAATTTGAGCAAGACTTAATTTCAAAATATTAAATACTGTTTGTATTTGGCAGTTGTGAAACAAACCTGTACTTTTAAGTCTCTACATTTTAGTTACCTTTCTGTCTTTTAATAGAAATGCAACCTGGGTGACATAGAAAATAATATACATTTAAGAAAAGGTAACCTAGAATAGAGCCCCCTTATACTGTAGGATAGATTTGGATGGGAATGACAACAAATACAATTCAAGAGAATTAAATAGAGAACTGTTAACTTGGGTAACTCAAAATATGAGAATAAGAATGGCCTTAGGCAACAAGGTTCCTGCTGGGGATCACAGGATACCATTAGGAATCATTTTCTATTTCATGGCTATCTTCTGGGTTACCTTTAATGTTAGACTTTGTAGCTGAAAAGTTCATAGCTGTATCTTCCAAGACTGACATGGAGGTGAAAATGGGGCGTGCCTCCCACTAGTTCCTTCAAATGTCCCAATATGTCTCCTTGGGTCATATGCCCATTTCTACCCAATTCCTGGGGCCCAAAGTGTGGAATAATCTTGTTGACTAAGCCTGAACAAAATATACCATTCTTAAAATAAGAGTGATGGAGAATGACAACTCTTTCTCACGTGTTCTGAAAATGAGTATGGAATTAGTTCCATAGAAGGAATTAGAGGGAATATTTCCAGAAGGTAAGTAAATGCTGGGTGACAAGACAAACAAAAATAAAATGGATGTCTATTATAGCTGAGTCTCTCACTGCTCCAATTTTGCCTTCTTTCCCAACTAAAACCATTGACTGAAGTTAGGTGTTCAAGGAGAATGCTGATTTGCAGAGGTCTGTCTGGAGCCTCAGACAGAATGTTCAAATTCGGGGAAATCAATTGGAAGCTCCAATTTCTAGCTGGATAAATGATCTAATAACCTGACCTCTTACTATGCACCCCTTCTTATCTTAGAGGCTTTTGCCTCCATTCCAAGTTAGTTATTGAGACATTCTAAAACTTATCACCAGGAATACCTCTCCTGAAATAATTCATTCTGATTTTTCACCCTTTCTTCTCCTTGCTTATGTTCTAAGTAGGCCAATTTGATGAATTCAGGAACTAGAAGCCACTTTAAAGTTTCTCCTCCACCAAAAAATTGTTTGTCCTAATTTCCTCCCTCTTCAAGGAAAACTTCATGATCTACCTTCATCCATAGACCTGTATAGCTCAACTCCAAAGAGTCCTTCCATCTCTTTTCATCTTTCCCATCTGATAAAATCTAACTTTCTACTGTTTCTACACTGACCTTCTCCAAAGGGACAGATTCCCTTTGGTTAAAACAACAGATGTAATTTTTAAACTAAACAAATGGTGCTTTCAACACATCTGAAGATAGTTCTTTCATTCCTGTAGGGCTGCTTTGTGCTAGACAATCTTCTAAGCACCTGGGACACACCAGATACTAATTACAAGAGAGGAAACAAAGCTCTCTGTCTTGGTGAAACATGCAAAATTGGTTCCTTAGTCAGTTCTCTTACCTATCCAAACTACATCACTTACCTAAACTTTACCACACTCCTCCTTGGTTATGCATATGAGCTAGACCATTATAGAAGAATGATAATCCAACAGGTGGAAATATTTCATCATCAAAACTTAGAATTCCCTCACCATGATCTCCTTTCTCTCCTTTGCTCTTTTCTGTTAACATTGAAAGAGGATTCCCTGATGCCTGCCTCCATCTTCTTGGGCTGGACTGTGTCTTTGCTTTCCAGTCCACAATGGTATGTTGGAACACACCACTGAATTTCTACCTTCCAGAATGAGACCACTTCTACATCATGAACTCAAGACTGCTTTGTGCCAAGTATTTGATAATCAGCATCTAGTGGAACTCAGATATTTCTGGAGAAATGAATGAGCAATGGAAAGAATTTTAGCAGGGTGGCCCTGCCCAGTAACACTTGCAGGCAGGGCCATGTACAGGGATGGACCATAGCCAGGGATGGGTCCTAACAGGAAATACCATTTGGCTTTCTAAAAGTGGCAGCAGTCTCACTGTAGGCTTCTGGATTTGATCTCCATTGCTTCCAGAAAACCAGAATTGAAAATTGATTCAAAGGTATGGTGTCTGGTCACATGAGCAATATTCTTCCCTTCCATGCCTGAAGGATCCAACCCCCCATTTGCCATTTTAATACCAGTGGGCATCCCCTGCAGGTCACCTGCCCATGAACTCCCATAGGAGGCTGCTCTGGGATTCTGTTGCAGCTCCCTAACTGCCCCTCCCTCTCACTTCAGTGTGAATTGCTTGTGTTGCTTTGTTCACCTAATGACTATAAAACTAAATTATTTAGAAAGTGAAGAGGAAAAGAAATATTGTATTGCCTTTTCTCATGTTTTTGAGGTATATCTGACATGAAAAAACTATGACTTTAAGTATATAATATGATGTTTTGATATTTATTAAGTCCTCAAAATCATGATAGCAAATACATCCATATCATTTACTGTGATGGTAAATGATGTGGATGAGGTTCTTTTAAACATTTTTGAGATAACTATACATTAACTTTTAGTTGTATGAGGTTCTTTTAAACATTTTTGAGATAACTGTACATTAACTTTCAGTTGTATGAAATAATGGATCTTGTGTACATTTTATTTAGCTTTTTCCCAAGGCAGTATCTTTTAAAAAATATCAATATTGACATCAAGAAACAAAATATTTTTATCACTACAAGCATCTATCAGGTTGCCTTTCAAAGACACATCCCATCCTGCTCCAACACCCTGTCTGTATTTTTAAATTTCAGTAATTTAAAAATTTGTATAGGAGCCATTATATGTAATTTCTGGGGATGGGTTTTTATTTCCTCAGCTTAATTCTCTGGAGATTCATGTAGGTGGTTCCATTTATCAATAGTTCATTCTTTTTTATTCCATGGATTGTGTGTGCTGCAGTGTGCTTTATCACTCATTGGATTGCATGTAGGTTGTTTCCAATTTGGGGTATTAAGAATAGAGCTTCTGCAAACATTTGAATACAGTTTTGGATGAATGTGTATCTTCATTTGTCTGTGGTAAATGGCCAGGAGAGTAACTGCTGAATACTATTGTAGTCACATGTTTAGTGTTCTATCACACAGTCATTCTGTGGCTGTATCACTTCAAATATCCATAAGCAATGTATTAATGACTCAGCTTCTTTTCATTCCTGTGAGCAGTTATGTATTCAGAGAATGGGGTGTTCAGACATTGATTCTTTCTGAGAAATCCCCCAAGCCAAATGTAATAGACTTGGCACTACTGAATGCCATCCAGGAGATTTTCTTCCTTGGCTCCAGCAAACAAAAGTTGATGGAAGACCATAGATGTTTTTGTATGAAGATGATCTGCAGCCTTTCCCTCAAAGCCCATGAATCCATAGAAATCTAAAATATTAAAGAAGATCTATCTCAGTCCTTTTCCTATTTTAACTTTCTTTCCTCAGCTAACCTTATCTCTGATTGGATTCTAAAGTTAGGGTTTCCAAGTTCCTTGGAGGAAGCTCTAACACTTTTCATGGAGACAAGGTGAGAACAAAAATTATAGGCTCTGTGCTGATTCATCCTCTCATTGCCATCTCACCTGTAGGAAAAGAAGGATGGGGACCTGAGACAATCACCCTCTGATATCAACCATGAATGTGTAGAGCACATTTAGAGAATAAAGGATGTAGAAAGATTTATCTGCCTGCCACACTGAGCATCATAGACAAAGTAAGTCAGAATCAGGCTATCCTAGCCAACAAATGCAACACAAAGCCGCCCAAAAGGGAAGCTGTGGCTGGACCTGAGCCAACGGATAAAAGAATGGGTTTTTGTAAGTGCAGAAAGACTTCAGGGCAAAAGGATGAAGATTTCAGAATAACTTCTCTGTCCAAAAAGTCCGGCAGATTATTCTGTACTTTTAAACCACAATATAATATAGTAACATCTTGACAAGGCAGCAATAAGTAGAAAGTGCCATGATTGCTGAAGTCCCACACCAACATGATCAGTTCCTGGAGGTAGATTATGTGGTAGAGCCCTTGCCTAGCACATGCAAGGTGCTGGGTTCGATCCTCAGCACCACATAAAAAATAATAATAAAAAATATATTTTTTATTTTATATAAAATATATATTTTGATATAATAAAAAATATATAATATCTATTATATATGTATATCAAGATCCTAACTCATCAGACCTTCAAAGTCAATTGGTAATGAGTTAAATTCTAAATTGGAGAGCAGGGAGCATAGCCAGGTTGGAGGCCTTCCCACTGATATATTCATTTCTTCAAATAACTTGAATTCCACGTGTTAGTGATTCATGCATAGGGCACCTCCAGCAGGAACATGGAAATTTCCCAAGTGCTGCATGTCTACTTGGAAGAAAGAGGAATCGGTATGGAGCAGGGCCAAGAGCAAAGGGACATTAAACATGTCTTATGCAATTGCATGAATAAAAATTTCCCACATGCTGCAAAGAAACTGAGCCCTCCAGGATCCAAAATAGGAGAGCTTGGTGAAGGAAATATATGGTCAGAGCATCCCAAACCAGAAGGAAGAGCCACCCTGCTCAGGATAAGCATTATAGGAGACACTTAGGGGTAAATCCTCCCCAGCCCCATGACTAAAGCTCTTGAAAGCCTTTTCAGAAAACAGATAAGGTGCATTTTGCAATGGCTTTGCAGTACTATAAAATGCAAAGGTCAAGAAGGTTCCCTGGGAAAAAGCAGCTTTCTATCATCATCAATGCAGAGCACAGGCCTACTTAAAGGGAGCATTACCTTTACTGGGAATGGCAAAGTTCAGAAAATCATGAGATATATTGTGAAGATTCTTGTGTTAGTCAGCTTTTCATCATTGTGACCAAAATAACTGACCAGAACAATTTGAGGAAATAAAAGGTTATTTTGAGCTCACAGTTTCAGAGGTCTCAGTCCATAGTTGCACATATTTTACATGCCATACGCACAGCAGAAGAGTTTATCAATTGAGGTCTGATTATCTCTAAGAATATCATGTACAAGATAACTGTTCTCAAGTCCATGTGACATCATTTCAAGTGGAAGCAATCTTATGTACAAAACAATCCAGTTCCTCTTCTGTGTTACCTATATAAGTAAAAGAAACTTCAGATACAACTGACAAAAAAATCTTAGCTCATTGAAGATGGATAGAAAGTGTCAATTTGTGGGATTTAAAATATTGATATTTAAATAAACACAGAATACATAAATTCTCTACCTAGAAAATTTCTACATGATTATTTTTGATCATGCTATATAATTTAAAATTAAATGCCTTTGGTTAAAAGTTTTCTTACTTGATTCAGGCATTTGAAAAACTAATTTGTGAACTAATGTTCATATTTAGTTCAGCTGTATCTATGGCACAGAAATTCATTTAAAAAATGGTGAGAGTTTCTGTAGAACCTTTACCCTGGGAGTGTGCCTATCTGATCTGTATGGATGAAACTCCAACTGACATTACTTCCTCATCCATCCCATTTCATACTAGTGAGAATGGAAACAGACTTATATCAAAGAGCTTCAGTCTTAGGCCACTCCAACTGGCAGCTGGGAGAACAACATGAAAACAGGAAGGTTTAAAATCCCCATCTTTTGCTCTATCTATCTATCTATCTATCTATTTATCTATCTCTCTATCTATATTTCAGTACATAGCTCAAGAAATGGAAAGAAAGGCAGGTGAACACAGAGAGTGACCATCCATATTGGTCAACTATTTTGATCACCTCAGTATAGATGTTTTCATCAAGATTCTGTGTGTGTTTCTGTTTGTGTTTGTGTGTGTGTGTGTGTGTGTGAGAGAGAGAGAGAGAGAGAGAGAGAGAGAGAGAGAGAAAGGGTGTGTGAGTGTGTGTGTGTGGGGAGTTGATTATTCAGGGATATATTTACATATTCTTATTTGTTTCATTTTTTCTCATTTATATGCTTTTTAAAATGTATTTATTTTCCTTGCCTTGTCTTTTGAGAGTTAGGGTTTTTTGGTTTGTAAATTTTGGTTTTGTTTTTTATTGTTTTCATTTATTTCTCTTTCTCTCTCTTCTTTTCCTGATAACAAATTCTATGGTTCATTCTTCCTCTCTCTAATTTTGCTTCTCCTATTTTCCCTCCTTCCTTATAATCTACACCTGCTACATCTCTTCTGCATTCTCTGTTCACTTTTTGAAATTATAAACTCTTTTCTACCTTACTAGCCCATTTTCTTCTCTCCTAACTAACTGAATTTTTGCCACCTTTTAGAATTATTTGGTTTATAAAACTTTTGCCTGCATCATCAATGGTGACACAATTATTACTCTGTGGATCACATAGTTAACACTTGCTTTTTGTTTTAAAGCCAAATTAGTTGCTTTAACTGTAGACAATTGCTGACCCCACCATTC
The DNA here is from genome assembly GCF_045843805.1 of Urocitellus parryii. Lineage (NCBI taxonomy): Eukaryota > Metazoa > Chordata > Mammalia > Rodentia > Sciuridae > Urocitellus > Urocitellus parryii. The sequence continues at coordinate 129,515,075 of NC_135534.1, forward strand.
CTGGTTATTTTTTTGTGAAAATTAATGTAGATGTCACAGTAGAAACTAAGTATTTAATGTTGCATATTGTTTGCATTAGTTGTTACTGTTTTTTTTCTCTGTCCTCATTGTGTGAGGTGCTAGAAACCAACAAGGACACTAAAAGTTCACAGGTTAGAGACTCTACTACTGAACTAAACTGAACCAGAAGACAGCATATCTTATTCCACACACACATTAATGACACTTGATCTTAATAAAAGAAAAAAAGAGACAACAACCAAAACTAATGATTAGACTATGTAATTCCTAGCCCATTCAAATTGGTATAACTATTAATATACTGGATGACATACTAGATATTGAATGCCAGACCTAGTTCACAGTTTTTTATTGTGTACTGTGGTTAAATGCTGACCCGACCATTCCTAAATAAGTAGCAATTAGTGTTACAGTTTTCAAAGAAGACACTGGACATTTATCTAAAGCCATACATCTGTTGCTGACATTAGTGCTACTCCAGATCCTCCCTCCCTCTAAAAGGGCTGGAAAGAGATCAGGACAATTCAGGATCACAGAGTAGAGAGCCTGCAGCTGAGAAATACAACTCAACTAAGCAACAGTAAATCTCACCCCCCACACAGTCTAAAACCGTTTGAGTCCTGACATTACTCCAACTCAAAGAATGAAGAGACAATAGCCCCAAACCAACAATAAATCAATAAAGACATCTCCAACCTAAGGACCCAAAGAGAAACAATCAGAGAGGAACTTCAGGTCCCATCCCTTGACATCTACTAATATATCAAAAAATCCCAGAACAAATAAGATAATTACATGTGAAAGCACACATGTAAAAAAGAGAAAGGGGGGATCCATCTTAATAGATGAGTAAGTCCAATACATCTAAAAACATGAAGAAACAGGCAAACAAATCTTTTCCCCCCCAAAAAATTCAAAATCCCCCAACAAAGTATCCCAGTGATAGTGATATGGACAAAATCCCAGAGAAAAATTATAAAAACCTGATTATTAAAATATTCAATGAACTAAAGGAAGATCAAAGAAAGAAGAGAACAAATGCAGGAGATAGAAGACCACTTCAATCTAGAAATAGAAATAGTAAAAAGAGCTAAATCAGAAATCCTAGAACTGAAAGACAAAATCAAATTAAAAATTCACTTGAATATATCAATAGCAGATTAGATTGTGTAGAAAATAGAACTTCAGTTCTTGAAGACAAGGTATATGTTCTTGAGTACACAGAATGCAATAAAGGGAAAAATTATAGAACAAGAACAGAATATACAAGAACTCTGCTCCAACATTAAAAGACCAACCAAACCTGAGAATCAATGGGATAGAAGAGAACATAGAGATACATGCAAAAAGCATAAAAGAATATTTTCAATGAGATATTTTCAGAGAACTTTTCCCTTATCATAAATGAGATATCTACATACAGGAGAAGGACCAAAATAGACCTATTCAAACAAGAAGCTCTCCAAGTCATATCATATCAAAATTAAAATGACTAACATAGAAAAGAAGGAGAGAATATTAAAACCTGCAAGAGAGAAATATCAGGTCATATTTAGAGGCAAACCAAAAAGGCTCAATTCTGATTTCTCAGTTGAGATCCTAAAATCAAGAAGGACCTTGAGTGAAATATTCCAAGCTCTAAAGGAAACAGCTGTCAGTCAATGTGACTATACCCAGAAAATCTCAGTTTCAAATTTAAGGGGGAAATAAACTTTTCATGATAAGAATAAACCAAAAGAATTCATGCACATGAAGCCATCACTACAAAGAATAGTCTAAGATAAACTTCACACAGAGGAACTAAAAAACCTATTCCCAAAGCTCCCACACAGAGGAAGATCAATAGAAGTATAATCCACTAAATGAGAATCAAGACAAGATTAAATAAAACAAAACCATAATGGCAGAAAACCATATACATATATCTACATTAATATTAAATTGTAATGGTCTCAACTGCCAATTAAAAGACACAAATTAGAAGGATGGGTCAGAAAAGAAGATCCAACTACATGGCGTTTACAAGAGACTCATCTCATGGACAAAGACCCCCACAGGCTCAAAATGAAAGAATGGAAAAAATATTCCATGCATATTAAACAAGTAGGAACAGCTATTCTCATATCTGACAAAGCAAATTTCAAGCAAAAAATAATCAGAAGAGACAAAGAAGGCCATTACATCCTGGTAAAGGGAACAATCCAGCAAGAAGATGTAACAATAGTAAGCATTTATGCTCCAAATGTCAGCAACAGAATTACATTAAAAAAATGCAAGGACATCAAATTCCAGATAGACCCAACCACAATATACTGGAGGATTTCAACACACCCTTACTACCAATTGACAGGACATAAAAACATAAATAAATAAAGACATCTCCAACCTAAATGATACTATAAGTCAAATGAACCCAACCCCAAAGAGCTAAATTTATATTTTTCTCAGCAGCACATGGAACTTTTCCCAAAATAGATCATATTCTAGGCCACAAAGCAAATCTTACCAAATATAAAAATGTTTCTATTTCCTATGCGTCCTATCAGATCACAATGGAATGACACTAGAAATCAACAGCAAGACAAATAATAAAAATTGCATAAACACACGGAGATTTAACAATACTTTCTTAAATGAAGAGTTAATCAAAGAAGAAATGAGAGTAGAAATCAAGAAATTCTTAGACATGAACAATAACAGGAATACAACACATCAATATTTCTGGGACAATATGAAAGCAGTTCTAAGAGGAAAATTTGTAGCACTGAATGCCTACACTTAAAAAATAGAGAGATTGAAAATAAGCTTATTATCCATCTCAAGGCCTTAGAAAAAGAAACAAAAACTAATTCCCCATGCAGTAGAAGATAGGAGATAACTAAGATCAGAACTGGAATCAATGAAATTGAAAATAAGAAAATAATATACAAGGTCAATGCAATGAAGATTTGGTTCTTTGAAAAGATAAGATAAACCTTTATTCAAACTAACCAAAAGAAAAAAACAGAGATGTCAACAAGATTAGAGATGAAAAAATAAATATCATCAGAGATATTTCTAAAATTCAAATGATTATCAGAACCTATTTTAAAATTTATATGCCAATAAAATGGAAAATCTGGAAGACATGGACTAATTTTTAGACACATGACCTCTACAAATTGAATCAGGAAGATATAAAAAAAAACCTAAACAGACTAATATCAGGTACTGAAATTGAATTAGCAATTAAAAAGCTTTATTCTGACACACACAAAAAAAGACCAGGACCTGATGGATTCTCAGCTGAGTTCTATCAGACATTTGCAGAAGAACTAACATCAGTCTTTCTCAAGTTATCTCATGAAATTTAAAGGGAAGGAACACTCTCAAGTACATTCTATAAAGCCTGTATAAATAACCCTGATTCCAAAATCAAAGATGCATCAAGGAAAGAAAACTATAGACCAACATCCCTGATGACCATAGATGCAAAGATCCTTAATAAAACATTAGCAAACTGCATCAAAAACATATAAGTAAGACAATCAGTGGGTTTCATTCCAGAAACACAAGGTTGGTTCAATATATACAAATCAATAAATGTAATCACAGCTTGAACAGAATTAAGGATGACAATCACATGATCATCTTAATAGATGCAGAAAAGGTCTTTGAAAAAATCCCAACACCCATTTATGTTAAAAAAACTCTGGAGAAGCTAGAGTTGAAGGAACTTACCTCCAAATTGTAAAGGCCATTTATGACAAACCAAAAGCCAACATTATACTGAATGGACAAACCCAAAAGCAGTTCCTCTATAACTGAAAGAAGAAAAGATTGTCAACTTTTACCACTCCTATTCATTATACTTCTCAAAACATTAGTCAGAGTGATCAGAAATCAATAAAAATAAATCAAATGGATACATATAGGAAAGAAAAGAAGTCAAACTATCTTTGTATGCCAATGACACAATCCTATATCTAGAAGAAAAAACACACACACACACACACAAACAAACAAATAGAAAACAACTTCCATCAAAAGATGTTTAAAGCTTATAAATGAGTTCATCAAAGTATCAGGATACAAGATCAACACCCGTAAATCAATGTCTTTCGTATAGTCCAAAACTGATTCAGCCAAGGTACAGATCAAGAAAATCATCCCATTCACAATAACCCCAAAATAAAAATAAAAAATAGTAAAACAAAATACTTGGGAAATAATCCAACCAAGGAGATAAAAAAGCTCTACAATGAAAACTATAGAACATGGAAGAAAGAAATTTAAAAAGACTTTAGAAGATGAAAAAACACCTTAGATAGTCAGAATTAATGTCAAAATGGCCACACTACCAAAAGCAATATACAGATTCAATATTATTTCCATCAAAATACTAATGGCATTCTTCACAGAATTAGAAAAAAATAATTTTTAAATTTTTTGGAGTATAAGAACCTGAGAATAGCCAGAGTCATACTAAGCAAGAAAAGAAAAGCAGCAGGAATCACAATAACTCATGTAAAATTATACTACAGAGCTGTAGTAAAAACAAAACAGCATGGTACTGGCAAAAAATCAACATGAAGACTAACTGAACAGAATAGAAGACACAGAGAGAAATAGAGATAAATCCACTTACCTACAGCCATTTAATATTTGACAAAGATGCCAAAATATATTTTGAAAAAAGACAGACTTTTTAACAAATGGTGCTGGAGAAACTAGATAGGTATACGTATAAAAATGAAAGTAGGACCCTATCTCTCACCCTGCACAAAACTCAAATCAAAATGAGTCAAAGATACAGGAATTAGATCAGTAACCTTGCAACTACTAGAAGAAAACATAGAGTCAACCCTCCATAGCCTAGGTGACATCCTTAAAAAGACACCCAAAGCACAAGAAATTAAGCCAAGTGGTATGTTATTAAACTACTACAGAAAAGCAAATGATTAAGAGCCTAAAGCACACAGAATGGGAGAAAATCTTGGCCAACTACTTCTCCAATAAGGGAATAATATCCAGAATATACAAAAAGGTTAAAAAACAAAAAAATCCAATCAATAAATGGGCAAAAGAACTAAACAGAAACCTCTCAAAAGAAGAAACACAAATAGCCAACAAAAGTACAAAAAAATGTTCAGCATCTCTAGCAATCAGAGAAATGTAGATCAAAACTACACTAAGATTTCATCTTACTATAGTCAGAATGACAATTATCAAGAATACAAACAATAATAAATGCTGACAAGGTTGTGGGGGAAAAGGTATATTTGCACATTTGTTGGTGGAACTGCAGTCTAGTAAAACCACTCTGGAAAGCAGTATGAAGATTCCTCAAAACACTAGGGATAGAACCACTATATGACCCAGCTATCCCACTCCTTGGTATTTTCCCCAAATATCTAAAATCAGCATACAACAGTTACATAGCCATCTCAATGTTTATAACAGCATAATTCACAATAGTTAAACTATGGAATTAATCCAAAAGCCTGTCTTAAGAAATTGTGATATCTATCTATCTATATTCTAGTCAGCCATAAAGAAGAATGGAATTATGGCATTTGTGGGTAAATGTATAGAAATGGAGAATGTCATGCTAAGTGAAATAAATCAAAATCAGAAACTGAAAAGTTGACTGTTTTCTCTCATACAGAAGCTAGTGTAAAATAAAGGAAAGAGAAGGGAAGAATAGAAAACCATAAAGATAAAGGGAAGATTGGTAATGGAGAGGGAGAGGGAGAGGGAGAGGGAGAGTGGAGGGATGGGAAAGGGGAGGCAATGCAGAAAGAATTCTTAAAATAATCGTGTTATATGCATATATAAATATACCACAGGGAATTTCACCTTCATGTATAAGTAGGAAGAACCAATCAAATTTAAATAAACAGATGAGCAAGAGAAAGACTAGTAGAATACAGTAAATAAAATGAGAAAGAAGATGGAGTATGTTCAGGAAAAGGAGACTCACAAACCGGAAGTTAAGTTCCAAGGATGTATGTGTTTGTTGGGATGAACCCAACTACTATGTATAACTATAAAGTACTAATAAAAAAAGAAAAAATGGTGAGAGTTTTTATTAACAGCACTCTACTTTTAGCAAAATGATATTTTAAAGGGTAAACAATTCGTAGAGCAAAAGTTTAAGCATAATCACATTCTACTTACCAGTTGAGTATCTTAATTCTGTGAATAAGAAAACAATTTTGATGGAAATGAGTCTCACCAGTTACAATAATGCTTGAAGTCTAAAGTCTACATAAAAAATGATTGTTCACTTTCCTCTCTCACACATCTTCATCAAAAGTTCTTTCTCCCCACTCCTTTCTGACCTGGGTGGGAAGTACAGGAATTTAAACCAGCTATCTATGTGTTTTAGACAGGATTCTTGATTTTAAGTGAATATAAAGACAAGTATGGTGTATGCCTGCAATCCCAGCTACTCAGGAGGTTGAGTTGGAGGCCAACCTTGGCAACTCATCAAGATCTTGTCTAAAAATTTAAAAAAGGGAGGACTGGGGGTATAGGTCAGTGGCAGAGCATCCCTCTGGGTAGTTCAATCCCCACTACCAAAAAAAAAAAGACAAATAAAAGGAAAAAAATTATGAGTTCAGGTATGTTACAGTGCTTCAACAGTTAGTTATGTGGCTAACAGTATATATTGGTACTTTAGAAAAGATAGAATGTTTGAAGGTGCTCTAACATTCTAATGACTGTAACAGCCAAATAGCAGGAAGGCCATTTCATGATGCTGTCATCACTCACTGACACTGAGGGTTAGACTCTAATCCTGTGGCTACTGGTAAGCTCAGAAGTTAATGAAGAAGTATCATGCAATTGGAAAACTTAAATTACATTTTAAGAACAATTTACATTGAAGGAAATAGGGTTCTAAGGTAATAGGAAAAAAAGGGAAATAGGACTGTATAAAGAGAGAAAATAGATTTAGAAAATTGGCAGAAAAGTATGTGTTTTAGCCAGGTATTTGTTTTGCTATGACCAAAATACCTAACAAGAACAATTTAGAGGAAGAAAAGTTTATTTGGGACTCATAGTTTCATAGAAGAGAAGATGCTCTCCTCATGGCAGCAATGAAGTAGAGAAAAAAAAAAAGAGAAAGAGACATAGGGAAAAAAAGCCTTTCAGGACATTCCCATAGTGACTCACCTCCTCCAGCCATGCCCCACATGTCTACAAGTGCCACCTAGTCAGTCCACTAAGATGGACTGATTAGGCTAAATTTTTCATAATCCAATCATTTCATCTTTGAATATTCCTACATTAATAGGAGCTTTGTGGGGTACCTGATATCTAAACCCTAACAGTATGCTAAATCAAATTCCATGAATATATTTTTCATGATAAGATGTATTCACTATTTTTTTATTAATAGTGTTCTCCTAAAAGTCACCAAATCTCTGTAGAGTTATACTTCATGTGACAGTAAAAACTAGTTATAGGAATACAACCATATTGGGTGGTTAATGACATAAGACCAGCTGTGAAAATTCAGGCAAATGAGATAACAAGTTCTCAATATAGCATATTAAGTACATTGTTAAGTGATGGGACCTTTCAGAAGTGGCCTCAGACTGCAATTTATGCATTAACATTTTGATTCCATGAAATGTATTTAGGGATTGGTGGATTCTTATAGTACCAAGAACATTTTTCATTCATTTTTACTACAGAAGGATTGGTTGAGTATCTTAATTCTGTGAATAAGAAAACAATTTTGATGGAAATGACTCTCACAAGCAATTTGATCTTATAAAATGAACCACAGACAATGTCAAATGAACAAAAAAACTTAGAAAATGCTGTGGAAAATGAAGACCAAAATAACACAAGGAGAGGGACACAAAGTTCTTAAAGAAACCCATAGTTTTTATTTATTAAACGAGTCTATGCCTTTTTAAAAAAATATCTGAAAGCATCTGTAAAACATGCAAAATATTTGAAACCCCAGCATATCAATTTCAGACAGTTTGCAAGAGTCATTTAGTTGTTTGCAAAAGAAAATATAGAATCTTTTCCCCTATGAGATTGCACCTGTTAGAAAATGTTTTCACAATTCTGTGTTATTATAGATGGTAACCCAGAGGGCTATGCAGCAGTTATAAACAAGGAATTATTACCTGGATGGGAAGGGACATTTGTATTTCCATTGTTTGAATCAGATGGCTTATTCAGATCACCTTATTGTAGAATGTGATATATTTCGTAGCATAAAGAATTTTGAGTTCTTAAGAGTACAACTACAACTCTGGAATGAAAAAGACTTAAAACTCTATTATTTACTCTATCACAGTGTCTCTATTATCAGATTATTTATGTTTGCAGGGAATGCGTGACAGAAGAATGGGTATTGAGAGGTGTCACATGCACAGGGCTAGTGTTAGTGGTAGATATGTATATAATAGATATGTAAGGTGGTCCATAACACATCATGGATAGGATATGTCAGTTAAAAATAGAGTTTTAGGGCTGGGGTTGTGGCTTAGTGGTAGAGTGCTTGTTTAGTATGTGCAAGGCCCTGGGTTTGATTCTCAGCATCACATATAAATAAGAAAACAAAATAAAGGTCCATGAACAACTAATAATAATATTTTAAAAAAGAAATAGAGTTTTAATAACAAAGTTTGTAGTAAAGATCCTGATATATGGGGATTGTGAAATGCTCATAGGAAAACAACTGCAGTTAAAGTGTTTATTATAATGCTATTAGTGTATTCAACTGTGAATCTATGAATGGGCTTGTATCATTTTCCTTTCTTTTTTGATACTGGGGGTTAAATGCAGAGGTGCTCTACAACCAAGCTACATTATTTGTGAGACAGGGTCTTACTAAGTTGCCCAGGCTGGCCTCAAACTTGTGATTCTCTGGCCTCAGCATATTCAACTTTAAAACCTGAGATGAGTTCTGATTCACCTTCTGTTAAATCAAAAGGTGCTCAATAAGTGTTGAAAGCAATCATATTATGGCTAGATGTCAGGCTAGGAGGATTATTTATACATGTTCTTGAATATTAATTAGTAAAAATCCATTATTAATAGAACTGTTAGAAGGATAATAGCTGGAGATGCTTCATAAAAGATTGTGCTACAGATTGTAGTGCTCCAGTTAATGCATATTTAAAATTTGATGCTCATTCTGATCAGGGAATAGAGTACACAACATGGCTAATGTGGCTAGTATAAATAGTATTTCTATAATATGTTAGGGATTGAGGTATTGGTAGCGAGATTTACATGAATCTGAGTTTCAGGGCTATGGTGGGTGCAACAGTAAACAGGAGTAAGGCTGATGTTAATGGTCAGAGTGATTTTCGTTTTCCCAGATACTCTGCATGCCCTAGTTTGTGAAGAACTCTGATTGCATCTGTCAATCTTCCTTCCCTCCTATACCAACAGAATCTTTCTATTTGTTTAAAATACCAGGGAGTGTACCAATGTAAGCATTTGTTCTGTGCTTTTGGATTTGGTCCGCAAATATGCCCAAGAGTCGACTGTGACTCCAGCCTATACATAAACCTTCCTTCTGGCGGCAGAGCCAGGCTCCTCCGACTCCAGTTGTCCTCCTGGCACCGTCCATGCCTGTGGAGAGAGCCAGCTACTCACCAACAGCACCTAGTCCCCTGTTGGCTCTGGAAACTCCTAGCTGCGGGCTTCGTGATGCCCTCAGGGTCATGGGTTCAGGTCCCATCAGGCATGAACTTGGTGCTGGAGACCGGCTGTTGCCGCGCCCCGCAGGTAGCGGGAGGGGCGGAGGCGCAGGAGGGCAGCAAAGCGGCCGGTCCCCCAGCCGGCAACGGCTTCCGCGGCGCGTGGTGCCCGACTGAACGGAAAAACCGTCGCTGGCGCCCTGGGCGGCCGTTAAGTGTCGCGCCTGCCGGCTGGCCGCCTTTCCCTCCTTGCCCGCCAGGGGGCGCTAGGCTGGAGGCTTGAGACCCTTTGGAGGCCCCGTAGGCCCCGCGCCAGCCTGCCTTCCAGCGTTGCTGAGGGAAGACCTTTGCGTGGCTCATTCTCTAGACTCCCTCAGAAACTTCTGGGTAAAGGGAACCAAAGCCAAAGCACTGGCAACTGTCCTTCAGGGAACTAACTCCCAGACAGATGGAGACTGAATTCCCTCTGCTCTTCTTCCCCTGGAACCCGGTGCCCACACTGTGTCCACAGCCTCCTCTCTCCAAAGCCACTGCTGGGGTTGGGATGGTGCAAGGTAAGTGGAAAGGCCTCAAGGCTCTCTAGAGTGTCCTCCTGGTGAACCGCTTGCTTGGTTGCTGCAGTCTTTTGGCTGTCATCCAGAATTTCAAAGCCGCTGATTCTGAAAGTTTACCATTTTTTTTGATCCTGTTTCTGGAGGGACAGCTCTGTAGAGTCCTCTAGAATGCCATTTTGCTGACACCCTCTTTTGGGGTTAGGGTGGTTGATCATTTCTTTTTTTTCCCTTTCTTTTTCTTTTTTAAAATTTCTAACAGATTGTTTCTTTGTATTTAAAGTGGGCTTCCTGTAGGTACCATATAGTTGCGTCTTTCTTTTTCATCCAGTCTGGTCTGTCTTTAAGACTATGTGGTAGGCACATGAATGTTCTCCTAAAAATGGCCATGCCCTAATCCCTGGACCTGTAAATATGCTAGTTCAGTTTTCAGATGGAATCAGGTTATCAACAGACTTTCAAAAAGGGAGATCCTGAAATCTCCATGTGGGCCCCGTTGGAGGATATGAGCCCTAAAATCTGGGAAAATTTCCCAGAAGTAAGAGATTTTGAGGCAGAAGAAGAGGCAGGTGGACTTAAAAGTGTGAGAGGGACTCTGACTTTTGGTGGCCTTTAGCACAAAGGCATATAGTCAGTTTAGGCGCTCCAGCAGGCCTCAGGTAATGGACAGCAGGTTAAGAGATCTCAGTCCTAAAATATACAAGGGCCTGGATTCTGTCAACAACCCCAGTCAGCAAGGAAGCACAGACCAGAAGGAAATCCTGCCCTACATTTGGTTTTCGTTGGGTGAGAGGAGACCTGTGCCTGACTTATTAATACTGAATTGTTCGATAATAAATTTGCATTCTTTTAAGTCACCAAGTTTACAGTAATTTGCTGTAGCAGCAGTAAAAAAACTAATACAGATCATTTATGTATAATTTGATTCCTGTTATAGTTGTGTTTAAATCTACTTTATGGCTATTTGTTTTCTCTTTATTCTATATATTATCATTATTTTTTTCTTTTTGTACCATCTGTTTACTGAATTTTTAAAAGACATTTTTTATAGCAGTTTTAGGTTCACAGAAGAATTGATTGGAAGGTATGGAGATTTACATATATCCCTTGCTCTCATACATGCATAGTCTCCCTATTACCAGCATCCTGCATCATAGTAGTATATTTGTTACAATCAGTGGACCTAAATTGACACATCATTATCATCCAGAGTTCATATCCTAAATTAGGGTTCACTTTGATGTACTTTTTTCATATTTTTATGAAACAATTTTTCTTCTGTTACCTTAGTGATTACTTTATAACTTATAGTACACATCTATAATTTTGAACACTCTGTCCTAATATATCATTTCTCATAGTGTTTCTCTTTCATTTGACTTATTCTATTGAAAATATCTGTTTAAGCAATGCCCTTCCTGTATTTCTCTATTTTGGATGCAACTGGGTAGAAATCCAACCAAAAGTAGTAGCCAAATAAAAAGAGAGCTCTCATAAGCAGAGTGTTCCATATATGTATGGAAAGATCCCATAGTAGTTATCCATATGCAAAATGTTTGTTTTTATATAGTAGCTTAAAGTAAATTTGATATAACTTAAAAAATAGTGCGTGGTTTGACCTTATATTAAATATTTGTTAACCTCTGACACAAAAAATATGGACAGAGGGATAAAGATGTTGACATACCAGATTGTATAATGGACTTGCCTCTCTGATGAAAAGGGTAGTGGGTGAATGCTTCACTAGATTGCATCAAGTAGGTGAATTGCATGGAAAAATATAATTGACAGAAAAAAAGTTCTAAATGTCCACTACACTCCTTGAAATAGACTTTATGTTCCTCTAGAAGTTAATTTTTAATTATTTCTTCTCATTTATATAATGCTTGATTATCTGAGTTAAAAAATTTATAACAATATCTGTAAGTTTGAAGATACCCATTAATCCACCTCTTAGTAGGAGGTAAACACTTTGTTATCGCTGTTTTCTGTTTGGTATGCATTCAGGGATACATTCACATAGAATATGTATAATTTATTTATTTTTACAAGAAAAGTTATTATATCATGCATGTTACTCTGCAACATGGTTCCATTATTCAACAGGGATCTTCTTTTTTAATGTAAATTTTTAAAATTTATATATGACAGCAGAATGCATTACAATTCTTATTACATACATAGAGCACAAGTTTTTCATATCTCTGGTTGTATACATAGTATATTCACACCAGTTCGTGTGATCATCACATTCCACCATCATTAATTACCCCATGCCCCCTCCCTTCCCCTCCAATCCCTCTGCCCTACCTAGAGTTTCTCTATTCCTCCAATACTCCTGCTCCCTATCCCACTATGACTCAGCCTCCTTATATCAAAGAAAACATTCCGCATTTGTTTTTTTTTTTTGGGGGGGGGGATTGGCTAACTTCACTAACCATTATTTTCTCTAACTCAATCTATTCACCTGCAAATGCCATGATTTTATTCCCTTTTTTGCTGAGTAATATTATATTGTGTGTATATGCCACATTTTTAAAATCCATTCATCTATTGCAAGGCATCTAGTTTGGTTCCTCAGTTTAGCTATTGTGAATTGTGCTGAGAGGAAACACTTGTACTGTTTGGTAGACTGAAATCAATTCTTCATCTCTCACTTGTGGTGCCCCCAGGGCCATGATCATATGAAAGCATGGATGGTAGTGTTAAATTGGAATATATATTTATATATATGTATATGTACATATATGTATGTTCATATATTGAGAGTTATATTGGATACATGTACATAAAGTTATATATATATATATATATATATATACACACACACACACACACACACACACACATATTAATGTGTATTTATACTGTGCCATCTCTGGCAAGAAAAGCAAAATCTTTTTGTTATTAACAAATATTTATTGAGTTTATTGTGATCTTGATGGTTTTATCTGGCTTTTTTGGTGAACACAAAAATATACAAATGAATATTGTTTTTGTAAGGGGAACTGTGTTGTTTTTAAATGCTAGACACTTTTATTTTTTATTTTTTTAATTTTTATTGATTTTATTTTTTTTAAATAGATGGTAGTGGAATACATTACAATTCTTATAATACATATAGAGTACAATTTTTCATATCTTTGTATATAGTTATGTTCAAGCCAATGCATGCCTTTATATATGTACTTTTTTATATTACAATTCTTCTTACACACAATTTTTCATATCACAATTTATACCACAATTATACTATAATTTTTCATATCTCTGTTTACATATAAAGTATGTTGGCACCTAATTGGAGTCTTCATACATGTACTTTGGATAATGATGCCCCTCACATTCCATTGACTTTGCTAATCCCTGCCTCCTCCCTTTCCCTCCCACCCCTCTTCCCTATCTAGAGTTCATCTAATTATTTCATGTTCCCCCTCCCTACCCCACTATGAGTCAGCCTCATTATATCAGAGAAAACATTCAGCATTTGTTTTTTTTATTGGGATTGGCTAACTTCACTTAGCATTATCTTTTCCAGAGCCATCCATTTACCTGCAAATGCTATGATTTTTTTCTCTTTTAATGCTGAGTAAAATTCCATTGTGTATATGTGCCACATTTTAAAAAATCCATTCATCCACTGAGGGGCATCTAGTTTGGCTCCACAGTTTAGCTATTGTGAATTGTGCTGCTATAAACATTGATGTGGCTGTGTCCCTGTAGTATGCTGGTTTTAAGTCCTTTGGGTATAGTCTGAGGAGAGGGATAGCTAGGTCAAATGGTGGTTCCATTCCTAGATTTCCAAGGAATCTCCATACTGCTTTCCATATTGGCTGCACCAATTTGCAGTCCCACCAGCAATGTATGAATGTGCCTTTTTCCCCACATCCTCTCCAACACTTATTGTTGTTTGTCTTCATAATACCTGCCATTCTGACTGGAGTGAGATGATATCTTAGAGTAGTTTTGATTGGCATTCTCTGATTGCTAGAGATGATAAGCATTTTTTCATATATTTGTTGATTGATTATATATCCTCTTCTGAGAAGTGTCTGTACAGGCCCTTGACCTATTTGTTGATTGGACGATGATGATAATGATGATGATTATTTTAGTGCTTAGCTTTTTGAGTTCTTCATATTTCCTAGAGATGAGTGCTCTATCTGATGTGTGAGGGGTAAAAATTTGCTCCCAGGAGCAAACCTCATAGATTATTTCTTTTCCTGAGAAGAATCTCTTTAGTTTGATTCCATCCCAATTATTGATTCTTGGTTTTAATTCTTGCACAATAGGAGTCTTATTAAGGAAGTTGAGGCCTAGTCCCCACATGACAAAGATTAGGACCTACTTTTTCTTCTATTAGATGCAGAGTCTCTGGTTTAATTCCAAGTCCTTAATCCATTTTAAGTTAAGTATTGTGAGGTGAGAGATGGGGGTTTAATTTCATTTTGTTGCATACAATTTCCAGTTCTCCTAGCACCATTTGTTGAAGATGCTGTCTTTTCTCCAGTGCATGTTTTTGGCACCTTTATCTAATATAAGATAATTTTAATTTTGTGGGTTAGTCTCTGTGTCATCTATTTTGTGCCATTGGTCTCCCAGGCTGTTTGGTGCCAATACCATGCTGTTTTTGTTACTATTGCTCTGGAGTATAGTTTAATGTCTGGTATAGCGATGCTACCTGCTTCACTTCCTGCTAAGGATTGGAAAAGCAAAATCTTAAACTGTTATCTCAGGAGAGTCATATTGTTGTCACTTCAAATGAAGGAAATATATAACATTAAACTGTCTTTATAATAAATATTACTGACTTTATTTCTTTAATACCATTAATAACAATCAATTACCAGTTTCAACTATGAGCAACCCTCTATGAGTATAAACATTTTTACAATGTTCTCTTTAGTTGGAAAGTGCATTTAATATACCATTTTACTTTTTAATATTTATTTATATTTATTTATTTATTTATTTACATTGGAATCAATTATAAAATGTAATATAATTTTCATTTATATTTTTTTAAACTTAAGCACACCTAATTAGAGGTGATATTTTATTCATTGGTTATTTTTATATTTATGTCTTATATTTCTTCTCAGTTACAGGTAGTTTAAATGAAATCTTAACTAATTTTTTTTCCCAATTTTTGACCTGAGATCACTTCTCTATCCACACACCTTCCTTTTTTTCTCTTGTAGTACCATAATATATGCTTACCAGGATGGTTAATATGTACAAAAGAAAGCTGTTGTTTTTATGTTTTTTTTTAATATCCAAACTTTACCCCTCACACTTTTCTTTATCACAGTAAATAGCAACATCCTTCTTCATTTTCTCAGGCCAGCAACTTTGGCCTCTTAGTCTTATTCCACAAAATTGTTACATTGTCAAATCCTTTGTAGTATATGCAGAATCTGTCCAAATCTACCTCCTTCTTCTCTGTCATTGTGTATCAAACCATTGTCATCCCTCTCATGGATTCTTTTTTTTTTTAAAGACAGAGAGAGGAGAGAGAGAGAGAGAGAGAGAGAGAGAGAGAGAGAGAGAGAGAGAGAGATTTTTTAATGTTTATTTTTCAGTGGACACCACATCTTTATTTTTATGTGGTGCTGAGGATCGAACCCAGCGCCTTGTGTATGCCAGGCAAGCACGTTACCGCTTGAGCCACATACCCAGCCCTCTCATGGATTCTTGATGTAGCTTCCCAGTTGTCTTCCTGCTTCTAAGCTTGTCTTTAAATATCTTCCCCTCCTTGAAGCTGAAATGATCTTTTAAACACATGCATTATATCATGACACATCTCTGCTCCTGCCTTTTGGAAGCTTCTCTCTTTAACCTGGAAGGAAGCCCAATGGCCTCCTAGTATGATCTAATTTCCTTCCACTTCTATAGCCTTATCTTCAGCATTCTGTCTTTTGCTCATTCTACTGTAGTCTGACTACCGGCCTTCTTGATGTTCTTGGAATATACCAAGCTAACATAAGGGACTTTACAGTTGTTATTCTCTCAGGCTGGAATATGCTTTACTCTGATCATTACTTTGTTTAAATCCTCAAATAGCACCTTTATCAGAGACAACTTTCCTGACCACTCTAAGTAAAATAACACCTCCTCAAGCTCTTTTTACCTCTATCCTTTTTGGTTACTCTGTAAAGCCCTTGTAACTACCTAACATATTTTATATATGTGTGTATATAAAATATTATATATACACACACTATAAATTTGATATATATCATATATATATTATTTTATATGTTACATATAACCTATACATATATACAACATACACATTACATATATATGTTATATGTTTATTAGCTTTTCATTGCTTTGACCAAAATACCTGACAAGAACAGCTGATAGGAGGAAAAGTTCATTTTTCGCTCCCCATTTCAGTGGTTCAGTCTATGGTCGGTTGACTCCATTGATTTAGGCTCAAGATGAGGCAGAACATCATGGTGTAAGGGTGGGATGGAGCAAAGATGCTCAGTTTATGATGGCCAGGAAGGAGAGAGAGAGAGAGAGAGAGAGAGAGAGCAAGTTTCGTTTTCCACGGACAAAATATAAACCCTAATGACCTACCTCCTTCAGCCACATGCTACTTGCCTACAGTTACCATCCATTAAACCATTCAAATTATTAATGCATCAAATGTATTAGTCCACTGATTAAGATACAACTCTTATAATTTAACCTCTGATTATTCTCGCATCATCCCACATGTGAGCTTTTAGGGGACACCACATACCCAAACCTTAACACATATATAGTCTTTTAGCTTACATTCCTCACTAGACTACAAGTTCCATGATATCCAGGACTAACTATGATTTTCTTTTTATTAACCCCTGGTGTTTATAACAATGCCAAAAATGTAATTAGTGTTCCATTAACATTTGTGGAATAAGGAAATAAACCATCATAAACACGTTCTGGTAGAATCTGTTTTGTTTAGATTCCAGTAGTAAAAGTCAAGACATTTTCTGATGCTTCCTTCTTCTCTTTTTGCCTAACTCTCACCACCAAATCTTAAAAAGTCCGTTTATTGTTTATCTCCAAAAACATTTTTTTAGAATGATCTTTGGAAAATTTGTGAAGATGAGAAAGTTCTATTTTAATATTAGTTATATGGATGTTCTAATGAAATCCAGGCCAAAAAAAAAAAAACCCTTGTTTCTGAGAAGTTGATTTGAGAAGTCCATTGAAGCATAAGGCTATGAGTGGACAGCACCACCAGCTCAGCTCATAGAGGACAGAGTGACTCATCCTTCAAACTTCAGTGCTCTTTCCCCATGAAATCATTAATTTCATAGTGTCCTAGAGGTTAGGTTTACTGTGAAACGTACATCCAGAAAGATTCAGTAAAACTGATGGCTCAGTCATTCATTGCCAACACTCACAGAGTAATCCTCATTTCTGAGGGGAGAGAACAGAGACAAACCTGAGGACCTGGCCCTGGGAACTTGGCTTTCCCATCACAGATGCAGAGGCTGTGACCCCAGTGTATGAATTGCCTAATATTTGGAGCCCATCAACATATCCCAAAGGTGTCAGTTGACAAATTTAACATATCTTTTAACCTCCAATATGTATTTTTAATTTCAGAGAGAACTGGTAGATACCAAAGTATCCTGTCAGTCCCTACTAATGATATCGCAGTGACCAAATGGCAGACATTGTAAGTGATAAAATGATTTTATTGAGCAAAATAAACAAGTTCTTTCACAACTAACCCTGGCAATTAGCCTCCTAAATATGTCAGAAACAATCTGTTTCAATTCAGATAGTGGTAGATAACCAGCTATCTGCCACATATATTTCTCACAATTTTAACAATAAAAAATGTTATTTCATTATAAACTGTACAATGGATTTGGTTAACTCAGTTTTTTTTCTAAGTGTGTTTTTCTAATTGTGCATAAAGCCTCAGTCTCCAGAATCTGAAATGAAACTAGTAGCATAACCTCTCTTGATCAGCTATCCACTGAATGGTCAATTGCTAGATTCTGAGAACTCTTAAGAAATATAAGGTAATGCCATACTAGTAACTGTTGTATGGCATTACCTTATATTTCTTAAGAAATATGTATATTTCTGCAATCTGTATTTGAGGTAAAAATGGGAGTTCGTAACTCACTTGAAACTAATGTTTGAAATATGATATGTCAAGAGCTTTGTAAGGTTTTGAACAACCAATAAAAAAAGAAAGAAATATAAGGTATACTTCCTGTCCTGAAAGTTCTTTCATGGTCTAAACAAATGTAAACAGTAAATCAATGTATGCACAATGATTGTCTGCAAACTAGACATTTACAGATGCAAAAGTGTGGTATTCTGGTTACTACAGTATAAATTCCAGAGTTTCCCTAGGTTTTTGGATAAAAAGAGCTTGGGATCACAGACGGTAATGGAAAGTATAATATCTGAAATTCCAAAAATTTTGTTTGGATTATGTAACTATGTGCTCTTCATTATTCTTTCTCAGTGAGAATGTCTATTTATTGAATAATTACTATGTGTAAAATACTGCATCCACATATTTGTGCATTCAAATATATATTGTATCATTTAGTTCTGAAAGATTACTAGTGAGGGAGACACTGCTTTTTCATTAAGAGAACTAGCTTAACCTTAGCTACACAGAGCATGAATAGCAAAACTGTAACCTAAACCAAGATGTCTTATTCCCAATTGATACTCCTTTCAGTATACCATAGAGGAAGAAAGTGGGGTAGGGGCATGTGGGATATAAGGGAGACCAATGGTAGGATAGATGTTCCAGTAAATGAGGGGAGGCAATGTTAGCATGAGAAAGAGTGTCCCTATCTTATTTTTGGCATGAAATGCACCCTACTTAGAAACTCACATATAATTTTCTAAAATTGTCTGTAAGCAAAGATATGAATTATTTCCTTATACTGGTACTTCTAAAGTTGGTTTATTGAAGTTTTTAAAAGAGTATTTTATGTTATGAATTTTACAAAACTTTACAAGACAACATAGTTTAAAAACCCTAAAACTGTATGTAGAAGGTTTGGACAAACTTTGTTGTACTTTTTGTAAAACAGGAAATGTATTAATCCTGAGTCCCACTCTCCCCATCCTATCTCTCTGCCAGAGAATCCTATGCTTATTGTTTTATCTCTCTAAGTAAAAATGCAGAGACCACAGTCTTGAGTTTTCATCTTTAAACTTTATCTGTGTCCTTGCTATGGCAGATAATAGGTAACATGTGAGGATTTTGCTCTCTTACTCCATCTTTCAACTCTATTTCTCCCTATCTTTTTTGATAATCATGTCACTATAAACTTACACATTTTCATATGGCTTCTATTTCTTGTTTTATTGACTTTAGACAGTAATTCCTGACTCCCTGCTTTATATAATGAATCTATTAACCCCCACCTTTCCTTCCATCTATTCTTTCGTTTCTACCTGCATCCTTTCCAAGATGCTAACTTTTAAAAAAAATTTCATTCTACAGGTATAGTTAAGTCATCTATGCCCACATTCCTGAACATATTGTTTCCTATTATAGATATAGCCCTGTTATTCCTTCACTACAATCTTGATAGGTTCTGGAAATGAAAGAGGAGAAAACATCTAGTTTAAGTTGGATCTTTCACTTACAACAAATTTTCTTCATATGCTGTTTTAAAATGAAAAAATCCTAGCTTTGTTTTCTTTTCAGGAGGAATATCCACTATTCTTTAGCTGATGAAAGTATCCTCTTTCATATTGCTACATTTATATTGGCTGAATCGTCAGGGGTTTTTTTTTCAGCTAAAAAACCCTTAAAAATAAAGATGTTATATGGTTTAACATCCATTGGGGTTGGAAATACTCATGTTAGTGTATTACTTCACTCTCCAAATGTTACTGTATTATGAGATATGGCAGGGCTGTTAATATTCCCCGCTTGGGGCAAGAACTCTTACTGTGTTATGGACCAGGCAATGACCAAACAGACTCCATTTTACCCTGGGACTCCATATCATGTAAAAAAATGCTTCTTCCATGGGAAAGCCCTGCCTCTGTACCCATTAAGAGTTACCTAGAATAGTATACTTGGCAACACAAAATAGCAATTCCTATGTAAAATAGTTCTCTTTCGTTTCCATTTTTCTTGGGCAAATGTACCTTGTCAGAGATTGGTTATCTAGACATTGGTAACCATTCTCTAACTTGTACTGAACTAGTGTCATTTTGATCCACTTCCCTTCTTCTTGCTTGCTGCTATGCCAATTTGGAAAGGCCTGTGGGAAATATAAATGTACTCGTTGCATTGTCTTGCTAACTGCCCCATTCAGCTTCTGTACCTGCTTGTTTGCAACTATATCAACTGGGATATGGGTTTTGCTTTTAAATATTCTAAAATGCTCAGGCTTGGGGCTGCTTTCTGCAGAGACAATGTGATCCTGTGGGAAGCAGTCCCTACCAGTTGGAATAAAGACTGTTCACTTTGGACAAACTTGGGACTTGGTGAGTTTTCTGAGTGATCTGTCCCACAACAACTGTACTTTTATATGAATTTGCTTAAATAGCATAGATTTCTTGTCAATGTTTGGTATATTATTCTGGAAAATCCTTCTCCCCTTCTGCCAATGTTTTGATCTTTTGAAAGTCTGCCAATAGGGTTCTTAGTGGCTCTAAATTTGGGGAGTTTGGACTTCTCTGAAATAGGTGCCTCCTGTCTTCTTGTTGCTCTTATTGTCATTCTTTTGAGTTGTTCTGTTTCTTGCTCTTCCCAGTTCAAAGTCCTAGGAGGTGACTCCCTTCCTTGGGCGATAGATGTATCTGGTTGACATTCAAACCCAGTTCATATTTTACTGAGCCCTCTTTGAATTTTTCCTCTTCTTTTTGAATACATCCTGCTCTCCATCTTCACGATCAGCCAGAGTTCCCCTCAACTTTCCCTTGAGAGTTTTCACACACTTTTTCCTGTGTCACTTTTCCCAGAGCATGATAAGGAAGTGATTTCTCTTTTGTTTTTGGTAGCCTTTCAGAAACACAGATTAGATAATCAAGAAGGGACTTTGAAGTCATTGGACTTCCACTTTCAGCATTAGACTTTTTTGGGGGCAGTGATCAAGATTGCAGGATTAACTTTTTTAGTATCTCACTCTGATAATTTTACATATAAGAACAATAATTCATTAGAGAATATATATTGGGTTCTTCTATGTGACAGACATACTGGGGGTATTACAGTGATTGAAGAACAGGTATGGATTCTATCCAGGATTTAATAAAATAATCACACAAATGTAAAATTGCATAAGATTGGTGGAGAGGATGAACAGTGCTATGAAAAATGTATCATAGTTCTAAGAGGTGGGGAAGAATAATTTAGGAATGGGCATGTGACTTATGAGGAAATAGTATGATTTTATTTGTACTTAAAAATGGTATGATTTTATTTGCTGGGTGTGATGGCAGATGCCTGTCATCCCAGCAACTCGGGAAGCTAAGGCAGGAGGATCACAAATTCAAAGGAGCCTCAGTAATTTAGTGAAGCCCTAAGTAACTTAGTGAGATCTTGTTTCAAAATAAAAAGGGCTGAGGATGTTGCACAGTTCTTAAACACTACTGGGTCTCCTGAGTTCAATTCCTGGTACCCTCCTACCCGCCTCTCCAAAAGATGATTCAGATTGACTGTACTGAACGAGGGCCAGAAGGAATGATAGGGCAACAGTGACAACGATGGCGCAGGTGAGATATGGTTGTCATAGCTATTTGGTGGGATCTCAGATTCTGCATTCTGAAAGCTCTCAGGTAATGTTGATGTTTGCGATTCTTATATCACATGAGAATAACAAAGCTTGAAGACTTTCATTTTACCTTCTCAAGTTGCCACTAGCTACGAACTTTCTGGAAAACCTGATACCTAAACTTGCTTTCAGGGTGCTGTTTTAACAAACTGCAAGCCTGAACCAAATCCTTCATGGCTCAGGGCTTGTGTAGGTGGGTTAATGCTTTCAGGGTAAATAACTTCCACTGAGCAGTATAGTAAATCAAACCACCACAACAAAAAATATCAATTTCTGGGAGGGATTTATCTTTTCTGACTCATTCCAGTACCTCAAGTGCTCTTTAATTCTGTGTGGGCTCAACCTAGGGGCAAGTCTGTAGTTGGTAAATGTGACCACAAATGGATGTGAGATCAGGCATTACCAACCCCCTGCCCAATAGATGCTAACTGGTATTTTTACATGACCTGAAGAGAAGGTGACAGGAATTAATTCATGGGCTCAATACCTGATAGGTGAATTACCCCATCATGAGGACACAGATATTCTTCAACAGTAGAAGTGCAAGTCATCCTGAGGTGGTGGTCCCTAGTACATGTGCTCCTTGTTATTTAGTCATACATTTCAGTTCCATGGTTTTATTATCCACAAGTTTAGCTATACATGGCCTCTGACTTGTCCAGTGGGGAGGTCCATAGGACAGGGTAGAGTGTGGCTGTGGAATCACTAATCAAGACCTCTGGAGACGAAGCTGGAAGCAGGTCTGATTTTATTGTGTAGTTACCATGTATGTATATTCGGGCAGTAGTTAAGCAGATTATAGGCACCAATACAAGTTCTGGCCAACTGTCCTTACCAATTGAGGAGTGGGCCATACATGTGGCCTGATGCTCAGAGGGCTGTGCCTATGGGGTAAGCAGCCCCTGAGACCACAACATGTGGCCTCAAGCCCAGGGCACTGTGCCTACAGGGTAAGCAGCCTGGCCCTCATGTGCCCAGCACAACGAGAGTGGCTTGCTAGTAAGGCACCATTAACATATGCCACATATGCAGTACTCCATGCACTTGTCCCCAAATAGCTATACAGTTTTCTGTAGAAGAATAGAAACTCAAAGAATTTTGAGTTTATAATATAATATAAATATAATTTAATATATTATAATATAAATATATTATGATATAAACTCAAAGTCTATATTTTTGACTGAGTTCCCTTGAGTGTTTTCTATATCCTTTTATATCTTACAGAATACATATTTAATTATCCCTCATCCCTGAAATCTTTAAATAATAAAAAATGAAAGCACTGCTGTGTGTAATTTCATACTGGAAACAGTCCTGGTGTTGACAGAAAGGAGTGAGCACAGGCTTGGGGACTCAAACTCCTGTGTGCTAAACCAACTCTTGCAGCATCTGAAGGAACCAGGAATGTGGGCAAAGGCTCAGTTCACCTGCCTCAGCTGAAGTGACATGGAGGCTGCTAACACTTAACTGGCCCCTCCAGAGAGAGGGAGTAGATGGCAAAGCACTTTGAGGAGGCCAGTATGGGGTGAAAGCCTAAAAATACTCAAAGTCCTATATGTAAGTTCACTGGGAATGTGTTTACTAGGTCTCATAAACCACAAAGTAGTTTACAAGTTTTTGTCCAATTAATAATAGCTAAAATTTAACAGCAATCAACACAGTATAATAGAATTGCAGTAATGATTATGAATACCTTACATATTAAATATGTAAATAAGACACTCTTACAAACATTGAGGTACATTTTACATATCATAGATTCATAAAGGAAAGTATATTTAAAGACTTACTAGGTTTTTCAATGCAGAAAAGGAAGCTGAGGCATAGGAGATTAATTTCCTCGGCCAGA
This sequence comes from Urocitellus parryii, assembly GCF_045843805.1. Lineage (NCBI taxonomy): Eukaryota > Metazoa > Chordata > Mammalia > Rodentia > Sciuridae > Urocitellus > Urocitellus parryii. The sequence goes on from NC_135534.1 coordinate 129,538,932, forward strand.
GATATAGAGTGTGACTGCTTTAAGCCAGAGACAAGAAGAAGGAGAGGGAGAAGGAAAAGGGAAGAAATAAAGAAGGTGAATTTGTTGAATGCCAGATATTCTTTTTTTTTTACATTCCACAAAAATTTATTGGAAGACCAATTTCTCTAAATTATCACCAACTGTTATTATCAAAATCAGATATTCTGATAGTATTCTTAAACAGATGAATCCAATCCTTACAGCAAACTGTGAGTATATTATCTATACAGGTTATGTCTTGTCCAAACCAGCAGCATAGGTAGTAAATATAAGAGTTAAGTATGTGTTTCAGTGGCTGAAAGAGCATGTTTTGCTTCCTCATTTTATTATACTTAACTACATCTCTAATCTATACTACTTGATTGCCAGTATTATACGAATACAAGTTCCTATTCCAGAGGCCCGAGGAATCTAGACCCTGTCCTCTGGGAGGTATATTGGCATTGGAAATGGAGAATCCCTTTTCCCATAACAGGTCCCACATTCTCCTTTTCAGATATAACACTAGGTCTGGTGTCCAGGTATAGTTATGCAGCATCCTCAGGCTCCCATACTCCCTTTCCTTAGTTTGTCTTGGCCCTCATCTATCAATTGCTCTCCAAGTCTTTTTTCAGACTTCACTGTCTTCAAACCTCTGTGTTTCTTAGAGAGTCTAGTGTGTCTCTTTTCCACAGGTTTTAGAAAACCATCTCTTACAGAATACAGTATATTCAGTCATAAAGAGTAACCATCACATTTGTAGGATTATGCATTACTAGTCTCCTACAGATGAGAGGACATACCACTTTAATGGGCATTTTACTAATTCTAACTGTTAAACAGTCTTGTGGTGGTCGCTGACCAGTCTGTTATGGAAAATAGGTTTTCCACATCACAGTTTTTGCTTACAAGCTAAGAAAAGTTTAATTTTCCCTCTGAAGCCCTTGAAATTAAACTTTACATGTGGAGTACATGTGCTTCATGGTTTTCTTGTCTGTATATATTCCCATACTTCTTATTAAGAAAATGTATAAAATGTGATCATTAGTCATGAAGTTGGACTTATTGCTGACTCTTAAGAAGGGAATATTGACAATGCTGAACTTTAAAATTTGAATTCAACTGAGCCAAGCCCTTGAAAAGATGTGGCAGAAACTGTTAGCATTGAAGTTCAGTCAGTGCCAATGTATAAAAGAGTCTCATCCACTGTCATTGCTAAGGTTCATTTTAGGAAGAAGTTTATGCTCATGTTCCTGTCAGTCTAAATGTTCACTTTTTATGAAATAATTTTACAGTATTCTTTGTATCATCAAAAAGATGTTTAAAATGATAATTTAATACATTTTAGGTATTTTAGTGCTTATTTGTCAGAAATTCACATTTCATCTAGTCACATTTACCAATTTATTTTGTTAACTGACATACTAGTTTCAAAGATTTAATTTGTTTCATTACCAACAGCATATCTGTATTTGTGAGCACTATGACATGGTAACCCTAACATGCCAAACTGAGCTGGTTCTAGTTATTGAAATTATCAAGGTGGGATCATATTATCTTTACAGTATTAATAAGGTTTATTTTATGAACAAATGAATACACATGTATTTTCATTTGAAACAATAATACAATAGTATTCTTATTTTAGTCAATATTGGTTAATAAATTTCAGTATGAAATGTATACTACACTGTTCTCAGCCACTATAATCACAAACAGTTCCTCAAGTAGGAAACATAAAGGGCATTTATATTTATTGTGTTTATGTGGTTTTGTGTCTCTGTCTTCTATTCTGTTTCTTTGGTCTTCATGTCTATTTTGGTACCAATACCATGCTGTTTTTGTTACTATGCCTTTGTAGTATATTGTTCTTATATTGTGATGGCTTCTTCTTCACTTTTCTTGCTAAGAATCACTGTGGCTATTTTAGGCTCCTTATTTTTCCAAATGAATTTCATAACTGCTTTCTCTATTTCCATTTGGATTGTTATTGTAATTCCAATGGGGATTGCATTAGATCTTTCTAGCACTCTTGGTAGTATGGTCACTTTGACAATATTAATTCTGCCTATCCAAGAACATGGGAGATCATTCTATATTCTAAGGTCTTCTTCAATTTTTTTCTTTAGTGTTCTGTAGTTTTCATTGTAGAAGTATTTTACCTCTTTTGTTAGATTGATTCCTAAATATTTTTTGAGGGTATTATGAATGGGATGGTTTTCCTAATTTCTTTTTCAGGTGAGTGTATAGGAATGCAATTGATTTATGGGTGGTAATTTTATATCCTGCTATTTGCTGAATTTGTTTATGCATTCTAGATGTTTTCTAGTGGAATTTTTGGGGCTTCTAAATATAGAATCATGTCATCAGCAAAGAGGGATAGTTTGAGTTCTTCTTTTCCTCTTCTTAATCTTTTAATTTCTTTGGTTTGCTTAATTGCTCTGGCTAGAGTTTCCAGGACTGTGTTGAATAGAAATGGTGAAAGAGGACATGCTTGTCTAGTTCCAGCTTTTAAAGGGAATTCTTTAAATTTTTCTCCATTTAGAATGTTGGCCTTGGGGCTGGAGCTGTGGCTCAGTGGTGGAGTTGTTGCTGACAAGCATGGGGCACTGGGTTCAATCCTCAGCACCACATAAAAACAAAATAATGTGTCCACCTAAAACTAAAAACACATAAATATTTTTTTTAAAAAAGAATGTTGGCCTTGGTTTTAACGTGATATATCCTTTATAATGTTGAGGTACATCCCCACTATCCCTAGTTTTTCTAGTGTTTTGATCATGAATTGATGCTGTATTTTGTTCAATTTTTCCTGCATCTATTGAGATGATCATATGTTTCTTGTTTTTAAGTCTGTTGATGTGATGAAATACATTTATTGATTTCTGTGTGTTGAACCAACCTTGCATCCCTGGGATGAACATCACTTGATCGTGGTGCACTGCTTTTTAATATGTTTTTGTATATGAGTTGACAGTATTTTATTACGAATTTTTGCATCTGTGTTCATCATGGATATTGGTCTGAAATTTTCTTTCCTTAATATGTCTTTGACTGTTTTTGGAATCAGGGTAATACTATCTTTATAGAATGAAGAGGATTGGTGTTCTTTGACGGTCTTGGGAGAACTCAACTGAGAATCTGTCTGGTTCTGGGCTTTTCTTTGTTGGTAGACTTTTGATGGTGTCTTCAATTTTATTATTGAAATTGATCTGCTTAAATTTTCTATGTCCTCACAATTCAATTTGTGTAGGTCATAGGTCCCAGATATCTAGAAATTGGTTGATGTTTTCAAAATTTTCTATTTTATTGAAGTATAAATTTTCAAAATACTTTCTAAGTATCATCTGTATTTCAGTATGATATTTGTCTGTCAAATTTCCTTTTTCATCCCTAATTTTAATAATTTGAGAATTCTCTCTCTTTGTTAGCTTGGCTAAGGGTTTATCAATTTTCTTTATTTTTTTTATGAACCAAATTTCATTAAATTTTGTTTTATTGATATTTGTTTATTTTTGTTTTAATTTCATTGATTTTTGGCTCTGATTTTAAAGATTTTTTTTTCTGTCTTTCCTGTCTTCTACTACTTTTGGTGTTTATTTGTTCCTTATTTATTTATTTATTTACTTACTTACTTATTTACTTATTTTTGGTACTGGACATGGATCTCAGGGGTGCTTAACCATTGAACCACATCTCTAACCCATTTTACAGATGTTTTCATTTAGAGACAAGGTCTTGCTGAGTTGGTAAGTGCCTTGCTAAGTTTCTGAGACTGGCTTTGAACTCACAATCTTCCTACCTCAGCCTCCCGATTGTTCTTCTTTTTGTAAGCTTTAAATGTAATGTTAACTTATTTATTTAGTGAATTTTTACTCTTTTAATGAATGAGCTCAATATAATGAACTTTCCTATTAGCACTGCCTATACAGATATTTTAATAAGTTCTGTTGCTATTGTAATTTTTCTTTAAGTGTTTTTTTTTATTTCAACCCTGATTTCTTTTGCCATCTATATGTCATTCAATAGTGTATTACTTATTCTTCATGTGTTAGAGCAGCTTCAATTTTTTATCATTGGTTTTTAATTTCTTTCCATTATGATCTGATAGAATGAGATGCTTTGTGGCCTAAAATATGGTCTATTTTAGAGAGGGATCCATGCACTGCTGAGAAGAAAGTGTATTTGGTCATGGATGAATGAAATAGTCTACATATGTCTGTAAAATATAAATTATAAATTGTATTTTTTTTGGTTCTGTAGCTTCTTTAATTAGGTTTTCTTCTGAAGGGGAGGACATATCCAGTGATGAGAGAGGCATGTTAAAGTCACCCCATATTATTGTGTTGTGGTCTATTTGATTTTTGAAATTTAGAAGGGTTTGTTAGGTATATGTAGATGGTCCATTATTTTGGGAATAAATATTTGTGACTGTATGTGTTGTTGATGTATAATTCCCTTAAGCAGCATGAAATGTCCTCCTTTGTCCCTCTGACACAACTTTGGCTTAAAGTCCACTTTATCTGATATGAACTTGTTTATGAGATCCAGGTGAATGATATGTTTTTTTTTTCCCCATCCTTTAACCTTCAGTCTGTGGATGTCTTTGCCTGTGAGTTGAGTCTGTTGGAAGGGGTGGGAGGAAGCTAGGTGGGTTTCCATGATCATTATCTTCATATGCAAACCCTTCTCTGCATTTGATTTTCTCTTGGTTACTTAAGCACACTCTGTGTCATGCAGTGTGAGTTTGCCAGGAATCAGCTCCCCCAGCTGCCAGCCCTGTGCAGTAACTGCAAAATGTTTTTTTTCTCTGTCCTCCACAGGAGAGATGTGACTTTTTCCCCTCACAAGGATATTGTGCAGTATGCCTTTCAGTTTAGTTGGGCAGTGTCTTTGATCTCTGAACTCTCCATACCCAGACACACCTCAGCCCCCCTAAAAATGTGAGTTCCTTTAATTCCCTTATCCCTACACTTTACTTGCAGAGGGACCACTCTGTCTAGTGATGTCAGCCTTAGGAGTGACTATGAAGCTGGATTTCTTTCTTACCTTTATTATATACAATCTCCTGAGTCCCTCATCTGCTTTGAATGTCCAGTATTTAAATCCAAGTAAATTCCCCCAATGCTTTTTTTCACCCACCTTGCTGTGAAGCTGCCTGCCTGTGTGCTTTCTTGGATTCTTGCCATGGAAGAGGAAATCCACCTACTCTATTCTGCCTTCTTGAAAAAAACCCACAGTCAAGGTTTTGATGTCTTGATGACAGCACTGTTGTCTGGGTTCACTTATGTCATTAACTCAAAACTAAGTCTTATGTTAAGATCTGATATCTTTGACTTTTGGAGAGAATTTAGACCTTGGTTTCAAATGCAGATCCCAGTCATTATCTGTTTCATTTATCACTTAGAAATGAACAGTTATGAAATAGCCATGCTTTTACCCACCTGTCATAGTAATGAGATAGAAAGCTGCTGAGTAATAGTTTTACTAATATTTAGATGTCTTTACTTCTTTCTTTAGAAAATATAGGCATTCCTATAAGGTATTGACACAGGTTCAGAGTGGCAGGGACATGACGAATAAGAAAGCAGACTTTGGAAAGAAGTCTTCAGTAGATATTTAACCTGCTTGATACTTTTTCTCCAACTTTATTGATGAGGATTTAAATATGTAATAAAATATATTACCTCTTACCTCACTTTCTCCAATTTTTAGTCTTATAATTTTAAACTTCACTCTTGGGGCTTCCTGATTGTCATTAATCAATTTCCTGCAAAGTCCCATGGTGCTTCTATCCAGACAGGTACGAATTGTACTGTAGGTTAGACTATATGCTGGTTCTTCAATGGGCTGCTGTAGGCTGCTGGGAGAGCATCAGCACAGTGTAGTTGGTGGTGATATTCCAGGAGAAGAGAGGCAGAAAATGTGAGTGGGTGGATTCCCAAGACTCATTTTCACCTGCTTTGAAGTTCTCCTGGGGCCAGGCTTGGATGTGGGATATTTTACAACTCAACTTTCAGGTCTTATAATTATTGCTGAAAATTTTGTATATGTTCACATTAGAAAAGAAACAACAAGGAGAGGGAGGCAGCATTCTGTGTCACTCCATGACCTGGGAGTCAAGTAGTAAGACTACTGCTTCTCTGTGAGCTGTAGAGGTTACCCCACACAGGAAGCATGGAGGGGTGCCTATGCAGGGCTCCAGGCCTCAGCTTCAGAGTAGGACTCCCAACTACTTGCCAGCACAGGACTACCAGTACCCCAGTGGGACCATAGGCACCAGCATTTGCGTAGAACTTTCGACCTCCCACCTGAGCAGAAATCCCAGGCGCTGTTTCCACACAGGACACCCAGCCCCTACCCATGTGCAGAAACTCTGGCTGCCACTCCAGTGAGGACCCCCATCTAGCAATGTGGTGCTCCCCTGGTCACCACATTGAGACTCTGCAGCAACTCAGATAGTTCCCTACACATGGTAGCCTGCCTACACCAGGGGACATCTTACAGGTTCTGAGCTGACCGCCACAACCCTGCATGCCACAGAGATCACCTCTGAATACACTACCCAATGCCATCTCCAGCCTCACCCCACCCAACCTGACACTCCATTGCTAAAAGCAGCCACCTCCATCTTGGGTCACCTTCATTATCATCTTTCGTTGGGGCAATTCACAGTTTGGGACTCCAGCTTATCAGTTACCCATAATTTCTAACTCTCCCCTTTCCCCAGCACTTGCTAACTGTATTGGCACAGTGACTGCCCAATACAAAACAGCTCTCTGCAACTGATGTGCAGCCACCAAAGGGCAACACATAAGACCGCCAGAGAGAAAGGTCCCTTATTAGGAAGTAGAAAGGGAGAGGGTGATAGACCCTTTAGAGACTAACATAGAGACCAGGAATTGTGAGATCTACAAGTGATATATGGAGATAAGACCAGGTGCCCACATCACATGAGCAGGTCCCACAGAGATCCTTGAGGTGTAGTCTCCCTTCAGTGATCAGTGGGTGCCACACCCCACCTCCAGGTGACCTGCACCCAAGATCAATCCTCTCACCCTGGTAACATTCACCATTTTGAAGGTGGAGATACCAGCTAACAATAGATACTACAAGTATTGGTTGGGAAGGGAAGCAGGAATGATACTCATCTCCAACCAAAACAATCTTTGTTTCTTCCTTTGAGATTTTTTTTCTTTTTTTCTTCATCTACCTATTTATCCTCCTGCCCTCAGATCCCCAACATAGGTGAAACCAAGTACTTTGCATGAATAAGGATTCTGAGGACTTGGATGTCTGAAGAGTATATTATAGTTGTGTAGTATATTTTTTTAAAAAAACATTTTATCTATTTTAACATTTAAAAAATTTTCTTAATATGTATGTGTGTTTGTCTTATGTACTCTACTTTCTTCCCACTTGTCTACCCCAAAGTACTTCCTCTCTCTTGTCCTGCTAATAACCTTCTTCTTTTTCATACTTTTTAAGATATAATTCTATTTTCTCACCTCCTACCTTCTCAGCATATCATCCTAGACCTCATTCCCAGTTCGTTGTCCTCCATTACAAGCTGTAAACTCTTTTGAAAACCTACTGATTATATGGTAGATAATAATTGAAATTACCATTTCTGTACATTGTGACGAAACTGTAAATGTCTTTTTTTATTGATTTTTTAAAAAAATTAATGACAGCAGAATGCATTACAATTCTTATTACAGATATACAGCACATTTTTTTCATATCTCTGGTTTTATATAAAGTATGTTGACACCAATTCATGTCTTCATACATGTACTTTGGATAATGATGTCTATCACATTCTACCATGCTTGCTAATCCCCTGCCCCATCCTTTCCCCTCCCACCCCTCTGCCCTATCTAGAATTTATGTATTCCTCCCATGCTCCCCCTCCATCCCCAATTTGAGTCAGCCTCCTTATACCAGAGAAAACATTCGGCATTTGTTTTTGGGGGATTGGCTAGCTTCACTTAGCATTATCTTCTTCAACGCCATCATTTACCTGAAAATGCCAAGATTTTATTCTCTTTTAATGCTGAGTAAAATTCCATTGTGTATACATGCCAAATATTTAAAAAATCCATTCATCCACTGAAGGGCATCTAGTTTGGCTCCACAGTTTAGCAATTGTGAATTGTGCTATAAATATTGATGTGGATGTGTTCCTGTAGTATGTTGTTTTTAAGTCCTTTGGGTATAGACCGAGGAGAGGGACAGCTGGGTCAAATGGTGGTTCCATTCCCAGATTTCCAAGGAATCTCCATACTGCTTTCCATATTGGCTGCACCACTTTGCAGTCCCACCAGCAATTTGAGAGTATCTTTTTCCCCACATCCTCTCCAAAACTTATTGTTGTTTGTCTTCATAAAAGCTGCCATTATGACTGGAGTGAGATGATATCTTAGAGTAGTTTTGATTTGCAATTCTCTAATTGATAGAGATGATGAGTATTTTTTCATATATTTGTTGAATGATTGTTAATCCTCTTCTGAGAAGTGTCTATTCAGATCCTTGGCCCATTTGTTGATTGGGTTATTTGTTTTTTGGTGCTTAGCTTTTGAGTTCTTTATATGTCCTAGAGATTAGTGCTCTATCTGATGTGTGAGGGGTAAAAATTTGCTTTCAGGATGTAGGCTCTCTGTTCACCTCACAGATTGTTTCTTTTGCTGAGCAGAAACTTATTAGTTTGACTCAATCCCATTTATTGATTCTTGGTTTTAATTCTTATGCTATAGCTATAGGAGTCTTATTAAGGAAGTTGGGGCCTTATTGAAGTTGGGGCCTTATTGAAGAATAGGGTCTGCTCTTTCTTCTATTAGATGCAGAGTCTCTGGTTTAATTCCTAGGTCCATGATGCACTTTGAGTTGAGTTTTGTGCATGGTGAGAGATAGGGTTTTAATTTCATTTTGTTGCATATGGATTTCCAGTTTTCCCAGAACCATTTGTTGAAGATGCTGTCCTTTCTCCAGTTCAAGGTTTTGGCACCTTTGTCTATTATAATTGTAATTTTGTGGGTTAGTCATTGTGTCCTCTATTCATTACCATTGGTCTACTAGCCTGTTTTGGTGCCAGTACCATGCTGTTTTGGTCACTATTGCTCTATAGTATAGTTTAAGGTCTGGTATAGTGATACCACTTGTTTCACTCTTCCTGCTTAGAATTGCTTTAGCTATTCTGGGTCTCTTATTTTTCCAGATGAATTTCATGATTGCTTTTTCTATTTCTATGAGGAATGCCATTGGGATTTTGATCGGAATTGCATTGAACCTGTATAGTGCTTTTGGTAGTATGGTCATTTTAATAATACTAATTCTGCCTATCCATGAGCAGGTAGATCTTTCAATCTTCTAAGGTCTTCTTCTATTTCTCTCTTTAGGGTTCTATAGTTTTCATTGTTAAGATCTTTCACCTCTTTTGTTAGGTTGATTCCCAAGTACCTTATTTTTTTTTTGAGGTTATTATAAATGGGGTAGTTTCCCTCATTTCCTTCTCAGAGGCTTTGCCACTGATATACAGAAATGCCTTTGATTTATGGGTGTGATTTTATATCCTGCCACTTTACTGAATTCATTTACTAGTTCTAGAAGTTTCTTGCTAAAGTTTTTTGAGTCTTCCAAGTATAGAATCATATCATCAGCAAATTGTGCTAGTTTAAGTTCTACTTTTCCTATAGTTATTCTTTTAATTTCTTTCATCTGTCTAATTGCTCTGGCCAGTGTTTCAAGAAGTATGTTGAATAGAAGTGGTGAGAGAGGGCATACCTGTCTTGTTCCAGATGTTAGAGGGAATGTCTTCAGTTTTTCTCCATTTAGAATGATGCTGGCCTGAGGCTTAGCATAGATTGCTTTTACAATGTTGAGTTAAGTTCCTATTATCCCTAGTTTTTCTAATGTTTTGAACATAAAGGGGTGCTGTATTTTGTCAAATGCTTTTTCTGCATCTATTGAAGTGATCATATATGGTTCTTATCTTTAAGTCTATTGATGTGATGAATTACATTTATTGATTTCCATATGTTGAACCAACTTGCATCCCAGGGATGAATTCCACTTGATCATGGTGCATGATCTTTTTGATGTGTTTTTGTATCCGATTTGCCAGAATTTTATTGAGGATTTTTGCATCTATATTCATTAGAGATATTGGTCTGAAGTTTTCTTTCTTTGAGGTGTCTTTGGTTTTGGAATCAGGGTGATATTGGCCTTGTAGAATGATTTTGGAAGTATTCCCTCTTTTTCTATTTCCTGAAATAGATTGTAGAGTATTGGAATTAGTTCTTCTTTAAAGGTCCTGTAAAACTCGGCTGTATATCTGTCTGGTCCTGGGCTTTTCTTGGTTGGTAATCTTTTGATGGCTTCTTCTATTTCCTCGCTTGATATTGGTCTGTTTATGTTGTGTATACCTTCCTGACTCAATCTGGGCAGATCATATGACTTAAGGAATTTATCGATGCCTTCACTATCTTCTATTTTATTATAGTATACAGTTTCAAAATAATTTCTAATTATCTTCTGTATTTCTGTAGTGTCTGTTGTGATATTGCCTTTTTTTTGTCCCATATGCCAGTAATTTGGGTTCTCTCTCTTCTTCTCTTCATTAGCACAGCTAAGGGTCTGTCAATCTTATTTATTTTTTCAACGAACCAACTTTTAGTTTTGTGAATTTTTTAATTGTTTCTTTTGTTTCGATTTCATTGATTTCAGCTCTGATTTTAATTATTTCTTGTCTTCTGCTGCATTTGCTCCTGATTTGTTCTTCTTTTTCTACAGCTTTGAGATGTAGTGTGAGGTCATTTATTTGTGGCTTTTTCTTCTTTTAAGGAATGAACTCCATGCAATGAATTTTCCTCTAAGTACTGCTTTCATAGGGTCCCAGAGATTTCGATATGTTGTGTCTGAGTTTTCATTTACCTCTAAGAAATTTTAATTTCCTCCTTGATGTCTTCTGTAACCCATTGTTCATTCAGTAGCATATTGTTCATTTTTCATGTGATGTAGGAATTTTTCTTCCTTATTTTACCATTGATTTCCAATTTCATTCCATTATGATCAGATAAAATGCATGGTAGTATCTCTACTCCTTTGTATTTGCTAAGAGTTGCCCTGTGACATAATATCTGGTCTATTTTTGAGAAGAATCCATGTGTTGCTGAGAAAAAAGTGTATCTGCTTGATGTTGGTTGATATATTCTATATATGTCAATTAAGTCAAAGTTATTAATTGTGTTATTGAGTTCTATTGTTTCTTTATTAAACTTTTGTTTAGAATATCTGTCCAGTGGTGAGAGAGGTTTGTTAAAATCTCCCATGATTATTGTGTTGTGATCTATTTGACTCTTGAACTTGAGAAGAGCTTGTTTGATGAACATAGCTGTACCATTGTTTGGGGCATATATATTTATGATTGTTATGTCTTGTTGCTGTATGGTTCCTTTGAGTAGTATGTAGTGTCCTTCTTTATCCCTTTTTATTAACTTTGGCTTGAAGTCTATTTTATTTGATATGAGTATAGACACCCTGCTTGCTTCTGAGGTCCATGTGAGTGGTATGATTTTTCCCAATCTTTCACCTTCAGTCTGTGTAGGTCTTTTCCTATCAGATGCATCTCCTGTAGGCAGAATATTGTTGAATCTTTTTTTAATCCAGTCTACTGGCCTATGTCTTTTGATTGGTGAGTTAAGCCATTAACATTTAGGGTTACTATTGAGATATGGTTTGTATTTCCAGCCATATTTGTTTATTTTAGTTATTTAACTTGATTTGTTTTTCCTCTTTGATTAGTTTTTCCTTTACTATACTACAATACACTGTTGGATTTCATTGTTATTTTTAAATGTGCCCTTCATGTAATGTTTTGCCAAGGACATTTTGAAGCCTCAGTTTTCTAGCTGCAAATTCTTTTAACTTTTGTTTATCATGGAAGGTTTTTATTTCATCTTTAAACCTGAAACTTAATTTTGCTGGATACAAGATTCTTGGTTGGAGCACATTATCTTTCAGGGTTTGAAATATGTTGTTCCAGGATCTTCTAGCTTTCAGAGTCTGTGTTAAAAGATCAGCCATTAACCTAATTGGTTTACCCCTAAATGTAAGAAGAAATAGTCAACAAATAAATGTCCTAACATTACATCTCAAAGCCCTAGAAAAAGAAGACCAAATCAGCAACAAAGGCAGTAGAAGACAAGAAATAATTAAAATCAGAGCTGAAATCAATAAAACTGAAACCAAGGAAACAATTGACAAAGCAATAAATTGGTTCTTTGAACAAGTAAATCAAATTGACAGATCCTTAGTCATACTAATGAAGAGAAGTAGAGAAAAAACTCAAAATACTAATGTACTTGATGAAAAATGGAAATATAACAGCAGACACTACAGAAATACAGAAGATAATTAGAAATTAGTTTGAAAACATGTACTTCAATAAAATAGAAAATTTCAAAGGCATTGACAAATTTCTAGAGTCATATGTTTTGCCCAAATTGAATCAGGATGATATACACAAATTAAACAGATTAATTTCAAGCAATGCAATATAAGCCTATCAACCAAGAAAAGCCCAGGACCAGATGGATACATAGCCGAGTTCTCCAAGACCTTTAAAGAAGAATTGATACCAATACTCATCAAATTATTTTGTGAAATATAAAAAGAGGAAGCACTTTCAAACTCATCCTAAGAACATTCTTATTCCAAAACTAGGCAAAGACACATCAAAGAAAGAAAACTTCAGATAAATATCTCATATTAATGAGCACAGATGCAAAAATTCTTAATAAAATTCTGGCTAATCACATACAAAAACGTATCAAAAAGATAGTGTACCACAATGAAATGGGTTTCATCTCAGGGATGCAAGGTTGGTTCAACATATGGAAATCAATAAATGTAATCCATCACATTAATAGACTTCAAGATTAGAACCATATAATCAATTCAGTAGATGCAGAAAAAGCATTTGACAAAATACAGCACCCTCTTTATGTTCAAAACACTAGAAAAACTAAGCATGATAGAAACATATCTCAACATCATAAAAGCTATCTATGCTAAGCCCCAGACCAACATCATTCTAAATGGAGAGTAATTGAAAGCATTCCCTCTAAAAACTGGAATAAGACAGGGATGCCCTCTTTCACCACTTCTATTTAACATAATTCTTGAAACACTGGCCAGAGCAATTAGATGAAAGAAATTAAAGGGGTACAGATAGGTAAAGAAGAACTCAAATTAGCACTATTTGATGACGATATGATTCTATACCTAGAGGACCCATAGAATTCCACCAAAAAACTTCTAGAACTAGTAAGTGAATTCAGCAAAGTAGCAGGATATAAAACCAATACCCATAAATCAAAGGCATTTCTGTATATCAGTGACAAGTCCTCTGTAAGGGAAATGAGGAAAACTCTCCCATATCCTCCGCCCCCAAATACTTGGGAATCAACTTAACAAAACAGGTGAAAGACCTCTACAATTAAAACTACAGAATGCTAGAGAAAGAAATTAAAAAAGACCTTAGAAGGAGCTGGGGATGTGGCTCAAGTGGTAGCGCGCTCGCCTGGCATGCGTGCGGCTGGGGTTCCATCCTCAGCACCACATACAATGTTGTGTCCACCGAAAACTGAAAAATAAATATTGAAATTCTCTCTCTCTCTCTCTCTCTCTCTCTCTCTCTCTCTCTCAAAAAAAAACCTTAGAAGATGGAAAGATCTACCTTGTTCTTGAATAGGCACAATTAATATTGTCAAAATGATCATACTATGAAAAGCACTGTACAGATTTGATACAATCCTAATCAAAATTCCAATGACATTCGTCATATAAAAAAAGTAGTCATGAAATTCATCTGGAAAAATAAGAGCCCCAGAATAGCTAAAGCAATACTTAGCAAGAAGACTGAAGCAGGTGGTATCATTATACTAGACTTTAAACAATTCTACAGAGCAATAGTTATAAAAAAATAGCATGGTATTGGCACCAAAATAGACTTGTAGACCAAGGACACAAAATTACAATTATCTTATATTAGACAAATGTGCTAAAAACATACATTGGAGAAAAGATAGCCTCTTCAACAAATGGTGCTGGGAAAACTGGAAATCCATATGCAACAAAATGAAATTAACCCCCTATTTCTCACTATGCACAAAACTCAAGTCAAGTGGACCGAGAACCTAGGAATTAAACCAGAGACACTGAAACTAATGAAGAAAAAGTAGGCCCCAATCTCTATCATGTTGGATTATGCCCTGACTTCCTTAATAAGGTTTCTATAGTATAAGAATTAAAATCAAGAATCAATAAATGGGATGGATTCAAAGTGGAAAAGCTTTTTCTCAGCAAAAGAAACAGTGAGGTGAATAGACAGCCTATATTTTGGGAGCAAATTTTTACCACATGCACATCAGATAGAGCACTAATATCTAGGGTCTACAAAGAACTCAAATCTTAACATCAAAAAACAAAATAACCCAATCAATAAATGGGCCAAGGAACTGAACAGACACTTCTCAGATGATGAAATAAAATCAATCAACAAATATATGAAAAAAATTGTTCAACATCTCTAGCCATTAGAGAAATGCAAATTAAAACTAAGATTTCATCTCACTCCAGTCATAATGGCAGCTATTAAGAATATAAACAATAATAAGAGTTGTCAAGGATGTGGGGGGAAAGGCACACTCATACATTGCTGGTGGGACTGCAAATTGGTGCAGCCCATATGGAAACCAGTATGGAGAATCCTTGGAAAATTGGGAATAAAACCACCATTTGACCTAGTTATCCCACTTCTCAGTCTATACCCAAAGGACTTAAAAACAGCATACTTTACAGGGACACAGCCACATCAATGTTTATAGCAGCATAATTCGCAATAGCTAAACTGTGGGACCATCCTAGATGCCATTCAGTAGATGAATGGCTAAAGGAAATGTGGTATATATACATAAGGGAATATTATTTAGAATTAAAAGAGAATAAAATCATGGCATTTGCAGGTACATGGGTGGAGTTAGAGAATATAATTCTAAGTGAAGTTAGCCAATCCCAAAAGACCAAATGCTGAATATTTTCTCTGATATAAAGTATGTTGATTCATAATGGTGTTGTGGGAGTGGTAAGAATGGGAGGCTTAGAGGAACTCAATATAGGCCAAAGGGTGGGAGGGGAAGGGAGGAGCATTGGAGTAGAAAAAATGGTGGAATGAGATGGACATCATTACCCTAAGTACATATATGAAGACACAAATGGTGTGACTCTACTTTGTGTACAACCAGATATGAAAAATTGTGTTCTATATATGTAATATGAAATGTAATGCATTCTGTTGTCATATATAACAAATTAGAATAAAAAATAGAAAAAAGAAAAGGAATGCTGAGGAGTAAGTAGGCTGATAAACAAATTGGAGTGTAAAGACATTTTCAAGCACAAAGATCAGTTAGTTCACATCCTCATTTACAGGTATGAAAATAGAGGTCAACAAAGTAGATATGTATTTATTCTGCAAAGCAGAAACCAAAATCAAAAGTTTTATATAGTTTATCTTGAATGACCAATCAATTTTTCCTCCTCTTTTCCCCCTTTCTGAAGCATTTAAAAAAACCACTTGTTGATTTCATTTTACCTGTGATGCCACCCCTGGCATGTGGCCTCTAGGAGCCTTACCTTTGTCTGGATCTCCTGGTCATGCAAGGAATGTCTGTGTGGGTGTGTGTGGGCGTGGTGGTGCTGGTAAGGGTATAGCCATACACATGTTTAGAAAATCCAAAATGAATTGGGTCCTAAGAAATTCCCTGTGCACCCATTTTCTAAACCCATGTGTATCTTGTTTTTAATATTTATTTTTTAGTTGTATACAATACCTTTATTTCACTGATTTATTTTTATGTGGTGCTAATGATCAAACCCAGGGTCCCACATGTGTGAGGAAAGCACTCTACTGCTGAGCCTCAACCCCAGGCCTCAAGAGAATCTTAATCCATATGTTCCCTATTTGCTTTCACCAAGTCATCTGCATGTTGGTTGGAGTCCTTTGATGTCTAAGAAGACTTCTGAGTGATTTTTGTGGCCCTGCTGAGCCTTTGTTCTTTCAAGAGGTAGGAGGTTCTCTGCTTGCATGGATGGCACTCTCCCTATAACAGTCTAAAGTTCCCTGAAATGTGGAAAGGAGACATAGTGAATCCTAACCTTGGCCGAAATCTCACTCTTTCTCTCAGTGTCAAAACATAAGAGAACAGGGTCTTGTTGGAATCAAGAAAAGAAAATGCTGCCAACATTGCAGCATCCATTTCCTTTGTGTTTTGATTCTTCTATATTGGAGCAAATGGATCCCTCTTGGCTTGTTGGAAAGGATAGTTTATTAAAATATTATTTTGTGCTTGTTATTCTTTCATTTGTTGTTATTTCCTCATTTCACACTAGTGAGGCTCTTAATAATTCCCTGCTTCAGAGAATTTTTTGGTAGAGCCACGAACAGAATCCTAAACTTATTAAAGTCATTAACTAAGTGCCCCATTAAAGTCATAGTGAGATATATTAAAAAGTCAAAGGAGTGAAAATTGTTTTTCAAGTCAGGGAGTTCAGAGAGAGAATCCCTTTTGTTGAGATGGGAAATGAAAATAGTAGGTCATTTTGGAGAAGGGTTCATTTCTTATTCCTAGCAAAGTTCTAAGAAGAGGACAAATATCTCAGTAGCCAGGACCCAGGGAACTTCACTCAAGAGTCCAGAACTTCCCAATCAGGTCTAGTTCCTACATTCCACGCAGGGCAGAGAAATAGCTAAGTTGCCTGTGACCTATAGGAGTCACACAGACTGGCTCTCTGGGCATTGCAGGAGAGTCCAGGGTGGAACAGTGTGAAAACTCTCTGATGCTACTTGGGACCTTGGGATCTTTCCTTCTGTTTAGTAGATTTAAGCTGTTAATCATATTAAAGATGACATAAAGAAATGTGGACATGTAATAATTGTTGATACCTGAGTTTGTGTAGTAAGGTTCATTTCTGCTACACTCACTTTTTTTTTATTTTGAATACCATAAATATCAGTCCATCTGCTCGGTGATGCTGTTTTATGTTATATTCTTGAGTGGGGATGGTGGACAATGATACAAAAGAAGCTGCCATTTCTGTCTTTAAGTTACACTGATTTTATTAACTTTTATAGGATATCTTAATAAACTGTACTAATTGTTTTAAATGGATTATCTCATTTAATATTTGCAATAATTCCACAAGACAGAAAATTTTATAATCCCTGTTTTACAAATGAGGAAACAGGTTTGGAAAGAGGGTTACTTACCCAAATATCGTGCAGCAGCAGTGAGCTAGGTTGTGAGAATGGAGAATAATCTGGAAGTACTTGAGAACTACTCAGTTGACTGAATTCAGGCAATTAGAAGATAAAGGCAGGACAATATGATTGAAGGAAGGTAGGTGAGAATTCTTATAGCACAATCATTTTACAGTAAAAAAAAAAAAAACAAAAAAAAAAAAAAACAAGCCAGAGTTCAACAGAAAGTGATTTGGGTAGAGAAGTAAGTGGACACTAGGACAATGAGAGGTGCAGAAATCATAGAGGTTCATGCATTCCAGGCAATAGCACTGAACTTTATTTAAAACTATACTTTCTGCTTTAGTATCTTAGATTGTTTAAAAAGGCTTATTTTTTCATCCCATGCCATATCTAATTTAAAAGTTAAATCTTGATAGGCATAGGTATTCTTTCTGCATTTTTTACAGGTTATCCAATCCATTATCCTAGTAATTCAGATATTTACTGAATTTGAGAATGGTTGCTCTAGACATGTTGGGTCAAATACTGGGCACTAATGGAAGAATCCAGAACAGAGAAGAGGCCCATAAAAATTTGTTAAGTTGTAGAACATGGATTAGAAAGTAGAGATTTTGGCCCTTTGTGGTTGTTAGGTGCAGTACTTCCCAGTGTTTATCATTACAGAAGCTATAGCAGCTGTGGGAACAAATGGAAACTGCTGAACAGGGATTCATTTGAAAAAAGAACTTGGTGACCAGTTCTATCAGAGAGCTCAGATCAATCACAAATTAGGTGCAGTCACCTGTACCTAATAAGTAGTTCTTAAGTACTTCCAGATTCTTCTCCCTTCTCACAGGTCTAGCTTACTCCTGCTGCATTCTTTCTAGTTGCCCTGACCTAATGCTCCTTGGCTCCCCTCCCCCATGTGTTTCCCACTTTTGAGAGTGATTATTGTGAAATGCAAAATTCACCATATCCTTGTTCTCCTGAAATGTGTTTAATGGCTTCCCATTACCCTTATAATAGCTTAAACTTATGTATAAGGCACACAGGTCCTTTCATGGCCTAGCCTTTATTGCTTCTGAATTACTTTCTCTCTTCACTCCCTGTACCTCTTGGTCTCAGCTATGCCAAACTTGGATCATACTCATTTTACAGCTCTGAATTTTGCACATGCTCTGCTCTTTCTGGAACACAGATTCCTTTTCCTTTTCTCTGATTACCTTGATTTCCTATCTTCCAAGAAGACTTCTCCTGGCCACCAGAACCCTGCCCAAACTGGGTTAGGACTCCCTCTTATGTGTTCTCATTGCTCTTGGCATTTTTCCCTAACATGCAGGGAAGGCCATGTCTACTCTACAGTTCAAACTCAGCAGCTAGCATGGTACTTAGCCTGCAGAAGGTTCTCTTGGAATGTTTGCTGAGCACTGAGTCATTGAAACAGATGGTAGAGCCAAGGAGGTCCCCAGGTTTTCCTGCCTCACTGCCTGAAGGACCCCAGAGCTCTCACTCTTCCACAGCTTCCACCTTAACTTTAAGGTGACCTTAAGAGTCTTCCTTTTCTGACAGGGCAAAAACAATGGTGAATAAAACTCCAAACTTAAGCTTTTAAATTGCAGACGTGTCTGTAATGTGCAGAAGTTGACAGCTCTTCCAATCAGAGGAATAATGACTGGATTGTGTATAACAATACTGAAGCTAGTGTCTATCAACTCTATATTAGATGAATCATGTCAGAACAGAGGGCAACCCAGTTGTTCACTAACTGGTGTTTTTTTTTTTTTTTTGACATTTTAGAGAGACCTTTGTTACACTCAGGGAGGGAGAAGCAGGGAACAGAGTGCCTTGATCCTGGGAAGAAGATGCAACTTACTTTGTTGACTTTCTGTTTGTGAGATATATAGTGAGCATTTCTAATAATCGGCTCAAAGTAGCTGGAATATTATGATTTATAGCACCTTCCCACTCTCTATCATAGCATTTTATTAGATGGCTGGGAAGCTGGTAGTAATAAGGTTAGGAAAGTGAAAGCATCCATCAAGCCGTGCTACATCTTCTCTGGAAAGACAACACACAATCACATAAGTCACAGGCAGTGATCTAGGTCACGATGATATAAAATGCGTGATTAAAACCAAGCATTTGACACTAGATAATAGGCATCTAGTTAAAAAATAGCTTTAGTGTTCCTGACTTTTAATTAAACCCATCTCATAAATATGCACTGTGGTACACATACTGCAGAATGGGGCTTGTTTATATTCCACCACATAACAGTTACCTCCAGAATGGGTGCTTATTTCACTACATGGTGTTATTAGTCAGGCAATGGACTGAAATACAAATGTTAAGCCAGTGATGTCAGACAGGCAGGCCCCAGTAGCTCCATCCACTCCTGCTTGGCCCTCCCACCAGCCCTTGTCCTGACTTTTTCCTTCTCTATTATCCTCTCACTATGTCCACAAAGTTATCAATGTAATTAAAGCATGTTCAATAATTTCCAGCAATCTCTCACTGTGGCTTTGATTACATCAATAATGATTGGAAGAGAAGATCTTTTATATGCATAACCTGGGCATTCAGTGTGTCTGTCCTGTTTATAGGTTTATTCCCTGACAGGTGAATTATTTATAAGATAGTTTTAAAAATATCAAATCTAGTACTAATGTGAAGTTAGATGGGAAGGGGTTAAGAAAGAGGCTAACTGAACAGTTTTCAAAATTGAGTTAGGTATATGGAAATTCTTTGGTGATAGAGTAGGCCATTTGTCTGGCATTGCTGTTGGATCTAGATTTAACTCTGACATTAATTGTCCATCTTAGCTATGAAACTTTGTCAAGTTTTAAAATTTGAAAAATGAAGAAATTAGGTAAGACTTTTCCTAATATCTTTTCCCTTGGATATCCTGTTGAATCTGTCAAGCCAGTGCATCCCCAATTTAAACCAAGCAAATCTCTTAGATCTTGTTAAAATATGGATTCTGATTCCATAGGTCTAGGTGGAGCATGAGAATCTGTGTTTCTAACAGGCTTCCAGAAGATACTGATGCTACTGGTCTTCAAACCACACCTTGAATGACAAAGTGCTGGCATGCAGGAATCATTTCTCACCATTGCAAGTTTTAAAGCCCTAAGTCTTTTTCTCTGACTCTCTCCCAATGTAATTATTTGTATAGGACCCATCAGTAGAATACTTGTCTTTTTGAAAGGTATACTGAAAGGCATAGTATGAGAACTGTTGCTATGTTTTGGTTAACAACATTAAATTAAGTTCATTTCTAAATATACCTTCATAAAATTCAGCTTAATTTAATATTTCTCATGTCACAATATTATTCAGTAACCTATTCCTGTGATCAGACACTCTCAGAGCAGTTTGTTATTCCCTGAGATCCCAAAAGTTCAAATTTAGGCTCTTGTCTTGTAGTGGCAACCCTTTCTCCACAGAAAAGTCTTAACTGGGCTTCTCCAGTTACCATGGCTGATTTTAGGACTGTCAGCAAAACAGTCTCTACAAGAGAGTTCAATGTAGATAAACTGTAAGGTCAGGCAGTGGCAACCAAAAGGAGGCAGATTTTAAAAAGCTGCTGAATGAGGCTTGATTGAGATTTCACTCCAGGGCAGGACCCTCAGAGTAACAGGGTGGGTCTAAGGAGAAGTGCAGGTGGCAACCAGACTGGAATTTTTATTGGGCTTAGGGCAGGAAGGGAAGGTTTGGGACAGGAAAAGGGATTTTTAGAGTCTCTTGTCCTACTGGAGTTGGTTGGGGAAGCTGGCTTAGATTCAGGTTTGTCCAGGAGACCCCACTGATTGACAGGCAGTCCCTCAGTACTTGATTGGTGTTTCTTTTGCATGTGGGTTGCTTGGTGCTTTGTTCCTCAGCCACCTCCATCCACCTGACATAAACTTCCTATTTTCCTGTTGCCCTGTCTTTCTTGGCCACTGGCCGGGAAGAAATCAGCACCCCCCTTACTAGTTTTCAACAAACATGTATCCAGTATAGTAGTTCGTAGAAATGTGTAAACAAGGCCTCTGGCCTTGAGCTGGGGCTTCATAGAGATGTCTCCATTTTTAAGATAAGAGAAGTTACCAACTGGGCTCCATGGTATCAGCTGGCAGGGGGAGGAAAGAAAGGGGAGAAGAAGCTCTCCCCTTCTCAGGTGTTGTCCTTGAAGGGTTTACTTGCCCAGAATAGTGAAAGGAAAAAAAAAAAACTGCTTTTATGTGAACTTCTACAGAGTGTAGGAAGCAGAGTGTCCAGTCAATCAGGCCCTGTTCAGTGTTACAGACCATTGTCAGCTGCACAGTCCTATCCCTGAGATTTTTAGTGCTTCTGGTTGTAAATAATCCTTCACATTTCTCTTTTTTCTCTTTTATCGTGCTAATACCTATTTTTTTTCTTGGAGTTAGGGTGGAACTCAGGGCTTCATGCATGCTAGATAAGCACTCTACCACTGAGCCCCTATGTATGCCTTGTTTTCTCCTCTGGATTCCCCACTGTGGATGGGGGCACTTACTGCTTTATCTAGGTAACACCCAAGGGGAAGGCGCAGAGATGATGGTGAGGGTGAACTTCTGAGCCCCTCCCCTTACATGCTGGGTATAAAATTCTGAAAATACCTGAACTCAGGGTTTAGGGGATTGATTGATTGCAGCAGAAGTTGTGCCCTCTGAGCCTATACAGCCAAATAAAACCATTTCTTGCTATCTTCGGTGACTTGCCTTGTCTGTTCCTACAACAGTCTCTTCCTCAGATCTGAAAAGGGATGAGGATAACCTATGGAAGTAATTTATCCTAAATTGGCATGGACAGGCAGAGTTCCTTAGAACAGACAAATTCTGTTAATACACAGAAAGCCAACCAGCCAAGCCAGTCCTTTAAGACTTGTGTCTCCCCAGAGCTGGGGAGCAAAGGTTTCATATGTAAGACAATCAAGCAGTTAACCAGCCACAAACAGCTGAGATAAGGAGGCCATGAACTGCCTCTGTGTGTTTGGAATAAGGAGAGTTTCCTCTTGCATGAGATTTAACTTATTATTTTATTTCCTTTTAATATGATTACTATTTTTCTCCACTGCTGACCACGTTGATGCTAGGAAATATATAAATCCCATTACTTGATAAGAGTATAAAGAAAAATAAGAAGAAGATATATGTGTCAATATTTTGCTTTCAGCTCTTAAAGATAGCACTGTGGTGTTTTAGTGTTCAAACCACTAACTTTCTTTAATAATTACAAAAAAATAAAAGAAAACAACTATATGGACAGATAGGCTTTGTGACTTTAACTCTGGCTTCCCTATGGACTTGTGATGTGTTGTAAAAACCAACTACTTAATGGGGCCTCACTTTGTTCTTCTGTAAAATAGTTTGAATTGAAATATCTCTCAATGTCCCAATTAATTTGTAAATTTATGATTTTATGTGTAAGATAATATCAGTGTTCCTAAATCTTGGGAAAGGAAAGGCTATAAGATTTAACAAGTTTTTAGTGATTTTACTTAATATTTTCTAAGCTTTTCATTGAAAACAGTTCTATACATCTTACCCATCAAAATATAAAATATGATCTACTTTATGTATTACTTTTTATGCTATTAATTTTATATTTTTATAGATTCAGTTATATTAGTTTTATTATATTTTCCCCTGACTCTAGAAATTTCTATAAGACATTACTTTCATTTTTATTCCTCTCATCCAAATGCCTACTAAATTATCCAGAGGAAAAATAGTATGCATCTGGAAATTAGAGACAAATGTTTATGAAAAGAGTTTATAGCCTGCTAGGACTAAAATCAGACATTCTGAATGCAAAGGAATCCTATTTTAAAATATTGTCTGAAGTTATCCAGGCACAGAAAGAAACACTGTGTGATTTCATTTATATAGGGAATCTAAAAAAATGTTAATATAGAAATTGATAGTAGAATGGTGGATATCAGAGGCCCAGGTGCATACATGGGAAGAAGAGATGGGATTTATCAATGAGTACAAGTTTTAGTTGGACAGGAGTCAAACATTCGAGTGGGTTTTTGCATAGTATGGTAACTACAGATAGCAGTTATGTGCCTTATATCTCAAAAAACTAGAAGAATTATTTTATATTTTCACAGTGAAGAAGTGATCAATGTTTAAGGAGATCAATATGCTTAACTTGGTTACACAATGTATGTGTGTGTGTGTGTGTATCTCAAATATCACATGGTACCCCATTAATATTTTATGTTTATGTATTTGTTAAAATTTAATTTTAAAAATTCATCTCATAATATTATATGAAAGTCTCCAGGTTACATTAGAAAATGACTTGTCTTTTCAAGAATCAGGAAGAAAAAGTGAATGAAAAAAGAAAACATCAGGATGACAGAAATGATGGGATTATCTGACAAAGATTTTAGATGTCATGATAAGCATGCCTCAATGAGCAGTGAACAAATGAGAAAGTAGAAAACATCAGCAAATATGATATAAAGAAACACCGAATGGAAATTTTAGAACAGAAAAAGATGAGAACAAAATTAAAAGCTCAGTAGATGGGCTCAATAGCAGAATAGAAGGGATGAAGGAAAAAAATTAGCAAAGTGGAAGATAGAACAATAGAAATTATTCACCTGAACCGCAAAGAGAAATATTTGTAAAGCATTGAATAGGGTCTCTGGGACCAAAACAAAAATAAAACATTTGTATCACCAGAGTCCCTGAAAGGGAGGAGAAAGGGGTGGGGGATGAAGTGGTCTGTGCCAGCTACTTCTGCATCAAGTCCTGTGCCTGTCAGAGAGCTCAGGCAGGCCCCTGGCCTGGGAGAAGCCAGGGTCTACCTATGTGGAGTCCTCAGCTTGAGTGCAGGCTGTGGGAAGTTCAGTAAGCTACACCCATGTGGCTAATTATGTGGATGCAGCCTTCCAAACAGCTTGTGGATCCCTCCCAGGACACTCCTTCATCCTCTGCCCTAGGGGAGCACATTTTCTTTTCACTATCCCTTCTTAGACAGTGATGTTTCCAAGAACCTGGGTGGAGAGGCTGGAAAATACTAATAGCAGAAAACTTTCCAAATTTATTAAGATGTGACCCTACAGATTAAAAAGGCTAAGTCCCCCAAACGGTAAACCCAAAAGAAATCTTCAATAAAACACATCATAATTAAACTGCTGAAAACTAAAGACAAAGAAAAATAAACCTTGAAATCAGTCAAAGAAAAATGACATCTATAAATAAAAAATAACTTGAATACCTGAAGGTTTCTCATGAGAAACCATGGAGTCCAGAGAAAGACCTGTCATTTGGAATACTATTTCTAGGAAAATTGTTACTGATAAATTAAAGTTTATCAACTTTATTAAAATTAATCACTTCGGTTCTATTGAAGACACTCTGAAGAGTATGAAAATGCCAGGCATGTTGGCACACTCCTGTAATCTCAGCATCCCAGGAGGCTGAGGCAGGAGGATTGCCAAATTCAAGGCCAGCCAGTAACTTAGCAAGAGTAAAAAATGAAAGAGGCTGGGGAAGGTGGTAGACAGTCCCTGGGTTCAATGCCCAGTACCACATACACACACAGTATGTAAGACAAATTACAGAGTAAGAGAACATACTTGCAAACCATATATCTGATAAAGAACTAACATCTAGGATATGTAAATAATTCTCAAGAGTCACATTTATAAAAAATATCAATCTGATTAGAACATGGGCGAAGGATATGAAGAGACACTGTACCAAAGAAGATACACACTTGGCAAATAAGCATCAGATGTTGTTTGACATCACAAGTCAGTAGGAAATGGAAGTTGAAACCCAGTGTGATACCATACACACCTACCAGAATGTCTAAAATAAAAAATAGTGATACCACTAAATGCTGGTGAGGTTACAGAGAGACTCAGTCTCACATACATTGCTAGTGGGAATGTAAAATGATACCGCCATTCTGGAAAGGAGTTTGGCTTAAAGAGGAGGTGGGGTTGAAGTGAGATGGGAGCGGTTCTAAAAGTTCAGCATGATGAATCCTCATGATAGTGAAAACATTCTGCATCTTTATTGGGTGAGGGGGGTACCAGGGATTGAACTCAGGGTCACTCAACCACTGAGCCACATCCCCAGCCCTATTTTTTTTTTTTGTATTTTATTTAGAGACAGGGTCTCATTGAGTTGCTTAGTGCCTTGCAGTTGCTGAGGCTGACTTTGATCTGTCCATTGGATCCTCTTGTCTCAGCCTCCCAAGCTGCTGGAATTACAAGCATGTGCCACCACACCTGGCTGACAGTCTGCATCTTGATGAAATCAACCTCCATGTTCTGGTTATGGGCTTGATCTGTAGATTCATAAGATGTACCATTGGGGAAATTGGGGTAAAGGAATCTATATCTCAAAATAAAATTTAATTAAAAATCTTGCCCAGATGTGATTGTAGACCCTTGCTTTATGTTTGTAATAAAAATTAAAAAGCATAGATTATGCTCTTAAAAATAAAAATAAAAATATTAATAAGAGAGAATTACATATTAGGATGAAGAATTACCTGAAAGGTAGGGAGAATTAAATAGGGGGGCTTATGCAAGTATAATAAAACAGAAAGTAAAAAAATAAAATATAAAACTAGAATTGATATTTAATGAATTAGCATCTAATTTACCCTGCTGGTTAGAGACTCTCAACATTTTCTCTTAAAGGATTGGATATTGAACTTCCTTAAGCTGTTTTTTTTCTTTTGTTTAAGAATGTCATTCATTCTTAAACTTAGTAATTCTTTCTCTTCCTGTTTTGTTGCACTTTACTCCATGCATTTAAGGACTTAATTTATTAGTTTTCCTCCTTTTGTAACAAGTTTAAACAAATAATTTACTTCCTGATTATAATCTTTGCCATTTACCAGAAAGTATTACATGTGATGCTCTCTTGTAATTATTTTCTACTTAGTCTGTAATTTCATTTTTTTACTTGCTTTGTAACTGCAACATATTTAAGAAATTGTCTTAAATGCCTATATTTCCTCTTTATTTTTTGTTTATATTCTTCATTTCAAATATTGTTAATATTTATGTTACATTTTGGCCAGGTGATTCAGTATAACACCATTTATGATTTGAGGGCATTTTATGAATGTAAGCCACTGTCTTCAGGAAAATATTCATATACTTGGCCTCCTTCAGAGCTGCAAGTTCTGTCCTTCCCATTGTTCAAGAAAGGACAGAGAAAGGGGATAGGCTGACCTTCACCTGTTTTCCATTTTTGTTAGAGGCAAAGAATACAGTCTATTTCATTAACCTTTCTGAGGCAGAGAAGGGATGGCCTCTAGAAGCTGGTGAAATTTATTTCTTACCAAGAGATCTAGGAGGAAGATTTGTCCCTGCTATGGACCTCAGGACCTAACCAATACCTTGCTTCCAATTCCAAAACTTTGTTATAAGGAAGCAAGGGTAATTTCTGGTTCTATTATGAAAGAGTAACTGACCCATCCTGCAGCTGATATTTAGGATAGTGAGGGAGCAGGTGAAAAGATAGTTTGAGCCAAGGTCTGAATTTTAAGGGTTTCCCCACATTGAAAAGACCTGGTAAATTTTAAACTTTTTATTTAATGAAAAAATAGAGCTTTTTAATTCTGAGAAGTGTTAAATCAAAGACCCAGGGTAAACAAGAAGGGCATTGTCAGGCTCCCTACAATGGACTGATCATCTTTTAGAATAAAAAAAAATCATCTTTTAGAATGCAAATAGCAGTCAGAGTTAAAATAAAAAAAAAACGAAAAACAAAATTCTTGTCTTTTTAAGGAACAGTTCTGTATACATAAAATTCTTACCCCAGTGCAGAACACAGGGAATACTACCATATATTAGAAATATTATTTACTGGCAATGTCAAAAAAGGGTTTCTTAAAGAGAAATTATTTTCATCAGAGGATGTATTATGAGCACTTGGAGGCTTTTATCTCAAGAACTAGATTATCCCCTTGGGGGAAATTTCTACTTCTTGTAAGTACAGGAGTAATATGTTCTGTTTGCATACAATAGTCAAATCTCAGAACTCAGTGTCTTCAGCAAGTGGGAGGACATTTAGGGGCTCCTGGCATATGTGCATGCAGGTGAAGCTTGAATGGGACACAGGCTCCATGGAGTGTAGGGAAACTCGATGACTCTGAAGTAATACCTGACATATTCTCTGGGAGTCTGACACTGTCTCTCATCCACCTAACACTTGTAAGACAACTTGAGCCATGACAGACAATTTCTTGGTTGCAGGAGCAGGGACTTGACCCTTTCTCTTCCTTCACTTGCTGTGGGTCAGAATCAGTCCCATAGTTGAAAGGTTGTCCCTACTTAGGCTTTCCCTAGGATTGTGCAGTTCCTCCTTCTGCTGGCTCAACTCCAAGACCTCACATTCTTATGTGCCAGTTTGTGTTTCAGGATCTTCTCAAAGAGTACCTTGAGCTCATGGGCTTCAGGAGGCTGATAGCTCCTAATTAATGCTCTACTTCCAACTCAATCTTAGGGCTGCACAAACTTAGGGCTGGATGAACTTATCTTTTTCAGGGCACTTTCTTGTCCTGTTTTTGACCAACAACAGCCAGAGTAAACCAACCAACCAACCAACAAACAAAACAAAAAACCTACCGTGCTTTTTTTTTTTTTTTTGTAAGTCATAGCTAGATGCATTTTACTTTCTTTCTTTCTTTCTTTAGAAAATTTATTTATTTATTGTAATTAGGTATATATGACAGCAGAATGCATTTTGATTCATTGTACACAATTGCAACACAACTTTTCATTTCTCTGGTTGTACTGATGTAGTGGATGTAGCATCACACCATATGTACAGTCATAAGTGTATCTAGGGTAATGATGTCCATCTCAGTCCACCATCTTTCCTGCCCCAATGCATATCTTAAACTTTCAGGAGAAAAATGGTTACTTCTGTGACAAGGACTTGGAATTCTCTTTCTCTTTTCTGTCCTCTGCAGGATTATTCTTCCTTACTGCTCTGGATGACTCTAACCCTGAGTTCTCACCTCTGTATTTTACTCTTTTGCATCTTGGAGGGCTCACTCTCCTCTCAGCTGGTCAGAAGCTTATCCTGGCACTTGCATAAGACTTGCTTAGGGACCCTGCGTGCCTGCTTTGCAGTGTGCTAATCCCTGAGACATCCAGGTTGACATTCAGTTTCTGGAAAGCTGCCAGTTCCCCACTGGAGATGCTGTGGAAGTGAGTCAGTGAGGAATCAGAAGTCAAGCTGTCTGAAAGAAGGGATGAGTTGCTGGGAGAGCCTGGTTATGTGACTCAAGTTTCCAGTTTAAATTTTAATTCACTAGATAGCTTTTTTTTTAAGGTCTGATAATATAGGATCTTCAAGAATGGATATTCTTGGTGGAGCATGTTCAGTGGTCAAGGTATTTTCTACTTTACTGACATTCATATTTGTCATTTGGGAACTTCCCAACTTGCTGGTTGTCATGATACCACTATCTTGTGATTGAAGAGATACAGAGCCCAGAGGCCTTGAATATCTGCCTGGATATGTTGGATGTTGAAAAATGTTCTGAATTCTTCCCCATCATCCTTTTTTTCTGAAGAACTTATATTCTATGGATGGAATTTACCTTTTCATCCTTTGATTCATATATTTCTCATTCTAGCCTTCTTGGATGCTTTAAGCTCTAGCTATTGGCTAGTACAGTCTTTTTCTTTCTTAATTTGTTTATGATGCTATGTATGCAGGGCAAACAGAGTCTGTGACATCCTCAAGTGTCTGGAAGTTTTCTGTAGGCTAATGATCTGTATCAGATGGCAACTGTCTCAGTCCTCCCTTGCCCATAGATGTGATGGCAGAGGGATGATCCAGATAGGGAACTGATGTTTTTGCACCTTCTTGTCTCCATGAAAATCTTTAGTGTTTTGCCTAAGGGGTCTTGTTTCCCCACCCCCAAATTATGGTTATAAGATGAAGAAAAGTAAGTTAAGGAAGAGGCCATGTTTTAGCTTCTCTCAACATAATGGAATTTTATAGATTCAAAAACCTTTAGGGGACAACTCCATCTCTGACTCACTGGAAACCTTAGAATTTTGGCTTTTAACGTCTTTTATGTTTTGTAATGAAGGAAAATTCCAGAATGGTAATATGGTAATAGATCCTACCCAACGGGGTGTCAAATTTCTTTTTTCAGAGAAGGCAATTATTGTCCTCAGGAAGTCATTAAAGACACATAGCTGTTGGGATCCTGTCCACAGTTATCTGCCAGAAATCCTGCATAAATGTGAGAAGGATATGTATTTAATCCTAATCTAAGTTCCTCTTTGAGAAACATGGTAATTCATTTTGAGTCATCTCTTGAGTTATGTACCCAGTCACTTTTTGACTCAGACAGCCTCAAACCCTTCACTAGAAAACATTCTGAGACCATTGATGCATTATATAATGGGCACTTCCTCAGGATATGCACAAGATTCTTTGCCATGCCCCTTCTTAGCTGAAGCTTTGTTGGGATCCTCTGGTGGAAACTTTCTGGTGAATCATTTCTATCTTTCCTAGATACTTGATCCTGTAGTCCTGAAGTTCAGAGGGTTGCAAGTTAGTCAATTTTTTAAAAAATCACTGTGAGAATATACCTGTAATGATCAATTTGTAAGTAGGAAATATTTATTTTGGCTCATGATTTTAGTCCATGTTTGTTTGATAATGCCACTTTGGGCCTTTGGCAAGGCAAAATAACATGGTGGGAAGTGCATGAAGATGCTCACCTCATGGCGGCTGGGAAGAAAAGAGGGGAGAGGAAGGGAGCAGTTTCCCAATATCACCTTCAAAAGTATCCCAATGACCTAATTTCCTTCCATTAAGCCCCACCTCCTAAAGGCTTCACCATGTCCCAGTAGTTCCAGAAACTAACAACCAAGCCTTTAGAACATAACCCTTGGGGGACATTTAATAGCAAATGATTATGTCTGCAGTTGTGCTGAGATGTTTCTCTTGATTTTCACTAAGGTTCCTTCAATCCTATAAATCCTAGATTACTATGGGCTCAGAGGTAATAGCATGGGATTAATCTTTCTGGTACATTAAGCTACAAGATCTCATGGACTTCAATGCTGCTATAATAATGGCCAGGAGAGTTAAAGACTAGAGCATAGATTTGGGAAGACTGTCTGATGAATGAAATATTGGGAGTCAAAGAGCAAATTGCTTCTTTCCATTTTGAGTGTTGAATGACTAAACCTTACAAATTATTTGTTTCTGCAGTATGGCAGTTTTAGTTTGGATCTGAAATGTCCCCCATAGGCTCATGTATTTCAGGCTTAGTCCCCACCTAGTGACTTATTGGAAGCTGGTGGAAACTTTAGGAAGTGGAACCTAGTTGGAAGAAATAGGTCACTGAGTCATGCCTTTGAAGACTATATTTTGTTCCTGGACTTTTATGGCTTTCTCTGTTTGCTTTCTGCTACTGAGGTTAGCAGCTTTGCTTTAACACACTCTCTTGCCATGATGTTTCTGCCTCACTAAAGGCCCAGAAACAACAGAGTCAAAGGACCATGAATTAAAACTCTGAAACAACCAAAATAAATCTTTCCTCCTTTAAGTTGATTTTCTCAGGGGTTTTCTCAGGGATAGAAAGCTGACTAATAGAAAATTGGTACTGGGAGTAGGGCCATTGCTTTAGTTATATCTGATCATGATGTCAGAAAAGGTTTAGAGTACTGTAACAGAGTTTAATGGGAAAGTTTGGTGGGAATTCAGAAGGCCAGAATGCTGATAAGAATGCAGTTAGTAAAGATTGTGCTCATGAGGTGTCTGATGGAAATGAGGACTCTATTAATAATTAAACTAGACACCATTAATATATTTGGGCAAAGAACTTGTCTACATTTGGTCTATGCACTGGTATTTTGTGCGAGGCCATGTTTAAAGGTAATGAACTAGTTTATCTGGCAGATAAAATGTGAAGGCAGCACATCATTCAGGTTGTGGCATGGGTAATGCTAGATGGTTTTAGACAGATTTTAGGGAGAGAATTGGGAGGAAAATCAGAGCAGAAAGATTTTTTTGAAAACCTTGCAGTTTGACCAGAAAAGGAGTATATGTAAAGTTCTTTTCAAGAAAGAGAGAGGG
Organism: Urocitellus parryii; assembly: GCF_045843805.1. Lineage (NCBI taxonomy): Eukaryota > Metazoa > Chordata > Mammalia > Rodentia > Sciuridae > Urocitellus > Urocitellus parryii. Next base: position 129,570,327 of record NC_135534.1, read on the forward strand.
AAGCAGAAGTTGTTGGATATGTTTGCTAAAGGGATGATCACCATTAAAAATAAGTCAAATATTTTGCACTGTAACAACAGGAAAGATGTCTTGATGGGTCTCAGGTTATCAGTGAGACACTACTTCTTCCATGGTCAAAGGCATAAAAGTATAAATATTTCATTTGACAAGAGAGCACCTAGGTGCCCTGCTCCCAGAGGGCCATCTAGAAAGTTTATTCCTCAGGATTCATTTCACCTTTTTCAACTATCCAGTCACTCCAGGACTGTTATATCTGGGCTCAAGGGGGCCTAACCACTGCTTGGTCTGGCAGGGAATCTTGGCATCATCCATATGGTGTTGCTGGCTTTTCGGGCATAAAGAATGCAAGAGTTGTGGGTTCCACCAAGATTTCAAATGAAGGCCTTGGAGGCCAGGAAAAGTGTGGCTGGAATGGAACTCATTCTGATAGTTCCTGAGAAGATGTTATATGAAGCTATAAGAGTGAAAATGAAGCTGCAATGAAGACCTCAATAATTTAGACATACCAAGATACCAGGAATATCTGCTGAGGAAAGCTGCAGTGGAGCCAGCCCAAGAGTGAGACCAAGTGGGTTTCAGCCAGCAAGGCCATAAAGTCAGTATGCTCAAGTCCTATGAAGCTTACATCAAATACCAACAGGTGCCTCAGATGCTGGACATAGTTACAGGATTTAACATGTTCTCAGCTAGTTTTCATCCTTGGTATTCTCCTATTCCTCTCATTTGGAATGGGGATGTTTACCCTGTGCTATTTTATGTTGACATATTTAACTTGTTTTTTTTATTTTTTATTTTTGTAGGGGTTCATAGCTCAGAGTTTGCCTGAGACTCAAAGAAGAATTTGGACTTGGACTTTTAAGCACTTCTAGAACTATTAAGACTATGGGGAGGGACTGAATGTGTTTTGCATTGTGAAATGCTTATGAATCTTTGGGGGCAAGGGCATAATGTTATAGATTGAATCTGGAATATATACCAAAGGCTATGTGTTAAAGGCTTGGTTCATTCCCAGCTGACAGAGTTATTAGGAAGTGGTGGAAAATTTAGTAGTTGGGGCTTAGTTGAAGGAAGTAAGTCTCTGGAGGTATGCCTTTGGAGGGTACATTTTGTCCCTGGCCACTTTTAGTGCTCTCTTTACTATTTGGCCACCAGAAGGTGAGCAAAAGTACCTGCCATGTTCTGCCTCTCCACAGACCCATAAACAATGAATTACAGTGACCATGAACTGAAACCTCTAAAACTTAAGCCAAAAATAAATCTTTAAGTTGATTTTCTTAGGTATTTGCTCACAGAGATGTGGAGATAACACACATGTCCTTCCAGGGGTTGATCTTCAATTGAAATGTGAAAGTCAGCTTTATTTTAGAATCTATGGAATGATACCTTATAGTCCTTATTCTGGGTTGAAGATGACTATGAGTATGAATTGAAGGTGAGCATGAGAATGGAAATGAGTATGAGATAGGATCTGGTATTTAATCTTGGTTTGACTAAAGCAATAGGAATGTACATTAGTGAGGGAAAGTGGATGGGACAGAGGCAGTGAGGGAGACCTTTAATCCTCCATTTAGAGGGCAGGAACATTACATATGGCACTGAATAAAACAGAGTGAGATTCTAGGGGGTGACTTCTCCTAGAACCCTGTGGAGTAGCCACTGTGGACCTTCTGTGTAGCAGGGGAAGACCCCAGAAGATCTGACTACTGTTTTAAGTTTCCTCCCAAAGTCTTCACATATAATAGCTGCCAATGAAGATATAGATGCCTTTATTTAGCTTTAATTTCTTCTGCTTGTCAACAAGTGACTGCAGTGAGTTCCTTGAATATCTGCTGGTATTTAAAACACATTTGTCTTGAAAAATTTTCTTCTTCTTTCCCCCCTCTACTCTAGCAAGTCGTTCTCTTTGTCTCTCAAATAGTGCCAGAATATTCAAGCCAAAGAAATTAAAGCTACTGGACTCCAATGTGCTTGGTATCAGAATCTCCCTGGAGACAAGTCTCAAGTAGTTGGATAGGAAAATGCTCATGCTGTAAATGAGATGTGGTAATCTTGGGATAACATGTTCCCAGTGGGGGTTAGCCACTGGCAGAATTCTGACATTGTCATGCTTGAATGATCAGTGCCTTTGAGAGTTGGTTATATAAATATACAAACCAGCAGATATATCCACTAGAGACAAAGTGGTCTTTCATTAGAGAACAGGTTCTTCTTCCTGAGTACGATTTGGTGGGAGACAGGGAAGCAGAATTTGTTGGAATAGAAAGTGGTTCACTTGGAATTTCAAATCCAAGGGAGGAATCAGCTCTGGGGACTGAGTGGTGAGGGTGAAAGTTTGTTAGCTAAGAGGCGACCTTGTTCGGTGAGGGAATTAAAGGGATAGTGGAAAAGACTGAAGCTTGGTATTTTGTCTACTGTAGGGAATGCTGAGAGTGTGGATGTCAGGATGTTTGACAACTCAGTCATATAAGCTGTAGAATCAAAGAGACATAGAGGGTGCAGCATAAGGGACTCTTTGGACAGCAGGTAATTGATGTTAGCATTTTCTCACAGAGGGGTGCAGATATGATAGTTAACAAAATGTGGATGTTAAAGATGCTAGTTCACAGGGTTGCATGAGATAGTAAGTACAAAGCTGTATCTAGAACAAAAACATGGAAAGGAAGGGCCCATTGGCCTGGTTGGGCTGGGACTACCTGAAACCTGCTAAATTCTTCTCATTGTCCCATATCCATAATTTCACAACACACTCTATAACCTTCCTGTTGCTATAGTTACCCTTCTCATAACAAGAGAAGGCTGCATTGAATCCTTGGGATACATCATCCTAAAAAGGGAAACAGAATAGAAGGGAAATGGTTAATCAATCACTTTGTCATAACAGTGAGCAGTTTTCTCCCTTTTTCTGTTCTCTAAACATGATTTTTTTGACCTGGAAAGACAGGAAAATGTTTAATTTGTAATGCAGGTAGAAACACAAAGTTCCTTTGTGGAGGAGGTAAAAGACCTCTAGAATGAAAACTATAGAACACTGAGGAAAGAAATTGAAGAAAACCTTAGAAGATGAAAAGACCTCCTATATTCTTGGATATGCAGAAATAATATTGTCAAAATAGCCATATTTCCAAAAGTATTACACAAAGTCAATACTTCCCCATTAAAATACCAGTGACATTCTTCACAGAACTAGAAAAAGAGTTCTGAAATTTATATGGAGGAATAAGAGATTCAGAATAGCTAAAGCAGATCTGAGAAAGCTCTTCTTGGCATGAAACCACCATATGACTCAGCCCATTCCTTGGTACATATCCCAAATATCTAAAAATACTATAGAAATGCAGCCATTAAATTATATATACTATACTATACTATATTAATGTTTATACCAGCACAGCTTACAATTGCCAAGTTATGGAACCAGCCTAGGTGTTCATTAATAGTCAAGTGGATAAAGAAAAATCTGGAGGCATCACAATACTGGACCTCAAATTGTAATATAGAGCTATAGTAATAAAAACAGCTTGGTAATTGAAAACAGACATGAAGACCAATAGAACTTGATAGATGGCACAGAGACAGAACCACATAAATATAGTCATCTGACACTTGACAAATTTGCCTAAAAACATGTATTGAAGAAAGCATGTGGTGCATTAACAAATGGTGCTGGGAAAACTCGATATCTGTATGTACAACATTGAAATTTGATCCCTATCTCTAACCTTGCACAAAAGACAATTTGAAGTGGATCAAAGACCTAGGAATGAGACCAGAAACACTACAACTGTTAGAGCAAAATGTGGGCTCAACACATCAACATATTGGCACAGGCAACAACTTCCTTAACAAGACTCTTAAAGCATAAAAAAAATAAAACCAAGAATTAATAAGTGGGATGTCTTTAAATTAAAAAGCTTCTACACAGCAAAGGAAACAAAGATGGAAAGAGAGAATCTACAGAATGGGAGAAAAATCTTGGCCACCTGCTCCTCAGGGCATTAATATCCAGAATATACAAGTAACTCAAAAAAATTTAATATCCCCCCCAAATAACCCAGAAACTTCTGAAAAGAAGAAATACAAATGGTCAACAAGTATATGAAAAAATGTTGAACATCTCTATCAATTAAGGAAATGAAAATCAAAACTACATTGAGATTTCATCTCTAGTCAGAATGGCAATTAATAAGAATATAAAAATTACAAATGTTGGTGCGGATGTGGGGAAAATGTACTCTAATACATTGTTGATAGGACTGTAAATTAGTACAACCACTAAAGGAGTTTGGAGATTCCTCAAAAAACTAGGCATAAATCAACCATAGGACCCAATTATCCCACTCCTCAGTATACATCCAAAAGATCTAAAACCATACTATAGGAATGCAGACATGTAATGTGTATAGCAGTGCATTTCACAGTAGCCAAGCCATGGAACCAGCCTAGGTGTCTATCAACAGACCAATGGAGAAAGAAAATGTGGTATATATACACAGTGGACTTTTACTTATTTGTAAAGAAGAATAAAATTATGGGATTTGCTGGGAAATGGATGGAACATCATGCTAAATGAAAAAAGTCTGACTCAAGACAGTCAAGGGTTGATTGTTTTCTCTCATATGTGGAAGCTTAACTGAAGTAAGGAGAAGAAAAAAGAGAGGGAAAATCCTATGAAAATAGTAGATCAGTGGAAGGGAATTCAGGGAAGGGAGAAAGAACTGGAAAAGGGAAGCACAAAAAAGCGAAATGAATCTAGCCAAAGTTTTCTTTGTATATTTATATATTAATATAGCACAGTTGATTTCACCATCATGTATATCCATAAACTATAAATAAATAGAAGAAAGATAAGAAGAGAAAAGAGAATGGGGGTAAGGGGAGGAGAGAGAAAGGGGAAGTACTAGGGACTAAAATGGAGCAAATTATAGTCCATGATTTTATAATCATGTAAAAATGAACCCAATATAATGGACAGCTCTAATGCACTAATTAAAAAAAATAAAAATAGGTCCGTTGGTAGAAAATGCTTTAGAATATCAAAATCTGAAAGCCATAAAAATCCTGTAATAGAGAAGGACAAATGGCCAATGATAACAACAAATCTCACATATGTATGTGGTTGTGATGCTTGAAACCAGCATGTGAATCATGAAGTTAGTGGTTTCCTCACAGATGAGTCTGAGCTCCTAGGAAGTATAATTTTACTTTACACATCAGGAGGTAGAAGTTCTGAATCCAAAGCAACCAGGAGTTCTTCCTTGACGTCTCTCATGGCCACCAATTGGGTAGCACCCATTGCCCAGGTCTATTACTGCTTCATGCTCACAGATGGGCAGAGTGGGTACTGAAACGCCTTGTGAGACTACTTCCTTGGAAGCCTGTTCTCTGAGAGCTCTGATTCCAGAGAGAGACTAGAAACTGGCATCTTCAGAGACCATTGACCTGGGACTTCATGGAAGGGATAGAAAGGTTTATTTTTAGAAAGCTCAGGTCAAACAGAAAGCAATATATTTTTAAATAGTTCATGATTTCTTCTCATGTTAGCTCTACAATGACACTGAGAGTAAAAAGAATGAGGGCTTAAGATTCACTTTTCTTCTCTTTCTAAGAGGCTCAGACATTCATTATCCAGAATAATTTGACTCTTCATGTTATATTCCCTCATTTTATTAATTTTAAAAGGTGGCCAAATTTTCAATTTTTTCTTCTTTGAAAAATGCAAAGGAGATTTTTGTCCATGAGATCCATATTTTATGTTCTCTGAGTTCTTAAAATCAAAGGCCAACTATCCTGTTGTGCTTCTAAAGACCTTGAGTCTTGGGGTCAGAACTTGGGCTCCATCCTCTGATCAAAAGCTTTTCAAAGCTAAATATTTCTCTTATCAGTCTAACACAAATGGTCATCTGTCTTGGGAACAGGACTCAACAATCAAGGGTTCAGAGACGTTTCCTTATGAGAATTCAAACTCTCAAACTGAGTCAATGCAGGTTCACAGAGTTACTATCTGGGATTTTATGCTGAAACCCTTCACCATATCCAGAAAGATATTCTATGAGCTACAGATGGAAACCTTACTTCTCGCTGAACCTTAATCCCTGCCTTGCATCTTTCCCTGTAGGAGTGTTGTCCTGTTCTTTCCTTATACTTCCCATCTCAGGTGTCTCTTGGGGTCAATGAACTCATTTTGAAATGTATAAGGAGGAATAGGAAAAATGAATTATTCTCTGAAGACTTATGGTTCTATCTCTAACTTTTTTTTTTTAAGAGAGAGTGAGAGAGGGGAGAGAGAGAGAGAGAGAATTTTTTTAATATTTATTTTTTAGTTCTCGGCGGACACAACATCTTTGTTGGTATGTGGTGCTGAGGATCGAACCCGGGCCGCACGCATGCCAGGCGAGCGCGCTACCGCTTGAGCCACATCCCCAGCCCCTATCTCTAACTTTTAAAGATCTTGGAAGTCATTGTTCAAAGAAACAAAAAAGTTAACATAATTAAACTGACTTTTACTGGAACCTGTGTTAGTCTGCTTTTCATTGCTGTGACCAAAATACCTGACAAAACTTAGTGAAGGAAAACTTATTTTGGCTCATGGTTTCAGAGGCTTAGTCCACTGTTGGCTTGTTCTGTTGCTGTGGGCCCAAGGTGAGGCAGAACTTCACATGGGAAGGTTCTAGTAGAGGAAAGCCGCTTACCTCATAGAGTCCAAGGAGGAGGGGCAGCTGTGAGTTATTTATCTGATTGATGTCTCTCTGTTTCCACGATATGGGGAAACAGATTCACCTTTGGGTAGCACAGAGACAGGAGGAGGAACCCCATTACACACAGGAAGTTTAGGATAGGAACACTCATGAAGATAAGCTGGAGCTCAGCCATGCTGCAGTGAAGCTCCTCAGACAAAGAAGGTAGCTTGCATTAGCAGAAGCTGTACACTTGGCATGCATGTTCTAGACCACAGTTTCAGACCCACATCATAGAGCTTTAGCACAAGACACCAGAGGTTTTTGAGAGAGGGAGGGGGCAACCTATGGGAGATGAACCCATCCATGTCCCTTCCCCATCATCTAGCCCTGCTGATCTGTCCACCTCCCTGGGGCCCTTTAGATTCCTCCATCCTGCCACAATTCCACACTTTCACTAGCCCTTATATTCACCTCACAGAAATGTTCTGTTATTCAACCTGCTACCTAGATACTATAAAGGAGACTTTTACTGCTTGCTGATCTCTTATTGGATCCTAGTCCATCTCTGAAAGTCCGATGTACTGGAGGACTTACTCCTTCAAGATTTACTGTGTTCTCAAACACAGCTTCCCATATACACAATATTTTGTTTATCTGTAGAAAAGCAGAAATACATTCAGTAGGAGCTCACTGCCTTATCTCATATCCACTTACCAAAAGCTTTTAGAAAGCAGAGTATCCTGCACCAAACAATAGAAACCAAGATGAAGAGGGAGACAGGATGTGGCATACCCATGGCAAACATCTTGAACATGTTTTATTTTATTTTGGGGTACCAGGGATTGAACCCAGGGGTTATTAACTACTGATCCCTTTTTGTTTTTATTTTGACATAGAGTCTCACTAAGTTGCTTAGGGCCTTGCTTTGAACTTGTGACCTTTCTGCCTCAGCCTCCCTAGTGGGATGATAGGTGTGCATCGCTATGACTGGCTTCAACATCTTTTAGAAGTTTTACTTTCCTGAATCTCTTTTAGGATATTTTGCTCAAAGGCTCTCAAATCTTGGCCTGTTCTACCCTCCTGCTTCCTTATTTTGTCTATTGAATCCCCTCCCTTTCTCCCAACACTTTTTACTTCTGACTCAATTTCACAGAACAATTGTGCTGGACCCTAACCCATGCTACCAGTCCGAATCCTGATTTGGGTAGAAGGCTTCTCTGTAGTGTCATTGTACCTCTAATGAGCACATTTGAAATTTATGTAGGAAAGCCTTTGCTTTGAATTGCAGCTATGGTATTAATTCCTCCATGAAATAAAAACCTGAATAAAACATGAATTTTTCCCCTCTGTTTGCTTTTTGCCAAAATATATATTGACTCTTCCATACTTTTTAAAACAAGATATCTATTCTACTAATGGTGTATATGTATTTGTTTTATCTCCCCATGTTAGCCAGATGTTCAAATGTATAATAACCCTTATAGCTTTGTTATGTAGATTATAAACAGCTGAAATTAAGCCCTGTGCCATTTCCTGACATGGCTTGCCTATGTTCCCACACTGAATCGGATGAATCTGCCTTGGTCACAGAACCTGATCTTTTCCTTTCCATATGATGAGTTACCAGTAATGACAGCCCCTGTCTTTGCCTGTCTTCTCCTGCATACACAGCTTCTCCATTGTCTCCACCCCAAATAAGACCAGCTTTAAGCCTCCCTCCTTTTTTTGGCCTCAGGAGGTATCTCTGTTCAGAAAAATACCTCCACATAGCCTTACATCTCTGGCATTGTTTCTTCTTTATAACATATTTGTCTCTGACAGCCCGGTCCTTGAGGTCTTTAGGATTCTCAAATGCAGAAGCATCTTTTAATATCTGAGGAATATGAGCTCCATAAAAATTTCCATTAGAGTATATATGTATATTATTTCAAACTGGCTTTGACATAAATAAAGGAAAGCTGGGGAATTGTTCCAGACTAAGGGAGACTAAACATGCATAACAACTAAATACAATATGAGATTCTACACTGAATCTTGTATTGGAGATTTTAAAAATAATAAATCTACAAAGATTTACAATCTACAAATCTACTACTGGATGAGTTCACAAATATGGATTATGAGTGAGAAATGTTTAAAATTTTATGCCATGTTAAATTTACTGAAGAGGATAGTTGAGTATGTTCTTTTCTTAAGAAATACATAATGAAATATTTAGGGTGGGAGTGCATGATGGATGAAATGTATTCTCAAATATTCATGAATGTATGTGTGCATATGTGAGTAGGTGAGTTGTGGGGGAGGGAGAAAGAAAAGATCAAAGATAGGTCAAAAGGTTAACAACAGATAAATCTGGCTAAAGGGAGTCAAGGTGCTTACCCTCAGCAACTTTTTTTTTTCCAATTTTAATTACTTTCAAATAAAGGCATTTAAAAAAAATGGTCCACTGACTATGTCAATCTTAGCTTAGGCTAACTGTTGAGAAGTTTGGCTTTATTTCCTGCAGCTGCCTCCAGCACACTTAACTCTTAGTAGTACGCAATGTCAACTTAAAATCTTCTTTCCACTTTTTAAGAAGCTAACATTTCAATAGGATTTTTGAGAAATATTAAAGAAAAAAGCTTTTTTATTATATAAAAACAATGACAAAATTTCAAGGAACCATGTAATTCTTAAATTTTTTTCCTTTCTGACCTGGTGCCATCATGTGTCTTCTGGGGGTTTGTGGTGAAAATTTGTTTGCAATTTACTTTTCTGCTTTTCTAAGATACTTAACTGTCTTTCAAAGGGTTTTCAGCTCCCAAAACATGTTGACCCCCTTTTTAAACTTGTTTTAATTAGTTATACATGACAGTAGAATGCACTTATATACTTTGAATGCACTTATATATCATACATAGATGGGATATAATTTCTCATTTTTCTGAGTATGCATATTATAGAATCACATTGGTCATACAGTCACATACATACATACAGTAATAATGTCTGTTTCATTCTACTATTTTTCTTATCCCCACATTCCCTGCCTTCCCCTCCTTTCACTTCCCTCTACCTAATCTAAGGTAACGTTATTTTTTTTTTGCATTACTATTCTTAATACCCATAAATACCACACTTTGTGAATTTCTGTTTGTATATAAAGTATGTCGACATCCAATTCAAGTCTTCATACATGTACTTTGTACAATGATGACCATCACATTCCACCATTCTTCCCTATGTAGGATTCATCTATTCCTCCCATGCTCTCCCTCCCTAACCCACTATGAGTCAGCCTCCCTATATCAGAGAAAACATTCGGTATTTGCTTTTTTTGGGATTGGCTGACTTCACTTAGCATTATCGTCTCCAACACCATCCATTTACCTGAAAATGCCATAGTTTTTTTTTAAAGCTGAGTAAAGTTTCATTGTGTATATATGCCACATTTTTAATCCATTCATCCACTGAAGGACATCTAGGTTGGCTCCACAGTTTAGCTCTTGTGAATTGTGCTGCTATAAACTTTGATGTGACTGTGTCCCTGTAGTATGCTGTTTTTAAGTCCTTTGGGTACAGTCTGAAGAGAGGAATAGCTGGGCATGTTGACCCTTTTTGTAATCCTCTTTTTCTTTCTCTCTTCCCAGCCCCCTGTCTCAGGGATTGAACCCAGCGGTTCGCTACCAATGCGCTACATCTCCAGCCTTTTATTTTTTATTTTGAGACAGGGTCTTGCTAACTTGTTCAAGCTGGTCTTGAACTTGTAATCCTCCTGCCTCAGCCTCCCAAATTGCAGGGATTATAGGGTGCACCACCATGCCTGGCTTCCTATCCCTTTATTATCATCTGGAAACAATCTTTAAAGATCCTTTACTGTTTTAAAAATTTTATTGAAATATAGTTCACATACCATAAATTTCACCAATGTAAAGTATGTAATACAATGATTTTAGTATGATCATTAGAGTTGTGCATCTATCACCAGGGTCAATTTTAAAATATTTTCAGAATTTCAATGTCTCCCACCATTTATCTATTACTCTTCTTGCACATTTTCCCCTTGACTCTGTGCAACCATTAATCTATGTTCTGTCTCTATACATCTCCCTAATTTGGACATTTAATTGCCTCATACATGATCAGGATATCACTATCCATCCATGTTCTGTCATGTATCAATAGTTTTGTTTTCACATTTAACCCACATTGTACTATGTATGAATACTTTTGTTATTGAATAAAATTCCATTATATGGACATACCACATTTTGTCTATCCATTCATTGGTTTATGGATATTTGTGTTTTTTCCACTTTTTGGATATTATGAGTAATCCTATGCATATGCATGCATAAGTTACTATGTGGATATATATTATCATGTCTCCTGGGAATATACATAGGAGTAGAATTACTAGGTTGTGGGTCAATTGTGTTGGTCATCCTGAAGAAATGACAGACTATCTTCCAAAAGTATTACACTTTTGCATTCCAACCAGCAATGAATACAACTTTCTGATTTCTCCACATATTCTCACATACTTCCTGATAGTCATTCTAGCCATCCTAGCAGGTGTGAAGAGTTATCTAATGATTTTGCTTCGAATTTACCTGATGACTCATGATGTTGAGCATTTTGTTATATAATCTGTTACAAAATGGCATTGAGGGAAAGAGATGAAATAAATATATTTAGTTTGCTGGATTAAATGGAAACAATCACTGTCAATGAGTGACAAGAATTGTTTTCTTGTAAATAGTTTTTATCCAGAGGTTCAATTTTTTTATGCCTATACTTGTTTCATGTGATAGTTACTATGTGATTAAGGGATTGACATATTGTACAGTTAATTCATAAGATTACTGTTATAGTGAGGAATTTGCCCAATTGAATTCTCGGGGTTGAATAAAGGAGAAGAATGCATTGTCAAAATCCATAAATCTGTTTTTCATAACCAATAAAAAAAATAAAGACCAATTTATTAACACACCTGTACATGGACAGGTATGTTCTTAATGTGCTATCAAAAGACTGTGAGAACATTGAAAAAGGATACACAGCTTATCATCTGGAATGAATAATGAGATAGTTAAATGCACTTTGCTTCATAGTGTAAAAATGGGGTGCATCACAGATGCCAAATCGATAATTACAAAAGTTGAGTGGTAGCTATAAGAATGGTTATGTGGGTCTATCTGCTTTTGTATATCTTTAAACATTTTTGTAATAAAAAGCTTTTAAAAAGTAACATATTAATTTCCTTATGACAAGAGGGAGGAGCCAATAAGAATAGCTGGCAAGGATGTGTTTAGTCCATAAACTGGAGATGAGCTGTTCCTCAATATAGATACTTCAGGAATTCCTTTTAGGTTAGGCCCTTGGAAGAAAATTTCTTTCTATATCACAGGAAGAAATATAAAACAGGGGGAGGATGCATAGAGTATTTTTAAAAAGTTTATTAATGCAAATTCCATGTGATGGCTTCTAGTACCTCTATGAACTGTGAGTCTAGAACATTGACTCAACAAGTAGAGATGACCCCACTTTGAAGAAAGTGTAGAGAGTTAGAATAAATGTGTCATGAGTGAATGGACTAAGGAATAGTGACCTAAGCTTCATGAGGTTTGTTTGAGAGTAAGTATACCATAATTATTTGGGGAATAAGTAAGTGAATTATTTCCACATAGTACGGGACCAACTGTGACTTCACTGTGGTGACAGTAAACCTGTTAGATTGAATCCAGAAGTGATCCATCACTTATAGGAAGGCATCCATGGGAAAAGCAGAGAGATGGGATTTTCCCAGACAAGGAGGATTAAATGTATGGGATGAGGTTCAGTTGGAGTAGAGCTTTATTAATGGTGGTTACTTGATAGACAATTCTATTATGAAGAGGGAGGGAATGAAGACCTTTGTGGATAGAATGAGAAATGGAAAAATTTTTGACACCTCAGAATTTAAGAGCATAAACTAGATGGATAGGGGGATGGTTCTGTTTTCTCAGATGGAGATGTTTTTCTGGTAATAAATTCTATAAGTGTGTCAATAATTAAACTGGACCAAAGGTTAGAATCCTAAGGTAGGACAATATGGATCAAAGACCAGTTTATTAACTAGTCCATACATGGTGATTTTCCAGTTCCTCTACCAACTCCTTATCTGTTTATCCCAGGGACTCCACAAAATCTGTATGCCTTCTGCAACTCTGAGCTTTGAACACTGCTTTGAATTCTGACAAAGAAGATACTCTAGTAGATTAAAAGGAAGCTGTGGTAGACATCTTTTTGTTTTGATTTTTCCAACAGAATTCACAATTTTTCCTGTAAAACCTATTCAAATATCCCCTAGGAAACTCACTCAATTTTGAGACTCAGTCTGTGCAAGAGGAGTCACCTTCCTTCCAGACAACTACTGTAAAAGTAGGTATGTGTGTAGTCTTGAACCAAAAAAAAAAAGCATTCCATACAGGTCTGTGGTAAGCAGGTGAAAATCTGTAAACCTGGTGCATACTTCAGCCTTCACTGTGGGATCAGGAGCTCAAAGTGATCTGAGAGATATATCATGGCTCCATCCAGCCCAGGAAGATCAATGGTGGCATTCTCATCCTCATAAGGGCAATATCTTGCATATTGTTATAAGCATGGGTAGAAAGAATGCACCAATGGCACCTTCCCTAAAGGTAAGGATGACATGTATGTATTCAACCAATCAGCTATCTTCTTGTAAAGAAGAGCCCCTTGTTTACTTCTGCCAGTACAATGTAAGCTCTGCAGTACCCTGAAAAGCCTCAGAGAAACGCTGACAGAATCACACTGGGAAATGCAAGAGGATGCCAGGGTCAGGATGTGGGAATGATGGGGCATAAACCTCTCTTCCACCAACAATGTCATTCTTTACTTTCTGTGCATGTTTTTCTTACTTTCCCACTTACCCTAAGATATCTTTTCATTACTCTTAGCTTTATTTTACCCTAATTGATATTCTTAACACTGACAGTTGTAGGCAGGGACAGCAGAGACCCCTTTACTCTACAAAACCATCAACAGGCCAGGCAGACTGAAGAAATATTCAGGAAGAGGGACCATTTGCCTTAGTTGATTTTCCAGTAAGGGAACCTCAATGGCAAGATAACAGTATGCTTCTAAAATACGTTACCATGCCCACGTGACAGGTTCTTAAGCAGCACCTCCTCTTTTCCCAGATGTTCTGTTAGCTTGCTTGAATCCACTTTGGCAATGCTCTAAATGCCCCCAGGAAAGGGTCACGCACCTGACAGGCTGATTGGTGACAAATTTTATTTAAAAAATGACTAAGTCGTTTTATTCTAAGAAAATGTACTTCTCTCTTCTTGATCAATGAGGGGAGGAAGTGTGGACTTCCATAAATGCCATTAAGGCAAAGCTAAGAGGTTGGAAACTACCACCTTCTCCAACTTCACAAGGGAGGGGAGGGGATTTAGGGGCAGGTAACATACCTTCAAGAAGAGCTCTAGGGAACTTGTCACCTTGCAGAAGCAAATACGGGCAAGGATTGAACTGATTTCTTTCCTTAACCACAACCAATGGGGTTTCCCCAAAACCATGCATTTAACACAATACAAAGAAAAGAAAACTCTTGTAAGAACATTTATTGGAGACATTCAGTATTTCCATCAGGGACAATTATTATAGGCAATATTCCTTCCTGCAAATGGTGGATAAGAAGTTTCTCTTTACAAAGTAGGGAATAACAACCAAAATGGCTTCAGCACAGAAATGGGCAACCAGAGACAACTGGCCCACTTGATGCCCACAGGGGAGACTTGAATGAGTCTTTGTATCCCTGTGGGGCATGAAGTTGATCCTTGTTACTTTAGAGCAAGGAGCTTTGTAATTGAAGGGATGCACTTGGACAAACTCTGCCTGGACCTCGAGTCCTGCCTTGGGCTGAGTTTTCCAGACTTAACAGGGGACAAATGTGGCTCTTGGGGGCAGGTGACATTGATTCCATGCGAGTGTCCACGTTTCTCCCCCAGGACATTTTCACCATCTCTCATGATTCTGGGGTTGTCAGTATTCCCAGTAAAGGTAGCTCTCCTTTGGACTAGGCCTCTGCCCTGCACAGGTGATGATGGGGAGCTGCCCTTTTCCGGGAAACCTTGCCTTTTGCCTGTATTATTAGGATAAAGCCTTTGACAAAAGTTCTTCATCTGGTTTCTGAGGCTTTCAAGAGGAGCTGGTCCCTTCAGTGCCTGGGCTGAGCAGGACTTGCTCCCAAGAGTCTGCTCTAATGTCCTGTCTTGAGGGTGGTGACTCCTCCTTCTGGGTTGGCATGTGCCCAACCCTGCATCCCCTCCACCAAGCTCATGTGTTTTGAGTCCTGGAGGAGTCATTGTCTTAGCAGTTGCTGGGCAGTTCTTATCTTGGCTTTTGTGGAAGTCAAGCTTAGGGACCCAGGGTCCTTGCCCATGATTCATACTAGTCTGCGTGTTGTCCAGGTGGGCATGCAGGACCTGGGAAACTGCCATGTTCTTGCACGCAGCACCCTGGTCATGTTTAAGGAAGGTCCTGGAAGTCAAGCTATTTGAAACAAGGGGTATGCCATTGCTATGGCCTTGCTTCTGGCTAGGTTCCCCCTTCTTCATTTTAGGCCTTAACTCACCAAACAATGGATTGTTAAGGTGTGACAATCCAGGGTCTCTAACAACTGATATTTTGGGGGAATTTTCAGGAGTATATACATCTGACACTGGGGAGCTTTCTGGCTTTCTGGTTGTCAAGACAGTGGGAGGTTGTGACTGACAAGCATAGAGCTCCTGTGCCTTCAATGTCTCCCTGGATTTCTCAGATATCTTGGACATGGAAGAACTTCCCCAGGCCATCCTATTGCCCTGAGGCATTGCTACACTGTAGCTGGAACTCAGTCTCTTAGGTCCTATTTCCTGAGGTCCAACCCCAGCTTGCCTCATGGGCAGCTTTGGGCTGCATCTATTGGCTGCTACAGGTGGTTTCTGATAAGCTTTGCCTATAATGCTCTGTGTCTGGGGCAGAACAGATGGTTTGCCATCCTTTATTCTGCGAAGGTCCTCTACATGCTCATGCTTGATCTCAAAGACTGTTTGTGTCAGGATCGCCTGTTCTTTCTTGACCATGATTGAGGTGGCAAGGAGAGGACGATCTAGACTTTGAGTTGCATTTTTGGTTTTCTCTTTGTCTCCATGAAATGCATTAGATCTTCCTCCATGGGTCTTGGACATGCTCTGTTTAGAATCCACCCCAGAAATACGGGTGGCAGAAAAAGGAAACTTGGAGTGAGAAAAGGAGTGATATGAATCTTTTTCATTAAAGATCTCTAGGGATTCCTGAACCCTGTTGGGAAGGCCATATATCAACCTCTTATGAAACAGTGTAATGTGGTCTTCCATCATCCTCTTCTTGCCAGCATCGAGGAAGGAAATAGCCTGGGTAGTATTGACTGAGCTGTCTGTCCTGGTTGGTTCCAAAGGTTTTTGACTCGTTTGTCTGGTGGATTTCTCAGTTACAGGCAATACCAACATGATAGTATGCCATGATCTATGCACAGTGCCAGGAATCTGACCCTCACTGATTTCCTGAAACTTCTTGCTCAGGTGGGAGTTCAAAGCATTTTCAAGTTGTTTCTGAAGTGGATTCACAATTGAGGTACTTGGAGTTCCACCTGATGGACTCTGCAAGTGACATTCTAGGTCCTTCCTTGAGGAAGACCCCAGAACATTATCTCGGTCACTCAGAACATGACGATTTTGCTCAATCTTGGTACCATCTCTCTGTGCCTTCCTCACTCCCATCTTTAGAGGAAGCATTCCTGAGCTCAGTTCATGGAGGTTTCTGGGTTGGCTCGAGCCCCCCTTATTTGTATCTTTGGTGCTCTGACTCTTATCCAAAGAATTTCTTGAATGCCCACGACTGCTCTTTAACTCAGAGGTCTCAGGAATTTTTTCCAGAGGACGCATCAGTGACAAGGATGCATAGACTCTGCGGGGCAGGCCCCACAAGTGTTGGATACGCCTCTTTCGAAGGTGGTGGTCTAGTTTCTTCTGAACATCATCTGAGAGGGGATAATTTCCAGGAAGGATGGAGATTGCAACATGAGCTTTGGAGGATGGGTTAAGGAACATAATGTTGGGAGCTGGAGGACAAAAGTCCTCCTGGGATTTGTGGACCACAGAGGGTAAACCCCACAGACTTTCCTGTGTTTTTTGTATCACATTGTATTCGAGGTCATGAATTTCAGATGGCACCAGAGATAGTGCCTCATTCTGGGGTCCAAGATCACGTACTCCACAGATCCTAAACTGGTTTTTAGGAGGTGACAGAATTGGGAGTGGGGATTGAGGCTGAAGCTGGGTCTGGGCATGTTCAGGAGAGAGATGTTGGGGTTGAGGCTGGGAAGAGGTCTTGGGCAAGGTTTGAGGTTGGCTACAAGGTAGGAACACAGGTGGGGTATAGAGGACTGGGGATTTGTGGGCTGTGGAGTCATTGGATGCTGTATTGAAGCAGACAAAGGCTGAGGAATAATCACCTGAAGCTGTTACACTAGGTCTCAGGGACTTGGGGTGTAGAGATGGGACACCATAGAAAAGCTGGGTGTAGTTTTTCTGTAAATGGTCCTCAAATCTCTTAGGATAAGGGGACTGCTGATCCACCTGTGGTTCCTCTGATTTGCCTTTTTCGTTCCATGAAAGAAGAGAGATGGCCGAGTCCTGCTGATCAGCACCTGACTCTGACCTTTTCTCTGAAGAAAATCCTTGGTAATTTGTCTGATGTTGTTTTGGAAAAGATTCTGCTTTCTTTTCCTTTTCTTTCCACTTGAGGACATCACCTCTCTTTTTGATTTGTCTCTCCAGGTATGTCAGGACAGCAGGGGGCAGAAACCAGATGTTACCAGTCTCCACACAGTAGGCTACAGTGTCTCCCCCAGATAAGTTCTCAGAATGGAGGGCAAGAAATTGCTGTTTTACACCATCTTGTGCCAAATTGGAAGACAGCACATTCTTGGCAGGGGCCTCTGTGCTGGAATGGTCCATGCCTCCCACTGGAACAGAAGTGGACAAGCCAGCAGGACTGCTCACCACAGTCAGAGTGGCATCTTGTGGTAGAAGAGTGTCTGTTTCCTGAGTGGGATGTGGTGGGGGAGGGGGGAGGAAAGTGCTGGGGGGTGGTAAAGGGTCTTCTGTGGCCTTGGAGTCCAAGGGAGGAAGAGGCTCTGGTGGCAGAGAGTCACTCAACGGGGAAGGTGAGAGAAGGTCAGCTGAGGGCATGACCTTGTTAGGGGGAAGAGAGAATGAGGAAGGTGAAGAAAGCTTCAACAGAGAGGCTGGCAAGAGTTCCCCTCCTGGGACTGAGGAGAGAGCAGGGAATTTGGAAGGTGATGATTTTCTCACATAACCTGTGGAATCCAAAGGTGTCTGAATACTTGCAACATCTTCCAAGGGTGCCAGAGATAGCAGATGACTGACCTCATTAAACATCTTACAGAGGTTGTCTGGACGTAACAGTTGCTGCAAGTTGTCTCTATCCTGATGTTGGCCCAGGGGGCTGTAAGGGAAACAAAGTACAAAGCTGTAACAAGGACCATACAGGAAAAGGAGGTCTGCAGTCCTGTGGGTGAAACCTCCTACCCCCTTCACATTGCTCATATCCTTCACCTCACAACACACTCTTTAGCACTTCCCAAGGACTTCACTCACATACCTGTTGCTAGGGCTCCCCCTCCCTGTGAGAATGCCATGCTGTACTGAATCTCTGGGGAATGCATAAAACATGTGAGAAAGGGACTAGGAATGAAGAAAAGAAATGAGTAATCACCTTGTTATGACAGAAAACAGCTTCTTCAACTCCTGTGTTTCTCTCTGGCTCGTTCTCGGACCTGGAAAACCAGGACAGTGGGTTATACATAAGGAATGTTTGTAAACAGGGATCAAACTGGGATCCCTTTATAGGAAAAGCTGATTACTATCCAGGTTGGAAACCCCCAAGAATTTTGAAGACAAAGTCCAACTGGAGCAAAAATCATTAAGAATGTTTTCATGTGTGTGGCTTCAGTGATGAAGTTCTTCACATAGTTAATCCCATTAGAGGCTCTGAACCAGCAGGTATAAGCATTGAATTCAGCAATTTCCTCAGAGATGGGTCTGATCACCCAGGAAATAAAAGTACATTGCACAATGTCAGGAAAAAGAAGTTCTGACTTCAAAGTAACCTATAGTCCTTCTTCAACCTCACATAGTCACCTATTAAGCAGCACCCATTGCCCATGTCCATCACTACTTATTCCCAGGATGAGCACAGTAGGGACCCTGAGGATGTGTAAAGTCCCACTGTCTGTGTCCTCTGAGGCTCTGTTTCCTGAGAGAGACTGTGGTTAGAAACTGACATCCTCAGAGTTCTTGGACATGAGGCTTCATGGAAGAGGGATGAAGGGTCACCTTTAGAGTGTTCAGGTCAAATAAGAAGAAGCATACCTTTGAATGTTTCGCCTCTTCTCTTCTTGAATCTCTTCTTTTGCTGAGAACAAAAATAATTGAATCAGGGCCTGGGACTCACTTCAATTCTCCTTTTTCTATGAAACTCAGCTATATCTTCTCCACAATTATTATTACTCTACACTTAATTAATGGAGATTTCTTCCTTCTTTTAACTTTTTTAAGGTAATACAATATTTTCAATTTTTCTTCTGTAAAAAGCTTAAGAGAGCATTTTACTTGTGAGCTCCACATTCTGACATTCTCAATCAGAAGTCCTCTGCTGAAGGAGATCATAGAATCTGGAGCCAAAAGTCACATCTGCCTCCCTCACAGGACCCTATGTTCTGGAACAGATCTCAGCCTCCAGGCTCTGATCAGAGGCCTACAGAGGTCAGCACTGCTGTCCTCAGTAGCCCAACATGTAGGAGGTTTAATGAAGGATAGGTGATAATGGGTATGGCACTCAAGATCAAGTGTCTGTAGAGACACTTCTTCTGAGAACCCACCATAAGTAAGGATGTCAATCAGGACCAGATTACTTTTTGGCATTTTCTCCTGAAACCCTTCCCTGAGACCCCAAAATAGTCTGTGATCTTCAGATGGAAATCTGAGTCCTCCCTGAGCCCCTGGCCCTGCCTGATCTCTTCCCCTAAAGAGTGAAGTTTTATCCTCTATTCCCACTTCCCACCTTACATGTCTCTCTGATCCAACCTAACTCATTTACTAATGTGAGAAGGGAAATGGGAAGCCACAAGAAGAACCCCTGTTGGGGGACCCTACCTTTGGGATGTTGGGTTTTTCCAAGTGTGTGGAGAAAAACACTTTGAACACCAGGTAGCACAGGTGCAGAAGGAGCAACACCACCCCAGTCATAAAGATGCTGCTGGGGACTGTATCCAAATAATCTAAGGCATGGTTCAGCCATGGCTGAATGTTGCTTTCCAGAAAAGAGAGAATATTCTCTATCATCTGAATCGCTCGGTTGCCTGAGGCATCTGAGCCCTGAGGGTGCCTGGGCTTGACTATAACCTTAGGCCTGCATCACAGAGCCTGGTAGAGTCACAAAGGGTTCTGAGCATCTGAGGAAGGTGTGCCCACAGTCCCTTCATTCCCCGCCCACCAACCAGCAGACCCTGTGTCCAGGCCTGAGGTTCCAATTCCCACTCTACTCTTTCTTTGTAGTATGTATTACTCTAGGAAACATTCCTGTTTTTTCTATGATCTAGGCTTTTCCTGAGTCCCCCTTACTCTTGGAGCCCTTGACTTGGACCCCACCAATTTCAGTGCCTTGAAAGTCTGCACATTTTTCCTTATATGCAGACATTTATATCTCAGGGTCACCTATGTTCTTAAATCCATCTTATCTACAGAATACTTTTATCTTACACTAAGTCATATGTAAAACTTAAAGATCTTTCACATGTACTTAGTTTTTTGAATGTTAAAATAAAAAAAAATTTGAGTTTCCGTCAGCTTTTAATACCTTCAGAAGGAATAAAATCACAAATATAAAGTAAACCTAATTTAAATGTATATAATTAAAACTTCAAGCATGCTTGTAGGATTATGTCATTTATTTTTCTGAAGTAGTGAAGCTTTAAAATTATACACAGGCTTTGACATGCTCCATATATACACAGACATATAGACATCCTTCAACAAATCAGTGTATTTTTTCATATGAACCAATTATTTCCTCCTTTTATATTTAAATCTTTCACTCATTATATTGATCCATTTCTTTAAACTCGACCTGAGATATAGACCATCTCACTACTTTACAGGAATTTCATAACATATGTGACTTCTCAAACCAGGAGGAGGAACAGTATGCTAAGAAATTTATCCCATTTGTCCTTGGGGGCTGGGAGCCGCCTAGCCTTTCAGATCCTTAGGAGAGAACCTAGTCTTGAGCATTTGCACCTGGTTACCCTTATGGGACACATAAAAAGAGTACTGAGAAGATTTATGGTGTGTAACCACCCTGCTCATGTCTGAATATCAACTGTGACATTTTATTCTGGCTCTTTTCTGCAGGTTTAAATAATCCCAAATCCTGAATGTTGCCTCCTTTCTTTGCCTCTTTTTCTAATCTCTTTAACTCATGTGAGCTCTCCTCTGTACTGTCTTTTAATTTTTTATGAGTTTCTTAAGCCCGGAAGCCCTCTGTTTGATGAGCATGGCCAACACTCTTCTTTGACCTCTTTTGGCCAGGTAAGAAGCCTCCAAATCAGGTAAAGCCCTCTTTCAATCAGGCAGGAGCAAGTAGCTGCCTTGAGGATAAAAATATGCCAAGAGCTGCCACTTCCCTGTCTCTTTAATATGCAAGCTCATTCAAGTCTTTATTTAACAAATTTTTACTGTTGGAGACCCAGAGACACAGACATCTGTAAGTCACAGGCTCTGCCCTTAAAGAGCTCCTGTTGGGACTTTAGAGATAAGTCCTACTCAGTTCAACAGCTGTGCAAATGCAGAGGAGAGGTCCAATTTGTTAATTTTCAAAAAACAGAATCTGTAGATCAGAAATTGTGGGTCCTAACTTCTGAAACACACCATGCCTTGTTGTACCAAGGCTTTTCTGACTGTCTCAACATATTTCTGATG
The DNA here is from genome assembly GCF_045843805.1 of Urocitellus parryii. Classification (NCBI taxonomy): domain Eukaryota; kingdom Metazoa; phylum Chordata; class Mammalia; order Rodentia; family Sciuridae; genus Urocitellus; species Urocitellus parryii. The sequence goes on from NC_135534.1 coordinate 129,592,096, forward strand.
TAAATTAACAATCCTTTGAGAAAATGCAAAAAAAGAACAGCTTTTCTCTTGTAAAATGATATCATAGACTAGATAAACTTACACATTAATGGGCCTAGAGTTAAAATTAGAGGAAATTTTTGTGAAAGGCTCTTCCCAAAATGTGAATAATATTCATTTACAGAACCTGGTAGAAATTCCTTCAGAATTTAAAGAAACAATAGAATAGGTACAAATGTATCTATCTATCTATCTATTAATTTATTTCCACCAAAAATAAATTCCACTGATAATGAGAGGCAAGTCTTCATTGCACTTATTCTTTTTACAATGACATCAACTATATATAATATATTTGTTTTTCCAACTTAGAAAGCTTTCCAACTTTCATAACCACCCTGTGAAGTAAGCAGGGTAGGTATTATGCCCACTTTCTCATTGAATGAAACTAAAGCTAAGTGGCTTTTCTGGTTCACACAGTAGTAAGCAGCAGAATCCCAATAAATTCCTCACATTCCCAATGCATCTATTTTATACAACGTTACTAACTAGTTTCTAAAAATACAATATGCTCTGAACCTAAAATGAAAGCAATTACATGGCTAAGAATGTGTACTTTTTTCATTAAGTGGTGGTAATTTTCAGAAAAAAGAAACACTATATCTGGTGCCCTATCACCTCTCAATTTTTTCCACTCTTAGCATTAGTGCCTTTAGAGTTGTTTATATCCCCCTCTGAAATCCTGCTTTGAAGAACTGTGTTACATATCACTCCCAGTAAGGCATAAGTAATTAATAAAAGTTAAAATGTTCATTCCTCCCAGGACTACATTTCACACTGCTTTCCAACTCCCATGCCCCCTCCGTTCTTCTCCCTCCCGTTTTCCCCTTTGCCCTATCTAGAGTTCATCTAACTCTCCCATCTCCCTCCCTTGCAGCATATTATAAATCAGCATCCTTAAATCAGTGAAAACATTCAGCATTTGGTTTTCTGGAATTAGCTAACTTTAGTTAGCATAATCTTCTCCAACTCCATCCATTTACCTGCAAATGCCATGATTTTATTCTCTTTTAATGCTGAGTAATATTCCATTGTGTATATACACCGCTTTGTCCATTCATCTATTGAAGGGCATCTAGTTTGGTTCCACAGTTTAGCTATTGTGAACTATGCTGCTATAAACATTGATGTGGCTGCATCCCTGTAAAGTATGCTGTTTTTAAGTCCTTTGGGTATAGACTGAGAAGTGGGATAGCTAGGTCAAATGGTGGTTTTATTCCCAATTTTCCAAGGATTCTCCATACTGGTTTCCATATGGGCTGCACCAATTTGCAGTCCCACCAGCAATGTATGAGTGTGCCTTTTTCCCCACATCCTTGACAACTCTTATTATTGTTTATATTCTTAATAGCTGCCATTCTGACTGAAGTGAGATGAAATCTTAGTTTTAATTTGCATTTCTCTAATGGCTAGAGATGTTGAACAATTTTTTTCATATATTTGTTGATTGATTTTATTTCATCATCTGAGAAGTGTCTGTTCATTTCCTTGGCCCATTTATTGGTTGTGTTATTTATTTTTTTGGTGTTAAGATTTTTGAGTTCTTCATATGTCCTATATATTAGTGCTCTATCTGATGTGCATGTGGTAAAAATTTGTTCCCAGGCTCTCTGTCTCACTGATTGTTTTGTTGTTATTGTTGTTGTTGTTGAGAAGAAGCTTTTTAGTTTGAATTCATCCCATTTATTGATTCTTTATATTAATTCGTGTGCTATAGGAGTCTTATTAAGGAAGTCAAGGTCCAATATGACATGATGGAGATTAGAGCCTACGTTTTCTTCTAATAGGCGCCATGTCTCTGGTTTAATTCCTAGGTTCTCAATCCAGTTTGAATTGAGTTTTGTGCATGGTGAGAGACAGTGGTTTACTTTCATTTTGTTGCATATGGATTTCCAGTTTTCCCAGCACCATTTGTTGAAGAGGCTATCTTTTCTCCAATGTATATTTTTGGTGCCTTTGTCTAATATAAGACAATTGTAATTTTGTGGGTTAGTTTCTGTGTCCTCTATTCTGTACCATTGGTCTACCAGTCTGTTTTGGTGCCAATACCATGCTATTTTTGTTACTATTGCTCTGTAGTATAGTTTGAGGTCTGATATAATGATGCCATCTGCTTCACTTTTCTTGCTAAGGATTGATTTAGCTATTCTGGGGCTCTTATTTTTCTAGATGAATTTCATGATTGCTTTTTTATTTCTATAATGAATGTTATTGGGATTTTGATTGTAATTACATTAAATCTGTATAGTACTTTTGGTGGTATGGTCATTTTGACAATATTAATTCTGCCTATTCAAGAACAAGTAGATCTTTCCATATTCTACAGTCTTCTTTAATTTCTTTCTTTAGCATTCTGTGATCTTCATTATATGGATCTTTCACCACTTTTCTTAAGTTGATTCCCAAGTATTTAATTTTTTCCAGGTTATTGTAAATGGGGTAGTTTTCCTTATTTCCTTTCTGAGGATTTGTCACTGAAATACACAAATGCATTTGATTTATTGGTGTTGATTTTATATTCTGCTACTTTGCTGAATTCATTTACTAGTTCTAGAAGTTTTCTGGTGGGAATTTTAGGGTCTTCTAGGTATAGAATCATATCAACAAATAGTGCCAACTTGAGTTTTTCTATTCCTATGTGTATCACTTTAATTTCTTTTACTTGTCTAATTGCTCTGGCCACTGTTTTAAGAACTATGTTAAATAGAAGTGATGAAAGTAGGCACCCCTATCTTCTTCCAGGTTTTAGAGGGAATGCCTTCAATTTTTCTCCATTTAGAATGATGTTTACCTGGGGCTTAGCATAGATAGCCTTCATGATGTTGAGCCATGTGCCTGTTATCCCTAATTTTTTTGAGTGTTTTGAACATGAAGCAGTGCTCTAATTTGTCAAATGCTTTTTCTGCATCTTTTGAGATGATCATATAGTTCTTATCTTTAAGTTTATTGATGTCATGGATCACATTTATTGATTTTCTTATGTTGAACCAAACTTGCATCCCTGTGATGAATCCCACTTGATCGTGGTGCATGATCTTTTTGATATGTTTTTGTATTTGATTTGCCATAATTTTATTGAGAATTTATGCATGTAACTTCATTAGAGATATTGGTCAGAAGTTTTCTTTCTTTAATGTGTCTTTGCCTGGTTTTGGAATCAGGATGATATTGGCCTAATAGAATGAGTTTGGAATTTCTGCCTCTTTTTCTATTTCCTGAAGTAATTTGAAGAGTATTGCTATTAGTTCTTCTTTAAAGGTCTTGTAGAACTCAGCTGTGTATCCATCTGGTCCTGGGCTTTTCTTGGTTGGTAGGCTTCTGATGGCATCTTCAATTTAATCGCTTGAAACTGACCTTTTTAAATCGTGTATATCTTCCTGATTCAATTTGGGCAAATCATATGACTCTAGAAATTTGTCAATGCCTTTGATATTTGCTATTTTATTGGAGTATAAAGTTTTCATAATAATTTCTAATTATCTTTTGTATTTCTGCAGTGTCTGTTGTGATGTTTTATTTTACGTCATGTACATTAGTAATTTGAGTTTTCTCTCTCCTTGTCTTTGTTAGCATACCTAAGTGTTTGTCAATTTTATTTATTTTTGCAAATAACCAACTTTTTGTTCTGTCAATTTTTTCAATTGTTTATTTTGTTTCAATTTTATTGATTTCAGCTCTGATTTTAATTATTTCCTGTCTTGTGCTGCTTTTGGTGTTTATATGTTCTTCTTTTTATAGGGTTTGAGATGTAATGTTAGGACATTTATTTGTTGCATTTTTCTTCTTGAAGGAATGAACTCCATGAAATGAACTTTCCTTTTAGTACTGCCTTCATGATGTCCCAGAGATTTCAATATGTTGAATCTGTGTTCTCATTCACCTCTAAAATTTTTCTAATATCCTCCTTGATGTCTTCTGCAACCCATTGTTCACTCAGTAACATATTATTTAGTCTCCAGATGTTGGAGTGGATTGTATTTCTTATTTTATCATTGATTTCTAATTTCATTCCATTATTATCTGATAGAATGCAGGGCAGTATGTCTATATTTTTTACATTTGCTAAGAGTTGCTTTGTGGCCTAGTATATGGTCTATTTTAGAGAAGGGTCCATGTGCTGCTGAGAAGAAATTGTATTCTCTCATTGAAGGATGAAATATTCTATATATGTCAGTTAAGTCTAAGTTATTGATTGTATTATTGAGTTCTGTAGCTTCTTTGTGCAGCTTTTGTTTGGAAGATCTATCTAGTGATGAAAGAGATTTGTTAAAGTCACCCAAAATTATTGTGTTGTGGTCTGTTTGACTCTTGAACTTGAGTTTGTTTGATGAATGTGGACACTCAATAGTTTGGAGCATATCTATTTATAATTGTTAGGTCTTGTTGGTGTATGGCTCCCTTTAGTGTATATAGTATCCTTCTTTTTCCTTTTTGATTGACTATAGCTTGAAGTCTACTTTATTTGATATGAGGATGGAAACCCCTGCTTGCTTCCACAGTCCATGTGAGTGGTATGATTTTTTCCAATCATTCAGGTTCAGTTTTTGGATGTCTTTTCCTACGAGTCTCTTGGCAGCAGCATATTATTGGGTCTTTTTTTTATGCAATCTGATATGTCTTTTTATTGGTGAGTTTAGGCCATTAACATTCAGGGTTATTATTGAGACAAGATTTGTATTCCCAGCCATTTTTATTTATTTTTGGCATTAAATTTGACTTGGTTTCTCCTCTGATTAGATTTTCCTTTAGTGTACTCCCTACTTCTGATGATTTTTTAAGAGAGAGAGAGAGAGAATTTTTTAATATTTATTTTTTAGTTTTCAGCAGACACAACATCTTTGTTTGTATGTGGTGCTGAGGATCGAACTCGGGCCGCACACATGCCAGGCGAGCACACTACGGCCTGAGCCACATCCCCAGCCCCTTCTGATTATTTTCATCATTGTATTTTATTTCCTCTTCTTGGAATATTTTGATGAGGATGTTCTGTAGTGAAGGCTTTCTAGTTGTAAATTCTTTTAACATTTGTTTATCATGGAAAGTGTTTATTTCATCTTCAAATCTAAAGCTTAGTTTTGCTGGATATAAGATTCTTGGTTGCAATCCATTTCCTTTAAGAGCTTGGTATATATTGTTCCATAGACTTCTGGCTTTGAGGCTCTGGGTTGAAAAGTCTGCTGAGATACAAATTGGTCTCCCCCTATATGTGATCTGATTCCTCTCTCTTGTGGCTTTTAAGATTCTATCCTTATTTTGTATGCTAGACATTTTCATTATAATATGCTTTGGTGTAGATCTGTTGTAATTTTGTACATTTGGTGTCCTGTAAGCCTCTTGTATTTTGTTTTCCAATTTATCCTTCATGCTTGGGAAATTTTCTGATATTATCTCATTGAAGGGATTATGCATTCCTTTAGTTTGAAACTCTGTGACTTCCTCTATCCCAGTAACTCTTAGATTTGTTCTTTAGATGCTATCCCATAATTCTCAGATCATCTGCTCATGGATACTTATCATCTTCACTGTGTGTTCAATTGTATGTTCCAGATTGTATACTCTGTCTTTATTATCTGATATTCTGTTTTCCAAGTGATCTAGTCTGTTAGTGATGCTTTCTATTGAGTTTTTTATTTAATTTATTGTTTCCTTCATTTCAAGGAGTTCTGTTTTTTTTTTTTTAAGAATCTCTCTCTTTTTTTTTGCTACTTGTATTTGCTCCCTTATCTTTTTGTTGCTGTGATCAATGAATGCCTGTATTTGCTCCTTTATCTGTTTATTGGTCTCATTCATTGTTGCCTGTATTTGCTCTCTTATCTCTTTGTTGGAGTGATCAATTTTTACCTGTATTTGTCCATTTAGGTCATTCTTTAATTCACATATCATTTTAATTATGAACATTCTGGACTCCTTCTCTGAGCTCTCAGGTGTTGGTGGTATGGATGCACCCAAGCTTACCCTGGGCCCTGGCTCCCTCACAGGTCATCAAGGCTGTTCTGGGCAAGGCCTGAGCTCTGGTGGGTGTCTGCCAGTGGTTGGATGGACCTGGGCCTACCCTGGGCCCTGGCTCACGCCCAAGTTGGCAAGGCAGATCTGGGCCAGGTCTGAGCCCTGGTAGGGCTGTGTCAGTGGCTAGATGGACTCAGACCTACCCAGGCCCTGGCTCTTGTGCAGGTTGGAGAGGTGGTACTAGGCTGAGCCTGAGTTCTGACAGTGGGTGGAGCTGGTCCTGGGATGAGTCTGAGTTCTTGTGGTGGCTTAAGGCTTATGTTTTGTATATCTTTGCTTTGTGTCTCATTTTTCCATTGGCTCACTTTTGGATTCTAACCTAGTATCAGTCCACAGAGGATGAAGAGGGGAGACAACCACTTCCATCTCATCTCCACCCCATCCTCACGCCAGCTGGGTTGATTCTCTGCCTAGTACTCATGTGCATTGCTCTTTTACTCTGTTTACATGTTGCTTTATGGTTATCTATTTCTATGGAGTCCCTCTGGGATTAGCTGCTTTAGATCAGAGACTAAACATTAGGTATTGTTGTGCAGTAGATACTGTTGAGGCCCACCTGCGTCTCCTGTGTCATTCTAGTGTACTTACACCCCAGATAGCAATGGGTGTTGCTTGTTAATTTTATACCTCAAATCTCCCCAGAGGGATTTGTCTTGCCTGATAGCAGACACCTGGTCTGGAGAAGCTTAAGAGTTTACATTAGCTTCCACCCATCCTCCCCCACAGAGCTCATAACTGTGTAATAGCAAGTGTGTCAGCCCAGCACTCTTGCAAATGGGAAGGATAATCTGATAAAATTCACTCTCCACAGGGCCCTAAGAAATCACATCACTGCCTAGCTTCTTTACCTATGCTTTTCTGTCTCCCCCCCCCGCCCCCCGCCTTTACAGTGTTCCCTCACTCTATCACTTACCTAAACATTCCCATCTTGCTTTCTGCTTTCGGGAGCATAATAACCTAAGACACTTCATGACTAGCATTAACACCTGGGGAAATTCTCTAAGAAACAACATATTGAAAAAATGATTATGTAGATGTTAGAGAGTCATATAATCAATTATCAAAGACCTAGCCAGGTCTTTACAAGGACTAAATTGATATTGAAAGGAACTTCATCCTTTGATAAACTAAAAACTTGAGCACAGGGATAAAATATTGGCATGGAGATTCTAAAACAGAGGCTCAAGACAGTGGGTTTGCTCACAAAAATGAGGGAAGAAGCTAATGATTAGAACTGAGGAATGATGCCTACTGTGTGCCTAGTACTATGTAAATCACTTTCAGTGGCACAAACAGACTAAGATCACTTTAAGTTCTCATCACTGGAACAGGTTTCCTTAAATTCTCTCAAGCTTGACTGGCTACAGAGCTGGGGATGAGATGAGTTTGCAAAACTGGATTATGAGATTGGTTCAGTGGAATTTTGGTGAACAGTGCACTGATGGAAGGGCTGCCTTTGTAGACCTGACATCTTGTGATTGTATCCTGGAGATTTTAAGAGAATGGCCCTATGAAGCCACCATAGGAAGAATTGCAAAATGAGAGACAAATTCATGCCATGGTATTTATATCACAGAGGGTTCTTTGTTGTGATTTTGATGGTTCTTATCAAACTTTGCAGCAGTTTTTGGGTCAAACAGATGGTAGATGAGGGATGAAGCAAGTAGTAAAGTTCAAGCTGCAAAAGGCACTTCCTAGAATGACAATGCAGAAACTTTGTTTTCCCCTAAAGTATCATATCTTTTTAGGAAAAGGAGGAGGGAGTCCATCAGAATCAGAAATCCTGTGTTTCATTCAGGAGTATGGTAGCAAACATAACTGAGTTCTTTTCTTTATCTTTGCTACTCTTAAGACAAAGGACCAGACTTGTTTGTGAATTTAATTATATAATTTATATATATTTATTATTTATAAAACTATAATATAGATTTTATTTATAAATAAAAGTATATATATTTAAATGTATCAGAAATACAAGAAACTGTAATTGCTATAATGCAGTCTGAAACCAGTGTATGTTGGTGTCCTCTAAGCTCCTCCAACTCTTGCTATCTGTCATTAAGGATCTCTCAGGTTTCCAGTTTTATATCATAAAGACACAGAAAATTTGTATAAAGAGAATAATCTAGACTCAAATCCTGCCTCTGATATTAAATTCTATTTGATTGGGAGTAAATTACTCTTCTTTTCTGAACCTGTTTCCCCAAATGTAAAATAGGGATGGAGGTTAGGGAGTCTTTAATAGAAATCTGAAAGGATATTGTAAGAATTCAGGGTGCTCATATATGTGAAAGTAACTGGCTGTGGTTTGGTCAACTGTTTTTCTACATTGTCTCACTTTTGCCTGCATTTGCATATTGGGGCTTAGGGGTGGCCTCAGAAAATGACTGCTAGCAATAGTCATGGTGGCTCATTCATATGCAAGGACCCAGCAGGGGCCAAGGGAAGTTTTTAGAACCATGATACAAAAGTCCCAAGCTTCACTCTAATTGGACACCCCTAATTCAATTTCAGTAGCTGGGGAAATGCTATTCTCTGATTGGCTTAGATCCATACCATCACTGTGACAAGGAAATAGAATTGTTCTAAGTGGTTTAGAGTAATTAGGGCCCTCTTTGGATCTGAAGGTGAGACCAATACATTGCAAGCATCTTGGTAGTCACTAAAGGAGGTTGAAATGGATGTTAGAGAGACAACTTCTGTGACTTCTACAACAACAACAAAAAAATTTAAACAATTTATTAGTGTTTCTAAGTGTCTTTATTTCCCTTTTGAAGTCACTAGTTAATTCACTATACTGAATTGACTCAGAGATACAGTTGGTAGATGGGGAGACTGGTGTCTTATTCCCAAACCAGGTAGTTACCAAAGTTCACAATCTTGGAGCTTGAGAGGGATAGGGAAGGAAAGAAAAGAGAAAAAGAACAGACTGCCCATCCTTCTGCTGCCAAATCCTGAACTTAGAAGTCATAATTTAGCTGGGGGTGGAAGAGGCTTGGAGGAAACTTAACTAGTATGCAGGATGGAAGGATTTTTATATTGAATTCAGCTTTCTTACACAGTAAAACATGTCTTTAATACTATCCCCAAATTACCCTACCTAAGCTGTTTTCAAGAAGTAAGAAAGAAAAGTTCAAAAGGACATTATTTTAACCTAGTTGTGGAATTTTTTTAAGTTTTACATTACATTTTTAAAATGAAGTAAAAAACCTATTTAAACCAGTTTATTTAATGTCTTGTGAGAAGCAGTCTAGAAAGACTTCAAGGTGAAAGAAGGCATTTAACCCTATCTTCAAAGGATAACTTGGTTTTAGTTTTGACAGGAAATATGGGGAGGGGATGAGATAGCAATTATCCACCTGCAGGTGTCCATCTCTTATATTGTCAGGGTAGACAACTGGTCTCCTGAAGAACACAATGTAACCAGGCTTCCCAGCTGTCAGTCAATGGTTTTGATGAGAGACTTGCATAGTTTCCTTGCCATCTGCTCTTGCCACAGCTGCTAATATGAACATTCCTTCCCAAAGAAGGAGGAGGGAGTCTATATTTCATAGCTGGTTGGTGAGAAGGGTATGAATGGGAATATTAGACACTGGACATCCAGCAACAGAAAGATAGCTTGTAGCTATAGAACATCGGTGCCATAGGTCTGGCAGGGAGTTTTGATGCTTATCCTATTACTCTGAGCCACAACCTTTAATAACCTTTCTGCATATCTAGTTTAGTAAGAGCTGATATCCATGTCTGTTTCCTGTGTCTTAGTGATTTTTCATGCCCAGTGATTTTTCATGCCCAGACCTGATGACATCTGGGGAACAATATTATCTTTCACTACTAGGTTGAATTGGAACATGTGGATAATTTGTTAGGAACTTGCAAACAGGAAGGGCTATAGGTCACGAGTATTATATCACCTTTACTTCTCACTTAACCTACTGTGTGTGTCTAGAGGCACTTCTCCGCTTGTGTAGCCACTGAGAGAGAGGTGTCAGCACCACAAAGGACACCAACACCACTGGCTTGTGTCTGTTTTCAGAGTCAACATTATTCAGTCGCAGTTCCCATTCTCTGAACAAACACCTCATGGTTGACATGGAGCCCTGCAGCCCATTTCCTTCTCCCATTGAGAGGAAGAGGAACTTTCCCTGGGTGAGGGTAAGTCAGTTACTTCATTCTAGAAGTCTGCTTCTGAGGAACAAAGTAGCACCAATTCTATGTATGCTGGGAAATGGGTTGGGTCAGGGGCCACAGTGAGCCATAAACTATGTTTTAGTAAATATATATTTTTTTGCAGCCAGAAATCAGTTTCTCCTGGAAATTTCAGTAGAACAAATTATTTCTAAGATGACATGGCAAAGCAGTAATGTTGTTAAGACATGTCCTGTTCAATATGGTAACCACTAGCGATAGTGGCTATTTAAAATTAAGTTTAAATCCATTAAAGTTTGAATTCTAATTCCTCAATCACACTAACCAGATTCCAGTCCCTAGTGGCCTCATGTGGCTGATGGCTGCCATATTGGAATCTGAGACTGAGAACATTTCCATTATTACAGAATGTCCTGTTGGAAAGTGATGTTTTTATTACATCATAATTAAGTTGGTGCTTATAAAAAATTCTCCACTTTCTTGGCATGGTGTCAACATGCCTGTTATTCCTATTACCTGTGAAGCTGAAGTAGGAAGACAGCAAGTTAAAGTCCTGCCACAGCAACTTAGTGAGAACCTGCCTCAAAATAAAAAGAAAAAAATTAAAAGGAATGAGGATGTAGCTCAGTAGTAGAGCACTCCTGGGTTCAATGCTGAGGACAAAAAAAAAGTATCTCTACACTGATTATCCTCTATCTGCCTCAGCATTTCCCCACCCTCTTTGTTTCCTTTTCTATAGGTATTTTATTTTGATACAGCTGTAGTATAGTGTCCATTTCAACCCAAAAGTTATATATGTATTTTTTAAGACAATGTGGAGGTTTTCGTAGGGTTTAAATGAAAGGACTTACTTCAGGGAAGAATCTTACCACAATGCTTGCTGAAGACATCTGGTGAGGCAAATCTCCAATTCTTATTAATAAGCTGAAGTTACTGGCTCCATGAATATAAACATGCATTTTCTTAGTTTTATTTGGTTTCATCATTAAAAATCTACATACTGGAAGTGTAAGAGGGCAGGTCCTCTGTCCCAAAAAGATCAACCTCACCTTAGCCTTAAGTCAAGAATTTCTTCCATAGGAGAGAACATTCCAGTTCATAATATTACTTGGAATGTAAATACCCTTGTGAGAGACAGAAACAACTAACTCACACTACAATATAAAAACACTTTTAGAACACCTTTTCCTTGAAAGGTTATATTATGGGGAATAGGAAAGCCAAGGTATGCTGCTTTGGGAACCTTCAGGATGTCATGGGAGGCTGTGCAAGTTTTCCTCTGTACTCTTCATGTTATTCCATTAGAAACTTCCATTTTCCAGGTCCTAGTGACATACAGTGTGTGTGTATGTATACATGTATGTGTGTGTGTGTGTGTGTGTGTGTGTGTGTATATATATATATATATATATATATATATATATATATATATATGGTGGTGAGAAGGTTAGAAACTAAGTGTGCTATAGAAAACAGAATTCTTTGAGCCAGATTGCAGGGAAAGACTTTCCACAGGATGCTCACTGCCATCTATGAACAAACACTCTTCTGATTTTAGGGAAGGAATGGCTCACTCTGGAATTATTTCTATTAAATCATTTGTTCCCCATCTGTGTGAAGTATGGTTGTCTCTTATTGGTGGAAGAAATTCAGTAGTGGAGCTTTCCAAATCATTATTTCTGCTCAGGTTGGTATTTGTCTGCTGCACTTAAGTATTAATTGATTGTTTTAAAAGATTTGCTTAAGGTGAAAAAAATATGTCAGTTACTAGGATGTAATCTAGTTAGTCCTTGAGGGCTGGGATTTGAGCCAAATCATAGTGTGACCAGCTGTGACCACCCAAACATTTTTTCATGGGGAAAGACATTCTGCTCAGCAGCTAGACAAGCAAACACTCTTATCATGTTCTAAGAAACTGCAGCAGAGCAAGCCCATAGCACACACCTGTAATCACAGTGACTCATGAGGCTGAGGCAGGAGGATTGCAAGTTCAAGGCCAGACTCAGCAATTTATTGATCCCCTGCCTCAAAATATTTTGAGATGCAGCTCAGTGGTTAAGCACCTCTGGGTTCAATCCCTGATACCAAAAACACAAAACAAGAAACTGCAGGAGAAAAAAAGTGAAACAATTACCAAACAATTGTCATTAGAGAGCAGAAGCTAGGATTTCCTGAATTTTGGATATGCTCCATCAGCATGAGGTTCTTTCTTCTTGCATTTTTGTTAGTGGGTTGATAGCAAGTATTCAGTAGATGTTCTTCAAGACACCCAAGCTGAAATATTGTGGCAGAATCTCATCATCCCTCTTTCCCTTCTCTCTCTTCTCCTAGGACCCTGTGTCATCCTTGTGGAAGAAAGCCTGGTGCAGCATATGCTAATGACATTATTTCAGGTTGATCCATAAAGGTAGGTCTATAGCCATTTGGGCTGGATACAGAGGGGACATTCTGATCAATTGACACAAGGCTGGTTTCTGGGAATCTCCCCTAGCCCATTTATGTATGTAGGAGGATGCAGGGTCCTTCTTGGTTTCTCTGATGGAAAATTTGAGGCCACACAGCCACAGCTTCAGAGTGGAGTACATGTGCACTGGGCTCATATAATGATCCACTGGGGTGGAAGAAGAATGTATTCAGACATCTGATGATTTTTTTTTATAATTTTCATGTGAAATTTCCATTGTACTAGCTTTACAATGTTCACAACAAATACAGTTCTACACATATCTAATTTAAAAATAAATATGCGGCTATTACTAACTATGTACTAACACTTCTTATTCCCCAAATCAGACCTAGATACAACTACTCTAGCTCTTACAGGTGAGTCTAAATGAAGTAAAGGTGGAGTGTGTGTTTCTTAAACTTTGAGATTCCTGTTTGTGCCAAAGCTCTAGATTCATTACATAGAAGTGAGATCTCTCTGCTCTAGTTATGGTGGTGACATGCCATTTCACATGCTTTTGGTCTGACACTCAGTAAACCCACAAGAGTCAACAAGAGTCACTGTCTTGGCCCTTGCCAGGCTGTTTGGTAGTGCTGTGTCACTGTCATTTAAGTGTTCTGTGGCAATCTCTAAGTCCCCAGTTTACATTGTGGCTGGATTCCCCTTGAGTGGACAAGGGTACAACATTAGTGGGGATTCTGTGGAGTGAGGTGAATCTTTTTTTTTTTTTTTTTTTAAAGAGAGTGAGAGAGGAGGGAGGGAGAGAGAGAGAGAGAGAGAGAGAGAGAGAGAGAGAGAGAGAGAATTTTAATATTTATTTTTCAGTTATCGGCGGACACAACATCTTTCTTTGTATGTGGTGCTGAGGATCGAACCCGGGCCGCACGCATGCCAGGCGAGCGCGCTACCGCTTGAGCCACATCCCCAGCCCGTGAGGTGAATCTTAAGAGTAGTTTTGATTTGCATTTCTCTAATTACTAGAGATGTTGAACATTTTTCATATATTTGTTGCTTGATTGTATTTCTTCTTCTGTGAAGTGTCTCTCTTCGGTTCCTTAGCCCATTTATCAAAGACTTAGACATTAGAATAGAGATCCAGCACCTAATAGAAAAAAAATGTAGGCCCAAATCTTCATTGTCAGCTTAGGAACTGACTTCCTCAACAAGACTCCTAAAGTGCAAGAACTAAATCAAAAATCAATAAATGGATTACTCATACATTGCTGGTGGGGCTGCAAATTAGTGCAACAACTATGGAAAGCAGTATGGATATTCCTTGGAAAACCTGTAATGGAACCACCATTTGAACCTAGTTATCCTACTCCCCAGTCTATACCCAAAGGATTTAAAATCAGTATACTACAGTGATGCAGCCACATCAATGTTTATAGCAGCTCAGTTCACAATAGCCAAGCTATGGAACCAACCTAGATGTCCTTCAACAGATGAGTGGATAAAGAAAATGTGGTATATATACACACAATGGAACATAATTCAGCTATATAGAAGAATGAAATTATGGCATTTTCGAGTAAATTGATGGAACTAGAGATTATTATATTGCGTGAAATAAGACAATCCCCCAAAACCTGCTGAATGTTCTCTCTGATATGTGGATGAGAGGATGGAAGGGGAAGAATAGAAGAATATGAGTCTATTGGATTAGACAAAGGAGAATGAAAGGAGGGGAGTAGAAAGGGGAATAGGAAGGACAGTAGAATTAACTGTCATTAACATAACTTTCCTATCCTTGAATTTGAATACATCACCAGGGTAACTCCACATCATATACAGTCACAAGAATGGGATCCTAATTCGAATAAGTTATACTCTGTGTATGTATGTCAAAATATGCTTATTATCACATATATGTAAAAAGAACAAATAAAAATACATTTAATTGTTTAACCAAGTATTTTACATACTTATTTGACTGTAGATCTTATGTTAAACAACTTTTATTATGCCAAGGGACATACTGTGATCTGCTCACTTGGCCCTAACCATCTCAGCCTCCTTACTCACTTTTATTAATAATTCAGGATTTTGAAGTTTGCATTGGAGTAAGTATATTCCAGATTATTAGAGAACTGTTCTTATTAATACATGCACACAGTAACAGAAAACAGACCTATAAACAGAATATTAAAATAAAATAGAGTAAATGCATAAAGATCAGGGACAATAGATAATCTTACTCTACTGAGATAATTCTCCCCCAAATCTCTAACAGAAGTTGTACAAATGTACAGGTCCCTACTTCACAGCCAGGGAAGACTATACTAGGAGGATTCCCCGTGAGTGCTAAAATGAGTCTCACCTCACCCAAATGTTACCTCTTGAAGTTAGCGAAGGCTAATTGTTCCCACTGGTCCAGCCAGGGCCTAAAGTTGAGCTGGGTCAGTGTTGTCTGCATCAATCCTGAATTCCCAACTGATGCCTCAATAAAGGATAAAGCTTTGAGGGCTGAGGAATCTGTCATCCAGCATATATGTATTATCCTCCAGGATAGCTTCCTAGAGTGGATTCCTTGTTCTTAACACTAAATGTGAAGGAGGAATTCGAGCAAAGAACATCTTCCATGTAAAGCTCTAGGCTCTGCACTGTCTCATTCCTCCTAAGGAGCTGCGTCTCTCTGCATGCAAGATCTGCTTTCTAGATCTGTTTATGGTAACCAGGCTGCAGGAGAAATTAATAGATTCCACACCATGGGGTACAGTGTTATGGGATGAATTTTTCAAAGGACAATACTGCCCCCCAGTGGAACACTCACAAAACCGCGACATTTCTAATTAGGTGAATAGAGGCCGCTCTTCACCTTTACTTGTTTGGGAGTCGCCAGGGAGGAAACCAGGAAGCAGGGTAGAGATTCTTTTTTACCATTGTAGGATACTGAGAAAAAGGAATGGACCAGCCGTTCTTGCTAACCTCCTCAATGTGAAAACAGCCCCTGATTAAATCCACATTCCAGGTCCTCGCCATGGAGGTTCTGATTTGGCAGAGTGAGATACTGGGGTGAGATATTGGGGTGTTCCGTGTTTCTACCCAGCGTCATTTGGGATCATTTGGTAAATGGGGACACTCTGGGCTGGGAAGCGGCTCCTTGCTTCCTTAGGCGCACCCAGAAGTCGCCCCTTTGCTCTAAGTTTATGCAGCCTCTGCGGCGGCGCCTCAGCGCAGCCAGGGCGGACCCGCCCACTCGCAGCGGATCTGCCACCCCCCACTCGGTTTCCATGACGACCTGACCCTGCACCTTCCCTCTGCAGCCAAGATTTCCAGGACTTGGGGCCAGGCTGGCTTCAGCATCCTTGGCGTGGATGAGAGAGGTGCTCTTGCCCTGGCGACCACAGCTGGATCTGGAATTGGGGATTTTCGTTCAGGGCAGGTTAAGAGGTAACTTTATTATTAATATATGTTTAAATATTTTGCTTATTAGTTTGAGTACTTGTTGAGATTTAATGGTTTTGTTTCTGACATGTCCTATTGGTACCTTTTTTTCTATTATTTTACCTTCAGCTTCAATTGTTTTGGATAGAGAGATTGATCCCTGGCTAAGAGAAGACGTAAGGTCTACCCGTCCAGCAATTTACCTTTGCTCTATGATCTATCTTCCTATGGGGGACAAGGGCACTCAGGTATGTAGCATATGTCATTAGCCACAATAAGGAGGTCCCCAGTTGTGGACTTTCTGTCCCTCTCTTGACTTTCTGACCTTTCCTCCAAGAGCAGTTGCCTTCCTTAGTGGCAACTAAGGAAGCTTGGGAGCTTGGTTGAAATGCAAAGATCATGTTTTCAGAAGAGTCTGGGGTGAGCTTGGCACTCAGAAGCCCGGCAACTATTCTAACTAACTTCCCTATGAGAGAGACATACTTTTGGAGGTGCTGGGCTTTCTGCTTTTAATCCTTAGGCCTGAGCATATATCAAAAGCTGCTTCAAGTAACTTGGACACCATGTTTAGTTCCACTAGTCAGATTCTATGCCAAGAGTCTGTTTGATTTTATTTTTGAAAGGGCCTGAATGGACCTGGAGGTCCCTGAATGACTGAATGACTTTTGATTCATGGTTATGCCTTTGGGGCAGTTTGGTTGTCCAAAGTGCCTGGGGATTAGCTGGAAACTTAAACATCTCAGGAAGCTGGTGGATATGCAGTTTGAGTGCCCACAGAGGAGAATCGGGGAATTCTAGGGAGGGATGTCACTTGTACTTTTCACAACAACCCAGTGTAAATATATTATCTCCATTTTGTAGAAGAGAAAAGGGAGAGATACAGAGCATTTGAGAAACTTGCCCAGTGGTGGAATCCAGAGGCAAACCCAGGATCTGATTCTAATGGAGCTTTCATTTATCCTCCTCCACCTCTGGCAATTCAACCAAACAAATTTAACCCCTCATTTACTGATGAACTGTTTCAGAAAATGAAATAATCCACGCGGGCAGATAAAACCACGTCTGTTTTATGAACTTTCTTATATTGATCGCTCACAGTAGATTCCCAACAAAGTTTTTAAAATAATAGATGGACACAATACTTTTATTTTGTATATTTTATTTTTATGTGGTGCTGAGGCTCACACCCAGTGCCTCACATGTGCAAGTCAAGAGCTCCACCACTGAGCTACAACCCCAGTCCCCAAGGAAAGTTTGAAGAATAAAAAGAACAAAGACAGTAAGTGCTTTACATTTCTTTTCACTTATCACGTGAATGAAGAAGAGAAAGAAACACAAGTACATTTGTAGTAACCTCTTCTGGATCAAGTACCTACGATATTTTATCCCATTCATTCCGCACCATAGGATAGGAAATTAGCATAAATTTCTTTTTTCTCTTTTATGAATGAGGAAACTAAGATTAAGTCCATTTCCTAAAGACATACTGACAGATTATGATGGATTCAACCCAGCCCCATGGTTTGTCCTACATGATTTTTGCAGGCCCTAATGCCTACTGGAGCATAAAGAAGGATAAAGAATTGTTATGGGGAAGGTAGAAAAATTTTCTAAAGTGAAAATTTGGAGCTGGGTGTGGCTCAGTGGTAGAGTACTTGCCTAGCATAAGGAAGGCCCTGGGTTTGGTTCCTAAGACCACACACACACACACACACACACACACACACACACACAAATATATATATATATATATATTTTGAATATAGACATTTGTGTTCGTTAACCATTAATAAGAGTGTATTGATCTCTGCAGTATACTAGCTGTGAGGGAAGAGAAAAATCCAGAGGCTAGGAGGAAAGTTTCTCATTTAGAAGAGACTATTCTGTATCCTGATTTAGGGAGTCCTGAAGTCTCTTAGTTAAATTAGGGATGGAAAAACTGGGATAATTTTACTTCCTTCATAAGCTTGCCTCAGAAGGACTCTGTGATTTCATTTTGTTATTTTAAACTAAGAAGGTGTATAAACAGCAGAAACAGAAAAGCAGATTTTATTGGATTTTATGTGCAGGGCAAAGTTTGCTGTAGAACATGTGCAGTATTTTAAAACTAATGCTATGTTTCTTGCTTGGTTTACCTTCCTAGTAGAATCTATTGTGTGACTTTTTTTTTTTTTTTCTAGGAGGGTGGTACCGGAGACTGAACCCTCTACTACTGAGCTATATCCCTGGCCCATTTTTATTTTTGCTGTTTGAGACAGGGTCTTGCTAAGTTGCTGAGGAGTGGTAGAGCAAAATGGAAATTTTTAGCAGTTTAAGAACTGGCGGCCTGTTGTTTTGGCTGGTACAGAGCAGCTTGGTTTACTGACATTTAACCAAAGGGGCTTACAGTGGCTAACAGGTAAACTGATAAGCAGGAAACAATATAGCAGTGACAGAACAATCCCCCTTTAGGCTTCATGCAGTAAAACTTCCTAAGCTTGTGAGCTAAGGGTCTCTAGGCTGTTGATAAACTTAACCCATGTAAGGAAATGTAAGATGCACCCTCCAATAGAATTGCACCAACTTCTTTGCCTTCATGTACCCCAAACTTGCTTATGTATAAAAGTCAAAGCCCTGCTGTGCTCAAGACCCAGACTTTGGGAATTAAAACTCTTTATTAGTGGCACCGGAGCCACTAATAAAGTGGTGCCACTAATAAAGTGTTGCTTCCAGATCTCGGTGTCCTGATCCTCATTTCTCCACTATAGAGGGTCTCACTGAGTTGCCCAGGCTGACATAGAACTTGAGACAATACTGCCTCAGCCTCTGGAGTTGCTGGAATTACAAGTGTGTGCCACTGCTCCTGGTTCTGTTTTGTGGTCTAGTAATTCACCAGTGAGCATGTGGTTTGGCTTTCAGTAAGACAGCCTCTTTTTCCAGTTTGTTGCTGATACACTCTTCTGGTTTTCCCACCTCTTAATGTGATGTTGTTATACTTCTTCTTTCTTTTCTTAAATCCTTAAATTTTCTTAATTTCTGTGGATATTTTTCTGTCTCTGTATCTACTCTCTAGTTTTCTAGTTTTTATATCTCTCATCCGTGTTGTCTGTGTCTCATCTGCTCTGCCAGGGAATGATAATCTGTTAAAACATCCCCTGGGCTGCTCTGGAGGAAGCCAGAATCTGATTGGTGCCTACAGGTGGCATGTACAGACTGTTATCTAAGGTGGATCTGTGAGGTAGAGCTTGATTCTTAGAATTTTCAGTGGATTACATGGAACAACTATTGATATAATGAAGAACCAAGGTCTAAAAAGAAATATTGGAATTTGAGGAGGATTGAAATGAAGATATACATCTGTTTATCTTTTTCTCTCTATATATATATTGTTGTGGAAAGTTCTATACTATATTAGTAAGTGTAAACCATAATGTTAAAATTATTTTCATATTTAGCTTTAGATATTTTGTTTTCAAAGGGTAGATCAGGTTTTTACATTTAAAACATTTTTTACATTTAAAAACACAAATTGAGCTATGCATTGGTTGTGTCAATATGAAGCCAATTAAATAATTAAAATTAGGAGGCAGTATATCATAGTTGAGAGCAAAACCTCTAGAACCAGTTATCTTAGGCTAGCATCTGGCTTTACCAACTATGAGCTGTGTGACCTAGTTACTTAACCTAGCTGTACCTCTGTTTTCAAAGCATTAAGTTCTGTGTGTGAGCTGTTAATATTATTGTGATTATTGTTGTTATTTGTGTCATGCTTTCCATAGATTCTACTGGACCTTAATTTTATGTTATAAAGAAACTCTGAATTTTTATTTTTCTTCCATTTAAGTTACTGGTTTCTGGATTTGTGAGGTCATAGGTATGCAGTTTTCTGATAATGGGTCTTCATACTGTCATATTTGCAGTTAGATGGTTGCAGAAAGAGCACTGGCCTTTCAAAAGTCATGGATTCCTTCATAAATGGCCATTTACTATCTGTGGGCATTGCTGTCGTCCTAAACTCTCTGCATCTGAGTGTCCATCTTCATCTAACAAATGATAGGCACAGTTGGCTAAGAAAACAACCAAGTCATCTTTATATTCAACTGTAGGCCTAATAACAAGACCGGAACAAAACAAGATCAGTTCAGAGCAATGAGCTGTGTAATGAGAAGTGGGTAAAATGTTGAGCCTATACATCCTTTCAGGCTAATTTCCAGTGTCTCAGTCTCACTGCTTAGTGACTTAGGCCAGGGTGCTGAGGTTTGGGGACCCTCCTAGATGAAAGGCTGTTGGCTTCAGAAGAGACTACAGAGAAGTCAGAAACTGAGGGAGAAATTTTCCCAGGCTTCAATTTTTCTAGAGTGTAAAAAATAGGTGGTCTCACAGTTTTTGTGGTTGCTAAGAACAGCCAGTTCAATATCCCAGTTGAATCATGTCTACCTTTATCTGCTGGCCTCTTCTCATTTGTTGATCAGTTAGTTATGTAGTACCTTCTTTGTAAATAAACATATTCTCGGTGCTCTGGAAGTATTAAAAAAACAAATAAAAAACAACAACAACAAAACATGACACTATAACATGCTATATGTGCCTGAAGAAATTTGGATCCTAAGGATCCAAGAGAGAGAGAGAGCAGATATGGCTGCCTCAAGAGTTAGATAACATCCCTGAAGTCAAGGAAAGACTGAGAAACTGTCTCAGAATAAAGGAAACTAAAGAGACAACTAAATGCAACAGGTAAATTGAAATTGAATCCTTTTGCTAGAATTATTGGAACCACTGGTGAACCTTGAATGGGGTCTGAGGATAAAGTGGTAGTGATGCATTCATGTTACTTTTTTGATTCTGCTGATTGTACCTTAAGTTATGAAGGGGAATGTCCTTGTTTCTACACTAAAGTACTCAGGAATGATGGAGTAATATTGTCAACTTACTCTCAGAGGGGTGAAAGGACTTATACTTAGGATGGTTAACTGGCTTGGTTTGCTCAGGACAGTTCCAGTTTTAATACTGATAACCATGAGTTGGGGAAAACCCTTGGTCGTAGACAAACAGGATGGTTTGGCACCCTGTTTATACTTTGCCTGAGACTTTTCTGAAAGTTTGAGTACTTTCACAATAAATATTTCTTAAATAAAGTGACAATCTAATCATTAATAATCCATCAGACCAGTAAAATCAATGTATAATTAATTTCCAAGAACCGGTATGGACACTGGATGGGGTAGTTGGAGAAGTGCTCATGGTGAGTGTTCAGAGATGGGTTGAGATGCTAAAGTGGAAATTGCAGGACTGCTGCTGGCCTAAGAGTCACTGTGCTCAACATCCTCAACCAGGATGACCTTGAACAAGTTGCTCAATTATTTCAAGTCTGTGTCCCCATCTGCACAATAGGAAGGTCTTTGGTGGATTCCAAATGTTTTTTCTTGGTAGTAAAATTCTTTCCTTGAAGGAAGTTTTACCACTTAAGTTTTATGGAGCTGTTGCAATAAGTGCATGAAGGGTTACAGGTTCTGCAGTCCCTCAGTCTCTCCCATGCCCCTTCTGTCCTTGTCTCTCATCTTCCTTGCAACACTGGAACTCTGTAGAGCACAGTATGAAAGCTGCTGAGCTAAAAAATATTAATTTGCCATTTATAATCTCTACCTTGCATTTCAAAACAAGGTATGGGCCTCTTTACCCTAGAAAATTTCATTCTGCAAATATCTGTTACTGCAAGAACATATGTGTTGCCTTTAGAAATTGTTTGTCAAAATGTGTAAGTAATCATTTAAGAGAAAGGTATCCATTTATTATGATTTAGTATCAGTATTATGTGTATGGAGTTATAATTCATTGTCTCTTAGAAATACCTAGGAATGAATTTATTTATTGGGTTGATTTTTAAAAATTTTATTATTATTATTATTATTTTATTTTATTTTTATTTTTTTAGTTTTTTCGGCAGACTTTGTTTGTATGTGGTGCTGAGGATCGAACCTGGGCCGCACACATGCCAGGCGAGCGCGCTACTGCTTGAGCCACATCCCCAGCCCGATTTTTAAAAATTTTAATTGATAAATAATTATTATTATGAAGGTTGCAAAGTGATATTTTGGTACATGTGTACATTGTAGAATGATCACATAAGAGTGAAAAACATATCCATCATTTAAAATACTTATCATTTCATTGTGGTGAGAATATTAAAAATCCCCTCTTTTAGCTATTTTGAAATAGATACATTATTATTAACTACAGTCACTTTGCTGTGAAATAGAACAATAGAAGTTATTTTCATTATGTAACTGTGACTTTGTACCCCTCGAGACCAACATTACCCCTTTCCCTGTCCATACTCTTCCCCCAGCTTCTGCTAACCACTCTTCTATCCTCCCTCCTTTAAAATTCTCCTTCTTCTCCTCCTTCTCTTCTTCTTTTTCCTCTTTTTACTTCTTTCTCCTTTTCCTCTCTCCTCCTTTTACTTTTTTCCTTGTAATGGGAATTCAGCCTAGGGCCTTGTACATTCTAGGCAGGTGCTATACCATTGAGGTACATCTCCTGTCCCCTACTCCCTACCTCTATGAGTTTGACTTTTAAGATTCTACATTTTAAGTGAGATCATGTAATATTTGTTCCTATGCCTTGCTTGTTTCGCATAACATTATGTCCTATAGATTCACTCATGTTGTCACAGTGACAGAATTTCCTATTTTTAGAGGCTGAAGATTGTGGTGTATATTTTTAAACATCCATTCATCTGTTGATAGACTCTTAGGTTATTTACATATCTTGTCTATTGTGAACAGTGGTACTATGAACAGAGGAGTGCAGATATCTTCAGCATACTGGTTTTGTTGCCATCAAGTTTATACTCAGTGGTAGAACTGCTGGATCATATGATACTTCTATTTTTAGTTTTAAAAGCAACTTCCATGCTGTTATCCAAAGTGACTATACCTATTTACATTTCCTCCAACAGTATATTTGAGTTTTCTTTTCTCTACATTCTTTCCATCATTTATCTTTTATTTTCTTTGATAATAGCCAGTATTATAGGGTGAGATGATATCTCATTGTTTTAAATTTCTATTTGTATGATGGTTAGAGTTGTTGAGCACTTTTTACGTATATGTTGCTGTTGGGCATATATTTATCAACTTTAGAGAAATGCCTGTTCAAGTCCTTTGTCTATCTTTAATAGAGTTATTTGTTTTTTTGTTATCGGGTAGTTTAATTTCCTTTGTATATTTTTTGATATATTTGCCCTTTATCCAGTATATCATTCACAAATACTTTCTCCTAACCTGTGGGTTGTTACTTCATTCTTTTTCTTTTTCTTTTTTTTTCATTTGCTATGGTTCCATTTGTCTGTTTTTGCTTTTGTGGCTTATTCTTTTGGAGTCACAGTCGAGAAATCTCTGCCTGTTTCTTTCTAGCAATTTTTTAGTTTTAGGTCTTCAATTTAAATGATTGGTCCATTTTGAGGTTATTCTTGTATAAGGGATGAAATAAGTATCTATGAAAATTCTTCTGTATTTTCATATCCAATTTTTCCATAACCATTTTTAAAAGAGACTGTCCTTTAACTAAGGTTTGTTCTTGGCATCTTTGTGAAACGTCAATTGACCTTAGAGTTATAGGTACATTTATGGACTCTCCACTGTTTCCATTGGCAATATACCTGTTTTTTTTTAATGCCAGTACTATGCCATTTTGATAACTAAAGATTTATAATATATGTTGAAATCTGGTAATGTGAGGCTTATAGCTTATTTGGACAAATGTTTTGGCTAATCAGGATCCTTTGTGGTTTCACATGAATTTTAGGGTTGTTTTTCTATTTCTTTGAAGAATAACCTTGGAGTATTGATAGGGATTGTGTGGACTCTGTAGGTCACTTTGGGCAGTATAGACAATATTGATAACAATATTAATTCTTCTAATCCATCGAACACAGGTTATCATGGGATATTAAAACATTTATTTGTGTCAATTTTAATTCAATATTTTAAAGACATTATATCGATCTTTCATTTCCTTGGCAAAAGTTACTTCTAAGTATTTTATATTTTTTGATGCTATTGTAAATAATATTTTCTTAATTTCTATTTCAGATAGTTTGTTTTAGTATATAGAAACACTACTGACTTCTGCATGAGAATTCTGTGTTTACCGAATTTGCTGATCATTTCTAATAGTTTTTTTTTAATGGAGACTTTAGGATTTACCATGCATATGATTAGTAAAATTAGGACAATTTTACTTTGTCCTTCTTGGGTGTCCTTTATTTATTTCTCATGCCTGATTGTTTAGGCTAGGACTTCTAATACTGTGTCAAACAGAACTGGTAAGAATAGACACCTCATCTTGTTCATGAGCTTAAAGTAAAAGCCTTCAACTTTTCACTATTGAATATGATGTAGCTGTGGGCTATTTATATATGGCCTTTATTGTATTGAGGAATATCCTTTTCATACCCAATTTGTTGAGACTTGTTATCACGAAAGGAAGTTGAATTTTGTCAAGCATGTTTTCCCATTCTTTTATATGATCATATGGTTTTAACTTACATTCATCAATATGGTGAATCACATATTGATTTGTGTATGTTGACTCAACCTTGTATACTAGGAATAAATCCCATTTGATCATGGCGGGTGGTCCTTTTAATGTTGGTAATATTTGCTAGTATTTTGTTGAAGATTTTTGCATTGGTGTTCATCATTGATAAAGACCTGTAGTTTTTTTTTTCTTCTTACAGTGTCTTTGTCTTTGGTGTTAGGATGATGTTAGCTTTGCAAAATTAGCTTGATAAAATCTCTTTCTCTTCAAGATTTTAGGAAGAGTGTGAGAAGGATTGGCATTAATTTTTAAATGTTTAGAAGATTTCACCATCAAGCCATCATGTCTTCAGAATTTCTTTAATGATAGACTTTTAATTACTGATTGAATCTCCTTAATCATTATTGGTTTGTTCAGACTTCCAGTTTCTTTGTAGTGTAGTCATGGTAGGTTATATGTTTCAAAAATTTATCCATTTTCCTAGGTTGCCTAATTCATTAGCATATAATTGTTCATGGTAGTTTCTTATGATCTTTGGTATTGCTGTGTTGTCAGTTATAATTTTCCTATTTCACTTCTGATATTGAGTCTTCTCTCTTGTACTCTAGGTAAGGATTTGCCAATTTTGTTTAGATTAAAAAACAATTTTAAGATAGTTTCACTTGCATTTAATGTAAGCATTCATAGGTGAGGATTTATTAGTCTAGGTCCTTTTTATTATTTTCTGGTTGTTTTGTAGACAGCCAATCCCTTTCATCCTCTCTTTCTTTCTTTTTTTATGGTTTTGTGGTTCCTTACTTCTTTCTGTAGTATTATGCTTTGGATCTGTTCATCTTTTGTATATATATTGTATTTTTTCAGGGGTAGTTATGCTGAGGTTGCAAAAACATCTTATGAAAGGCTATTTTAAGTTGATAAAAGCTTAATTTTGATCACATACACAAATTTTACATTTTTATTCCTTGTTGTTATGGTTTGGATGTGAGGTGTCCCCCAAAAGCTCATGTGTGAGGCAATGCAAGGTTTGGAAGAGAAATGATAGGGTTATAGCATTAACCTCATCAGTGGATTAATTCCTCATGGGATTAACTGAGTGGTGACTGGAGGCAGGTCAGGTGTGGCTGGAGGAAGTGGTTCATTGGGGACATGGCTTTGGGATACATATTAGTATCTGGCCAGTGAAGATATTTCTCTCTCTCTCTCTCTCTCTCTCTCCTTCCTGACTAACATTGAGCTGCTTCCCTTTGCCACACTCTTCCACCATGATATTCTGCCTTACCTCAAGCCCCTAGGAATGGAACCGACCTTCTATGGACTAAGACCTCTGAAATCATGAACCCTCAAAATAACTTTTCCTTCCCTAAAATTTTTCTAGTCATATCCTGTAGTCACAGTGGTTAAAAAGCTGATTAAAACACTCCCATGTTTTATGTTTTTGGTATCACCTTTTACATCTTTTTATAAAATGTCTTTTTAATGAATTATTTTAAGCTTTCATTGATTTTAATAGTTTTGCCTTATAACATTTATATTAGAGATAAAATTGGTTTCCCTATAACTGTACAGAATTAGTGTTTTTGATTTGACAAGGTACTTATTTTTACTGGTGAGCTTTATACTTTTATATGTTTTCATGTTACTTTTTAGTGTCCTTTTCCTTCAGGAGAAAGAATTCCCTTTAGCATTTCTTGTGTGGCATGTGTGGTGGTGAAGCTTTCTCACGTTTGTTTATCTGGGAAAATATTTATCACCCCTTCATTTTTGAAAGACAGGATTTTGGGGCATAGTATTCTTCATTGTTTTGGTTTTTCACTGGGTTGTGAATGTATAATCAATCCTACTCCTTTCAGGCCTGCAAAGTTCTGCTGCAAAATTCACTTAATTGTATGGAGGTTCCTTACACGTTATGGATGACTTGCTTTTCCCTTACTGATTTCAAAACTCTTTATCTTTAGACAACTTGATTATGATGTACCTTGGTATGAGTGTCTTTTGATTCATCTTATTTGGTGTTCTATTAGATAGCTGGACCTAACTTTCTATTTTCTTTCCCCAGGCTCAGTAACTTGTCTAATTCCTTTGACTTTGTTTTCTGTTCCTTTCTCTCTTTCTCATTATGGAACATAAATAATGTATATATTATTCCACTTGATGGTATGCCATAGGTCTCTTAAGCTACTTTCACTCAATTTCTTTCTCTTTTCTTCTCAGGTTAGATTATTTCCAATGACATCCCTTCAAGTTTAATAATATTGTTTTCTGCTTGATGTAATCTGCTACTGAATACCTGTATTAAATCATTTAATGCAGTTACAGTTTTCCTCCAATCTGTGATTTCCAGTTTCTGGAAATTTGTTCTTTTATTTGGAATAATTTCTTCTTTCTTCATTTTCATTGATTTTCTGTGTTGGTTTTGAGCATTAGATAAGACCACTACCTTTCCTAATGTTGTCATTAGGAAATGAGGTCTCATGTCAGAAAATACTCATCTATCCTCCTGGCCAGAAATATTAAGATGCCTCTCAAACATTTATGTTTGTCCTGACTGATGTCTCTGGTTTTGTTTATCCCCTGGAGGTTAAGATGTGCCATATCCTATCAATCCCCTGAGACTAGAATAGATAGGAACCAGACTCTCTAAAGGTCCCTGGAAAGGTTGAGATACTGGATATTTCTTTTAGTTCCATCTGTCTTCACCATGAAGCCGATAAGGGGTGTTTGTCTCACACTTTCTCTGCACTAAGCTGGGTATAAGAACTGTGACAAATGCCTTTACTCATATTGACGCAGCCCTTCTGATCTTGGAATGAGCAGCTGGAAGTGGCCATATTATACATCCACCTGTGTGTTTTCTGATGTCCAGGGCCACTCAGGAATGCAAAGCCAATTCAACCCAGAGTTGGGCCATTATGGAGACAGACCCTTGGGTAGGAGGTATGGAAGTTGTTGGCACTTAGCTATCCTGTAAGAATGCGTAGGTCTGGAATTTCTGTTGGGGTGAGCTGGAGGGAACGCTCATGAAGTGTTGAGTTTGGGCTGAATCAGAGAGACCCTGTTTATTTACCATGTTGGCTCCCCTTGAAAGTTTTCAATGCAATCCCTTGTAGGCAATCAATGGAAGCATGTGCCATAAGACTCTTGGAGAGAAAAAGCAGAAGCTAGACATTCCTACTCCTTTCCTGCACTGCTCTGAGGTGATTTTGCTCCTGGCAATGTTTGTAGTCCTACTTAAAAACCACCTTGTTTGTTCTGAGTTCTAGGGAGACTCACATAAGTGCATTTCCCTCTGCTTCCAGAAATAAAAGGCTTAGAATTCAGGACCTCAGTGGAAGCTGTGAAAGATAGGGTGCTCAATGTCTGGGAAAACACCCCCAGATTGACCCAGGGTCAATATTTAACTGCCCCTTTAACACCCTGAGGCAACTT
Source organism: Urocitellus parryii (assembly GCF_045843805.1). Taxonomy (NCBI): domain Eukaryota; kingdom Metazoa; phylum Chordata; class Mammalia; order Rodentia; family Sciuridae; genus Urocitellus; species Urocitellus parryii. The sequence continues at coordinate 129,620,069 of NC_135534.1, forward strand.
AGTTGGAAACCACACTGTTGAGTAGCACTGGAAGAGTATGTCATAAACCCCTTTTGGGGAGAAACAGCAAACTTCCCTTCTTTTAAGCCCTTTCTCTTCACTGTTTCTAGGAGATGAAGCTGCTGGAAGTGCTTTGAATTCAGAGGTCATCTTATATGAATAAGTATGTTATAAACTGCTGTATTTATTATTCAGGCAATTCTTAACTCACATAAGGATTTTTCAACAGCTTGAAGTCATTGTGATTAATCTCATCCTCAAGTGTCTACAACCGGCTGCCTGGGCCAGTTTCTTTTGATTAAATTCTCTCTTATTTGGAAGGCTCCACATATTGCTGTTCCTTCTGCCTGGGACGTTCCTATTCTTTCCTCCCTTCTCTTGTCTGCAGTAACTTTACAATAGGCTTCGGGTCTCAGCTGAGGTGTTATCTCTCCAGAAGTCTGTTGAGATGTCCCTCCAGTAGGCATTCTGACCTCCTACTGCTCATCATATTGTGTTATATTTGCCCATTAAACATGGAGAATGTTTAATATGCCCTCTCCCTACTTGTCCCTGTAAATGAGCTGAGTTTCACTATTGGAGGGATCTCTAGGTGTGTGATTTCCCCATATAAGAAAACTCTGGGAAGTAAGAGTGGTGTCCTGGTGGGGAATGAGAGATCCCATTGATTAGAGTCAGATACTTCAGAGGAAGACATATTGAATAGGGAATTATTAACCCAAATTTATAGGGGTTTATTATACGTTATTTATTGTAACCCCATTTTGAGTTATGCAATATGTCATTTTCAGGAAATCATAAATGTTTATATAAAAAGGTAAGTGCTCGATAGATTTAGGATTTTTAATTTTTGTAGAAAAAAAGAATGAAGTATATTGATTGTTGTGGATTCAAACAAAAATTGCTGGCATATTTAACAAAACTGCCTATCTGTATATATTTGCTCATCTGGCTCCTGCTTGTCTACAGAGGGCTAAGCATTTAAGCTCCATGCATTATTCCTCCTACATATACCACATAGAAGGTCCTTAATGAATGTTGACTGAATTAAGAATCTTGGTTCTAGACTAGAGTATGCAGCAGATACTGAATATTTTAAGCATCCTTATGAAATTGGAATCATTTTGATGAAGATAAAAGGCATTAATAACATCATGATGTCTGAGATCGCTATTCTTACTCCAGTTCATACTCATCAGGCATGGGGATAGGGATGGTGAAAAGTTCAGAGATGTCTGTTTCACACAGTTCTTGGTAATAAAACCAAAGTGATTACATTTTAGCATCATAACATCCCCTTTAAAATGTCCTGATTCTCATGGAGCTCTGGCTAGAAGAACTGGTACTTCCTGAATCGGGAAGTTTCTAACTACTGAGCACCCTGGGTGGAACCAGAAGTCCCATTTCAGTACCTGTGACTCACAAGCAAAGCTGGAAAAAGAACTTTGGATCTGAGACCAGAGACCTCTGAGAGGTCTGTGATGGAAGGGTGGCCTTGAAGATTTCTAAGATGCTCTCCAGGCCTTTTCTCAGTCATCCTGATGGGTTGCATTTCTGCTCATGTCTTTAGCAAGCAGTCACTTGGCTGTACCTTATATCTGGACTTCTCCATCCTTGGGTGAACCCTCACATTTTTTCTTTGCTTCTTCCCTGATCCATCCAATAATTTCAAAATCTTTCCTCTCTGCTTCCATTTCCTCCAAAGTCTCACTACACATCTGCCCAAAAGCAGCCTGTTATACCTTTGCTAAATTCTTTTGTTGTTTTGAAATTGCCTCTGCCAGATAAATTAGTCTATCATCCTTAAATCTGGGTTTCCACAAATCCATGGTTTGTGCACAGTGTATCCAATTGTTTACAGTGTTATAAGAAGGTTGACTTTCTCTCACATTTCCAATAGAATCTTCATGTCCATCTTAAATTTGTTACCTATTTTCCTCTACCTTAGAGCCCTCACCAGAATTGCCCATTTTGCTCCACTTATATTATATGCTTTTTGAGTCTGCTCCACCAAACTCTTTCAATCTTTTCCAGTTCTGAAACCGTTTCTACATATTTAAAGCAATTTTCATTAGCAACAGCCCCACTTCCTGGCACTAATTTTCTGTCTTATTCCATTTTCATTACTATAATGAAGTATTTGAATTTGACTTACTTTATAAAGAAGATTTCTTTTCACTCATGGTTTTGGAGGTCCTAGGTCAAGGAGCCAGATATGAATGGGCTTCTAGCTGGCAGAGCCTGGAGGTAGTGCAGGATGTCACATGGCAAGAGACCAGGGGTACTCATGTGTGTATCTATTCTGATCTCTTTTTCTTTTACAAAGCCACGAGTATTCAATCATAGGTTTTCCACTTGGGTGATCTTGTTATCTATTCCTAATCACCTCCCAAAGTCCCCCACTTTTATGCAATTTTTTTTTCTGTAGTGGAATTTAAACCCAGGTCCTCACAGATGAGGCAAGTATTCTGTCACTGAGCTATGTCCCGAACCCAGAATCCTGACTTCTCAAGACCATAGTCAGTTTCAGTTTCTACACTCTTAATAATTCTGAATTCCATGAATTTCAGAGAAAAACCACTTTGAAGCCATAGCATGAGCATTCATTCTTTTATTCATTTTCCCAAATTTTCCAGCAGCTGATCATGTTTCACAAAGGTAAACTGAAAACTCACAGAGGTCTTGTTGTTTTTTCTTTCTTTCTTTCTTTCTTTTTTTTTGTCTCAGAGGAGACATGAGTGAATTTGAGGGATGAAATTATAAAGAAAGGGGAGAATTTTTACTTTATAAACCTAGTTTAGAGAAAAAGATATCATGTATTTTATTATTATTTTTAAAAGTGCAGGTTGTTTGGATCCAGTTTGTAAGTAGTACATAAGATAGACAGGTAAATCTGAGGACATTTGATGTGGATTCTTCCTGACCATCTTCATCATCCTATTTCTCCCTGTTCTGACTGAGTTGGTGGGGTATGTGGGGAGGACAGGTTAGTAGGGGATGGTCATAAAAGTGGGTCTGAATAGATTTTCTTTTTTTGTCTTTACCTCCTTCTTCTTTTCCCTCTTAGGCTTTTTTCCCTTTCTACTCTTAAAATTCCTATGCCATTTATAAAATTCAAAGTAACATACATACTTAGTAAAAGTAGTAAACAGTAAAAAAATCTCAAAATAAACCAAGTTTTCCTTTAAAAGTCATCTATTTTATACTTACTTAATTGTTATATATTCCTGTAAATGACAAAATTAACTTTTCTTATTCAGTGACTGAGACCCAAATATGAAAAAAAATAGTTATGATTAAGTTTTTCTGGTTTCCCTTGTTATCTCAGTGTCTTGTTCTTATAGTTACAAAACTAGCCTCAAGTACTTATCAAAATGTTAGTTGGCTTATAGGATGTTAGTAGACAGAGGAGGACGACATTGTAGAAAGTAGAATCATGGATGAGGTGTTTTTAAAAATGTCATCTCCTTTTATTTTCAGATGAATGTCCCCCTACCCCTGCACCACACATACATACTCTCCATAAAAACAAATCAGTCTCTCCTTGAACCTTTGACCTAAAACACTTACAAGCCAATAATGTGGTCTACTATGAAGCCATTGGATCCAGGATGACCCTTCCAGACATGGCAGCCAACAAGCATCCACAGCTTCCCAAGATACCAAAGGAAGCCCCTCAGAACCTCAGACCTCTGGACTGAGAAGCCCTTAGATTTCATCCCTTTATTTAGCAAAGGAAAAGAAACCTCTGCTCTGTGAAGTGTCTACAGGGACCCCTGGAGAAGCAGAGCAGGATCAGGAACAGGGAGCCCAGGAAAGGTCTCAGAGAGAGCTGCCTGTGAACCTGATTTCCACATATTGACTGATGTCTTGGTCTCTGACACATAGGAGTTGAGACATATGCTAAATGTGCCCAGGGTTCCTGTCCAACTCTCCTGAAGAGAGAGCCTGGGCTGAAGTGTCCCAAAACTTCTCCAGGATTCCCTTGGTCTAACCTCTATTGAAGTTCAAAAGCTGTAGAAAGTGAGAAAAAGGCCCATCTGAGATCATCTAGTCCTTTTCACAGAGACAAAATGTCCAGTTAGTTTAGTCCCCAAACTAACATGTCAGAAATGGCATTGTCTTCAGAATTTTCAAATTCCTTCCCGAAGGAGGGTTTTCCTAACATTCAGTTTTGGAGGTAGTAATAAATCACAGTGAGGAATGAGAGGGTGGGATCAGCTGCCATGTCTCATCTTCAGCAGGAATACGCTACTCAAGAAAATTATGGCAGAGCAGAGTATAGACATATTCAGGACCTCAAAAAGGTCAAGGCAATTCTCTAGAGGCTGAGGGTTCAGCCACAACTCTGATACATTTGTAAAGAGAGTAAGATTTTAGAGGAGACCAAATAGAGCCCACTTAGAGATTATTACTTCTGGACTTAGTTGGCAGATACCTCGGAGATGAGCCTGAGGAAGGTTAGGAAGCTTAGAGACAGGAATTGCAGGGAGTTTTCAGGAATGTCTTGTTTCCCACAGATAATAGCATACCTAATATGGAAACCAGTGCTGGAAAGTAGTGTTTCCTTCCCCTGGGAGACACTCCTAGAAGCCAAGATCAGGGTAGAGTCTGTGGGGGTATCTCACAGCAGAGTGCAAGGTTGGCCTTTCAGGGGTGAAGACCCCATCCAGAGACACCCTATGGATCAAGGCATGTCTCTTTGTGACAACTCCCCCAGAAGGAGAAGGGAATCAGACACTGTGTGACTCACTTCAGGGTCCCCTCAAACTGACATTAACCTTAAAAATGAACAGGGCACTGAAGAAAGAGAAGTTGAGACTCCCAAGGAGAGAATACCCAGAGTCGGTCAGAACAGTCATGTGCAGACTTCTGCTAAAAGCAGCCTTCCTGTGATCACTCAGAGAAAAATTGATCCAACTCTTCTGAAAGTTACTTGGCCCCCAGCCAAGTAACACTGGATGTGTTAGAGGACCCCTCAGAGAATGTTACCTTTCACAATGCTCAGGCTCTTCTGTGAACCCACTGCACATGCACATGATGCAGCACTTTGTTTGACCTGTTGCCACCATGTGGGATGGACAGATTTGTGCAGCTGCTCCAGCCAGTCACCAGGGAAATAATCTAGGAGCAAAAGGAAAAGACTGTGCTTCAAGTCACCTTGTTCCCATGCTGGGGAAGTGTCCCTTCCACTCCCGGAAGTTACTGATAGCCTCTCCTGGAGCAATGACATTCCCCCCAACCCTTCAACCAGGTAAACCAGAGCATGGAGATAGAGTTGCACCTGTTGAAAATATCAGGGGTCTCTCTTTAGAAGAAGGGAACTCTTCTTTGCCCTTCCAGGAGCTTGGACTGTATGAATCAGATTCCATTATACGACTTCTAGAAACAAAATGCTGGTACAGTGGGAACAGCCTGGATGGAAAGACATAAGGCTGGAGAGGGGCCAGCAAGGGAGGTGTAGCTGTGAAAGGTGATGGGCTCCCATCTCCAAAGACACATTTTGGAAACCTCTAGATAACCGTATAATGAAACTCAATCTGGGCAAAAGTCTCATGAGCAGCAAATATATTGCCACTTAGATAATGTGTCATGTGGTCACAGATAAACAGGCTCCTGGCTTCATCATAGACTCATGGTATAAATGTAAAATGAGAATAATTCAGAATAAAATAGAAACTATAAGCTTCTATGAAAATATTAGTTTTATTTTGGTAGACCAAAACAATTATCTAATTAAAAATTACTTTATGAAATTGTTACTGTGAAAGGCAAGAGCTGTAGCATATTTGTGGTTGAGTATATCTTTCTCTTAGGTGCTGGCAATATCCATGAGCATGATGATTCTGTTCATTTTGCTATCTAGTAGTTCACATGAATAAGTAGTTTATGCCTTTCATCTAAAATACATCTTCATAACTGAGCATTTGAAAATAGAATGTGCCTCTCCAATTTAGTGCTATATAGACAGAAAATGATTAATTCATTTTCATTTAGTAGAATAAACCCAGATTATGTATATAAAACACCTTGTTGGATCTTTATGCAAAATAAAATTTTATTTGAATTCATTATCCTTCTTTGGGTTTTGGAACAAAGTTACACGATTTGTTATAAAAAAATCATAAAATATTATACTCCAAAGGTATTTTGAGAAGACATCGATTGTGAAAATATATGCTTATAATATTTTTATGACACTTGGGAAGCTGAGGGACCTGGCTTCCATCAGTGAAGGTGATGGACATGGCTTCCATCAATGCATCAAAATAAAAATTTCATGCCTAATATGAAGTCTGAAGGGTTTATAATTTCTATTTTGTACTTTAGATTATATTCTGTTTCCTTCCAAATAAAAATTTCATGCCTAATATGAAGTCTGAAGGGTTTATAATTTCTATTTTGTACTTTAAGGAAGATTATATTCTGTTTCCTTCCAAATAACATCTAGAATGATGAGCTGTACTGGTAAAAAACCTAATACTGTGTGTTCTTGTACATGTGCAGATATGGAGCCAAGGTTTGACTATTCTTTTCTTTCGTCAAACAACTAACATTTTTAAAAGCTAAGTATCAACATTAGCAACCTTGTAATTAGCTATTGTTATAGTTTATACAATATGATAAAATTAACCATGTCTGAAAGGTCCACTGTGTGTAAGCTGTAATGACATAGAGAGAAGAAGAAACAGTTACTTGGAGTACTGAGTGCTGTAAGAGAAGTGCAAATAAAGTGTTTGGGTAAGAAAAAAAAGTGATTGAACTGTGGAATCCTGAAAATCCTTCTTCAGCAGATTGGAAGTGAGGGTGCTTTGAAGGATGTATAGGACTCCAACAGGTGGGAAAAAATTACCAGTTGGTGAAAATAGCATGAAGACATTGTCATCAAAGAGATTTTTTCCCCAGCATCTTAGAAAGTCCACAATGGATTGTCATTGGTCATAGAATAAAGATTAACCTCAGAGGGTTCAGAGTGGTTTCATCTGTGCCTCAGTCTTCTTGCTTCAACCACTGGCTCTCCCTCATTGTAGTGCAGTGAATTCTCTCCCACTTGAGCCTTGGCATTTGCTGTTGCCCTGTTTGAAAGGCCTTTTCCACTGCCAGCCTCTCACTTATTAAACGATACATAGTCTTTAGACGTAAACTTTAAGACCCTGATGAGACCGCACTCACCACCCTTAAACTAAATCTTAAACTAAATCTGGTCTACTAGTCCCTTTACTCCCAAGGCACCATTTTTTTCTTTCAAGGAACTAATCTAAAATGTAATGAAATAGAATGTAAGGAGGATGTACAAGGGCAAGGTCAGGTCTGTCCAGCTCACTAGGAATGAGCACCATGCCTAGAACTTAATAAATGATCCATATTTATTTATTAAATAAATAAATGTAAATTTTATGGAAATCCATCCTCATTTTTAGTGTACTACCATCATCTATCTTTTATACAGAGAGACTATATAATAGATTCCATATTTTAAGAGTTAATAGTTGAGACTTTTTAAGAGAATAATCCAGATAAGTACATCTTTCTCTATTAAGAGCTCACTATTTCTATTTGTTTGTTTTAAATTGTTCATATTTAAGCTATACAAAATGATGTTATATCATGGTGGAATGGCTAAATCAAATGATTTAACATGTATTACATCATATGCTTATTTTTTGAGGTGAGAATACTTAAAATCTAATCTCTTAAGTAATTTCTTATTCATAATGGTGCTTTCTTGTAACCATTTCTGGTTAAGCTTATTTTTCAAAAATATGTTATAAGCCTTCTACAATAGCAATTATGTTGATCACAGTTGAGTATATACTTGATAATTGTTCTTAATTATGAATATTATTTACAATTTTGTTATCATCTATCCATTTTATTTCATTACAGATTCCTGACACTTTAGCCTTTTTCTTAGCCGATTTTCCTTTTAATCTATATAGATTTAGGAATTGCATTCTTCATAAACTTATATGTTAAATTAAGAGTTAATAGGGCTTTGAATGAAAGTCTAAGGAGCAAAGTGCATGGTTTTAAAATGTAATGTTATGTTAGCATTTTTCTTTTATGTCCTATGCAGATTTCTTTTTTAAAAAAATTTTAATTGTTGATGGACCTTTATTTTATTCCATTTATTTATATGTGGTGCTGACAATCAAACCCAGTGTCTCACACATGCTAGGCAAGCACTCTACCACTGAGCCACAACCCCATCCCCTATGCAGATTTCTTGATGCTTGAAGGAATCTGATGTCTGATTATCTAGGAAGAGAGATGCTAATAGTATATATTCATACCCTTAAGAACCAAAGCATTGAAATAGAACACAAAATACATAATAAATTGAAATGAATATTAACAAAGTATCTATCAAATCTCAGTAATTAGTTTTACTTATGTACACAATAAGAAAACTTAAATCTCTAGGAAGTAACAGATATGTAGTAAAGAAAAGAGAAGTAGCAAAAAATCCTTTATAGTTTGCCCAAATGTTATATATTGGCCTACATTGACAATACATGTTTTACTCTAATTAGCCCTTGAGCGTATCTTCTTTATCAAATGAACTTTGCAAAGAGAATATCCAAATCTCCAAGTTTTGGCATTGTTAACTTTTTGTTGCTGTGACAAAATACCTGAGATAACAACTTAAAAGGAATAAAGATTTATTTTGGATCATGGTTTTAGAAGTTTCAGTTTGTGGTCACTGGCCTTGCTGCTTTGGGGCTGATAAGGCAGGATACCAGCACAGGGAGCACATGGCAAACCCCTCACATCATGGCAGCTGGGGACAGAGAGGGCCCAGGTTCCAATACTACCTTCAAGGGCACACTTCCAGTGATCTACCTTTCTGCTACTAGGTTCCACCTTTTAAAGTTTCCACCACTTGCTAGTAATGCTAACATCTGGGGACCCAGTCTCCAAATCTTGAGCCTTTGGGAAATTTAAGATCCAAATTAAAATACCATCCTCTACTTCTGACGCACAATTTTAAAGTATTTTAGTAAAATAGAATGATAGGAATATCCTTTACTTCCTGCTATGAATCATGGATGGACTGTTGGCTTGTCATTCTGCTGCACCTTTTTGCACCTTATGAAGGAGAACTGTATTTCTGGCTGAAACAGTTACCCTCCTGTCATCAGTTGGGGTAGAGTAAGCTTGTCAGACTTGCTAGGCAGCTGTCATTCTCACCTTCTCACCTTCTACAGGATCTCCCAAATCTATGTCATTGCATGAAATGGATGGCCTTCTAAGAGGAGGGCTCTCTTTCAGCCAAGTGACTCTGAGAAACTGCATTTCCCCATTAGACCTTGAATAAACTAATTCCAGATAGTGAAGGCCTTTGAGTACCAAATACTGGGATCTGAAGCCTAAGAGAAGGGAGATACCTTTAGTTTGACTTCTGGAGCAAAATTAACTGGAGGTCATGTCCAGAGTGGCAGTTTGATCTCAGTGTCATTTTCTTGGTAAGTATAAATTACTTCTAGTTCTTTTTTTTACTTCAAGGAACAAAAACATAGAAGATGATTAACTAATTGATGTAACAAATTTATTAAGCCCTACAATGAGCAGACTGCTTTAAACACTGGGTATACAGCAGTGAACAACACAGATAAATACATCCTGAGTGTACATTTCAGAGGAGCAAGACAGAAAACAAAACCCACAAGTAAAGAATTAACTTTGCAATATGGTAAGTGGTGATAGGTGTGGAGGAAAATAGTGTGCCACAGGGAGATAGTAATGTTGGAAGGGTTATTTTAAATCTGACGTGCAGGGCATCTCATGCGATGAGTAAAGAACTGAGGAGAGGGAAGGACAGACCCTCTACACAGGTACAACAGTAAAATAAGGGCTTTAATTGGGAGATTTCTTGTTCATATGAATTTAGAATGTTATGCATCTATATGTGTGGGTGTATGTATCCTTAATAAATTTACATAATTCCATTTTTAAAGAGCTAGCTATCTACTCTCATCTACTTAAGTGTGTCTTAGGGTTTTTTCCAGACCCACTGACAGGTCTTCTTCCTTCTCAGGTGATGGCATCAAGTTTCAAGTTGCACACATGCTGCATGTCTCAACTAGCTCCTTACTGATGGACTGGGCTGAGCCAAGTTCATGGTCCACCTGTAGGTCTAAGAAGCCAGAGGCATTCCTTGTCCATTTCTTTCTTGTTTTCACCATATAATATGATATGTAATATAAAATACTATTATAATATACATGAATATTTATAATGAAGGTATAATACAAAATAATGTGTATGATTTATGCACAATGTATTTCACAACACTCAATTACCAAATAGAACAAATAACAATATATACAGATAAAATTTTCAAAAAAAAAAAAAGAAACTTAGCACATCAATTCCAAAGGTGAGTTTAAAAAGTTGCTACATGGATGAATGAGGTTCTTTTAACATTTTAAAAAATATTATGTGCATTATAATTATACATAGTAGTTGGATTTGTATATATTTGTATGTGTACGCAATATAGTAATATAATTTGGTCAGTTTCATCCCCAGCACCTTGGTTTTCCAACTCTCCTCCTCCCTCCCTTCCCAGTTGATTTCTGTGCTCTCTTTCCTCCCCTTAGTATCTGATACACATTCTTTTCTGCTAATACTCATGCTCTGCCTCCTCTTTTTTGCTCCTCTGGCCAGCAGAAAGAATTGTTCTCACTGCAGTGTAAGACTCTTGCCAACAGAGGTCCTGTCAGTACTCACTTGCCCACTTATCTAGATGCGGAATAAAAGTGCCGCAGTCTGGCTGGGCACAAAATCATGAGCCACTCAAGCAGGAACAAACTTTATTTCCAAAACTTCCGAGAAATGCCATGCACACAGCCTTCTCCAGGGACACACTCCACCAACAGGAAATCCCTCCTCTGGAATTCCCTCCTACCACACTTTCTAATCTCCAATTGAATGCACATCTTAACATAATCATTATCATCTCAATGGCTTGCTGGGGTCACCTTTCAACCAAAAACATCATTCCTACTTGGCTATGGCTCTCAGCATCTCCCCCCTTCTGTTTAATTAAACAACAAGCAATGTGGCTTAGGGACCATGCTTGTTAGGTTGTCCAATATAACATATGGTCCTTACCCGTCATTGGATGAGCTGACCTCTAGGCATCAGCCTCTTGTCTTAGGTTGGTACCACTGCAATTGGATCATACCCATCACTGACTACCAGTCCAGCATACAGCCATACTTGTGGATAGGCCTTTGCACCAGTGTGTGGGGGAGTGAGTTTCTTTGCCTCACCTCTGTTGGCCCCCAAATTTTAGACCATCACTAGTACAAGGGAGGAGGATACAGAAATGCCATGACACCAAGCCAATTGATGGCCTTTGGAAAAATTGTATCACCTGTGACACCATCAGCAAAGATACGCCAGCACTACCACAATTCGCTGTACCAACAGATAGTTCACAATGCATACAAGTGATACATAGTCCAGGCAAGTTCTGCAAGCAGTTCAAAGTGGAGGAATCTATCAATATGTCCATTTCCTCCCAAAGTAAATCGACTCCTTGATTGAGCATTACTTGTTGAGTTATTATTCATTGATGCATCAGTTTATACAGTTAACTGTGATAGCTATCGAAGAACCTGTAGCATGGTTTTATCTTTGTCTTCACCGGCACTGGGATGAAGATAGGAATTCTGGCAATGGTGGCTAAAAAAAAAATTATGTAATATTCCAACAGGTACTAAGGAAACAATTTTCTGAACAATTGACATTATCCTGAACAGAATTATTAAATATAATGAAAAGGAAAGGTGAAAGTAAACAAACAGATCTGTTATCCTCCTTATTTGTTCACATATTAAAACAATCCTCAACAGCTGTTTACCCAATTTAAATTAAACCATTAAAATCACGTGAATAAAAAAAAATCAGATCCATTTTTTCATGAGCGCTCCTCATATATGATATATGGACATATGCACATACAGACATACAACACAAAACACAAGTGTGCACACCAATGTACAACACATAAGACAATAGTAAAGGCCTTGTAGCTTTACACAGCTGAAATCTCCATTGCAATGTTTAAAAACTCCACAGTCAAAAAATAAAACTGATCAGAAAAACATTAACCTAGATCTGTATGAGCTCAAAAAATAAAATAGAACTTTATGATGTGGAAAAATGCAATAATAAAATAGATATTGAAAAAAGCATCCTGGTTAATTACTGTTGCAGATGTAAGAATAGCCAATCTAGAGCTCTGGATATCAGCTGTTATGGATTTGAGTCAAATCATCTTCTTTTTGGTCTGTAGAAATTGCTTTGGTTAGTCTCTCTGGAATCTAAATCGGCTGCTGTTCTCCCTGTGGAAACACACAAACAGAACCCCGACTCCAGACAATCACTGGGTCAGGACCTTTCCATTGTCCTGTTAGAATATCCTTTCAAAGTACCTTAGGCTTATGTACATTTTTTGGATACATATGTCTTTCCGCAGCACTAAGCCCTGATGAATCCAAATTTAAAAAGTTTAGAGTAAAAAGCAACACTGGTAAAAGTTCCGCCCTCTGCACCCCACTATCCCTCCCCAGCATCACTCTGAGAGTATGCAGGAGTATGCAGGAGAATTCTATGTTGCCCCTTTTTAAATAACCCTGCTGTATATGCTTGCCTTGGCCTCAGCGTGCTTCTCTAATGTTCAAACTTCAACTGTGGGGAAGCAGGACTTGTCACAAATAACCGGCGGTATCACCACCAGCACCCGACACTGGTAAAAGTTCTGCCCTCTGCACCCCACTACCCCTCCCCAGCATCACTCTGAGTATGCGGGTGGCACAGTGGGGTCAGGCCAGTGGAGCATGCATCTTGAAGCTGGACATGCAGCACCCATTCAGTTCCTGGAAATCAGGTGGAAGGTACCTGGAGGCCTTGCTGCTCTTTGCGAGTGTCCCACTGGGGGGCAGCAGTCACCCATGGTGGGGGAATCTAGTTAATTTCTCCTGCAGCCAGGTTACTGTAAGCAGGTCTAGAAAGCAGAGTTTGCATGCAGAGAGATGGTTCCTAGGGCAAATGGGGCAGTAGCTGAGCCGGGAAATTTATATGGAACACGCTCTTCACCACAATTCCTGGTTCACACTTAGGGTTCAAAACAAACAAAAAAAAATCCAGAAAAATCCAGGCTTATAAACCAAGGAATTAATGTATGTGACCGCATGCATTCACCAAGCCTTATTTTGATAACCTGTTTACTGGTCTGACTTCTGTATTAACTGCATGCATGGCATATCAAAAGTCAGAGCAGTGTGTTCTATATCAGCCTATGATGTATTTCCTCTGACTCAAAAACTTCTAAATCATGACCTATTGCTAAAAAAGGGATGAGGAGACTGACTTAGTTAAGGCTAAGTGAGCTATCCACAACATGTCTCATGAGCCAATCAAAGTTGTTTGATATAAGAAAGGGACCTGAGTATGTAAAATACTGGATTAAATGTCCTTGTCTATTGTGAGGTTTGTTGTGTTTCAGAAACTCCAGCAAGTTAATCTGTATTGTGACTTCCCCTGCTAGGGTTATGCTATGCAGCATTTCTCACTTTTATTTTCCATGGAAACTTTTTCTCACATCGACTTGCAGACCAGCTGTTCTGCAGAACATGCTCTGGAAAACCCTAACCTGGAGTGACAGGGACCTCCCCAAGCAGTTTCTGTGAGGAAGGATGGTACAGACTGTAGACACTTCTGGTTTTGTCAATGTTGCAAACCAGATTTGAGCTGCCTCTTTAGGAGAGGGTTGGGAGTGTTCTTTTGCAGAATTAGCCAGGCAGGGAGGACATATGAAGGTTTTTGTGTCAGGTTTTTGGCATTCTTTTGTTTATTCAATCCTCACCCACTCTCTGAGATAGATCTTGGTTATCTCCATTTTATAGACAGACTGACACTCACAAATTACTCAAAGTACCGCATCCAAGCTCCTTAGCCAGGAAGTTATAGAACTGATATTGGAGCCAGAGGCCTTCTTTCTTTTTCTTCTTCTTCTTCTTTTTTTTTTTTAACAGTGGATTTCTAGGCATAGCATCTTGCAGCCAGTGTGGACTCGGAGAAGAACTGACTCATTTTAATGATTACCTGAGAAATTAATGATGAAGAGTAGGAATCAAAGCTGTCATGTCTCCAAGAGTGAGCAGAAGGAAGCCTGTAATGTCAGTTTTTGTGGTAGGCATACCACAATCCTTCAAGTGATATATTGGCTAGGAATAAAAATGGGGCTATGGTTGTAGCCCAGCTGTAACGTACTTGCCTAGCATGTGAGGCCCTGAATTGGAACCCAAGTACTGGAAAACAAAAACATAAATAACAGTATTTTAGAAAACATAGAGTATAAAACACCAAGAATAAATCCTAATGAGTTAACTCTGGACTTGAGGAGACCATGTGCCATATACATCCATGGATTTCAACAGATCTACCATTCTGGTTTGGGATGTTCATATTGAATGAGGCTGTGCATGCATTAGAATAGGTATTGGGAATATGTATTAGAATAGGTATGGGAAATATATGTTCTTTCCAGGTAGTTTTGCTGTAAACCTGAAACTGATTTAATAAATAAAGTCTATTAGAAGAGGCAGAAGTGGAGGAGGAAGAGGAGATGAGAGAGAGGAGGAAGAGGAAGAGCTTGTCAATGTTCCACAAGGTCCAATGTCAAAGAATTGGTATCAGTGCTTTGAAGTGTGCCTGGTCCTTTTTTCCCTCCCTCCTGTTAGAAGAATTAGTTGTTCCTTTAACTATTAAGTTCCCATTATGTATTATTCCTATAGTATATTGGTTACACTGCATTGAATCAAAGTTATTTTCAGGACTCATTTCCCGAACCCTGACCTTTCCAATGGCAAAGGCAATGTAGTATTTTGTGATATTTCTACAGTACTAGAAATACGATATAGTAGAGTTTAATAAGTATTTATTTCGTGAATGTAAGAAGGCCCTCCTGTGGCTATTGCTTTTTAATGCAGTTTTAAACGATTTTGCCAGAACATGCTCTTTTT
Source organism: Urocitellus parryii (assembly GCF_045843805.1). Taxonomy (NCBI): domain Eukaryota; kingdom Metazoa; phylum Chordata; class Mammalia; order Rodentia; family Sciuridae; genus Urocitellus; species Urocitellus parryii. Next base: position 129,635,107 of record NC_135534.1, read on the forward strand.
GGCTTTCAAAATCCTGAAAACAGCTGCCTCCATGTGGTTTATCCAAGAGATAGTGGTACACAGGAGCGTGAGAAAACATTGAAACATTGAAGGAAGTTTCTGACAAATTAAGAACATAACAATAATCCTAAACTAAGAATTTATACATACTGAGAATCTTCACTTTAGTAACATGACTATAGTAGAATTTGGGAAAACAACTAGTCCTTGGAGACAATAAATATAAGCAAATGCAATGACAAATTCTGGACCAGAATTCTGTGTGGTGACATCAGTCAGCTGGGGAGTTGTCGGGTGTGGGGAGTGGAAGATCTTACTGGACAAAAGCCACCTCTGCATCTTCCCAGTGGCTGTGTGAAGTGCCACAGGCTTTAGGTTTGATAAATGTAAATATGTGGACTGAATTCCTGGGAAAGAGGACATTTGCCATGTTATTATTATTCTTTTATATCTTCATAGAAATCATATGCAATTCATTTTCTTTAAAGAAGGCTTTAAGAGGGACATACAGAAAAACTTTAGACCTTGATGCTTAGAGTGAAAAGGGAAACTTAAGAGGTAATAGGGCACTAAACATTATTTTTCTTTAATTTCCCCAAATGCTAGCATTTAGTGGACAAAGTGAATACTCTTAGTTACACAACTGCTTTAATTTTAGGACTAAGGCATCATTTTTAATTTAAATAATGTACTAGTTTTGTTTAAAATAGAAGCATTGAAACTGTAAGGGTTTTATTAGTCAAGGCCCTACTCCTTTCTGCCTAATCTAGAAGAAGTCACTTAACTTCTCTGAGCTTTGGATTTTTCACTGAGAAAATGGGTACAACAATACCGCTCTGGCTTTCCTCACAGGGTGGCTGCCCATTAAGATCCTTGTGAATAATGTTTTATAAACTGGACAAATGAATTATGTATAATTGATGTTAGTGTAGGAAAGATGTTATGAAGCTCTGCCACTCATTATCAGTGGTGTTCATTGTTGATGGTATAAAAACCAAGTTGTGCCTTGAGTTTCATGTTCCTTTAAGTTTTAAAGGAACTTCTATTAGGTTTTGAAAATGAATGTTATTGGCATTTTAGCTGAAATAAGTGTAGGTTTCAACTCTAGGCATATATACACAGCCAATGATGCTATTTTGAAAAATAACAGATGTTATTTGGCCACCTTCTCAAAGGATTGTTAATTCATATCAGTAAATTGGGGAGACAAGCAGGGAGGGACTATGATGCATACAAATCATCGTAGAACCCACAATATCTGATTTGTTCCACAGATTTTTTTGGCAATCAGCAAATACTGAGAGGTGTTGGAACTCTCCTCTACATTCCTGTAGCTTTTAAACTGTGTAGGACTTACCTCTGAAGCCCATGAGTTCCTTCAGTGTAGAGCCTGTGGCTTAGAGATTTGTGTGTCGTGGTTTCCAGCAGTGAATATTAGTTAAATCAAAATTTGGCTGAGGCTGCATATCAAAGACAAGAGGAAGTGACACCTGGCAGATTTTTGTCTTGAAGGTGATACCTGCTCCTACTGTTAAGGTCTGGGGAGCATCGGAGGAAGAGACCACCAAGAGACTGTCTCATGCAACCACAAAGGGTTTATTAGGGAACCAGCATGCTGGGACTCAGAGCTCACTTTGGAGGAGCAGAGACCCCGGGAACAGCTTAAGCAGAGCTTATATACATTTCTTGGAAAGGGCAGGGACTTTACATACAGCATAGCAAATCATGGCACACCACGGGAAAATCAAAGGACAACTCTAAAACATGATTAGCACATTCACTGGCGGGAACAGGTCAGGTAGGGGTGATTGGTCAGTACAAAGATGGGTATATATTTGAACTGATTGGTTTGAGCCCTGAGGTGTATACATGCTGGACTGCACAGTTTCTGGGAGGGGTTGTTTTCTGAGAGCAACCAGATGGTCAGGGGAGATTTCAACATACATTTAGTGGGCATTTCCAGGAGTTGTTTTTAACTTCTACATGAGTTTCAGGTTCCAGGAAAATGGAACTTAATTCTTACATTCTTAACCTTTCACTACCTAACTGAAAGGAGACCTTGCATGGCTTGAAGTCTTCTTACTGAGTCAAAGGAGATCAAAGAAGAATGCTGGCCATGGTTGAAAAATAAAAGGCTTTAGGGCTTAAGAAGATCATGAAACAGCTGGCATGAGGATAAAGAGTTATACACATTAGCAGAATGATTATGTAGCACAGGTATTCTCATCCTTTTTTAAATGGCAAGACCACTCTTAGGTAAAAATCACAATTATGTGCCACAAGGGCAATCAGGTGAGGCTGTTCAAGACCAGATTCAGCCCTAAGGCTCTAACACCTAGGTGGAACCTGGCCACCAAGGACTGAGGGGATCAATTTTTAGCATGTTTTGTGTAAGTTAGATTTCTGTTACTATCACAAAACACTCCAGATAATCAGCTTATAAATAGCAAAGGATCACAGTTTTGAAGGCTTAATTCATGGTTGTTGGCCCTTTATCTTTTGGGCTGGAGGCAGTTGTGAGAGCATGTGTTGAGGAAACTTCTTATGGTGGTGAGAAGTGAAGTGATAAAGGAGGAGGAATGTGATCTCACTGTCCCCTTCAGGGTTAAGCCCCCACAGAATGGGAGACTTCCCACTAGACCCCACCTCAGCCCAATAGCACCACTTTTAGGAACAAGCCTTTAACAAGTGGGCTTTGGTGATCATTTCACTTGCAAATGAAAGCTGACTATAACATATTCCTGAATTGGGAAAGTCAAATATCTGTCACAAAATTCATGAAGTGGCCTGGAACTGTTTAAAATTTAGATAGAGTAAGAATAAGCAGGGTCAAAATAATGAGGGAAAGATTGAAATAAAAGAAGAAAATGATTGATTCTTGGATTTAAAAATACTAGATTTGTCAAAGGATGTGTGTCTATGTGTTTATAAGTGTGTCACAAAAGACTTTGCACAGTTTAAGCTTCATTTATTTCAGTAATATAGGTGCTGTGATCTTATCCTCAAGATCAAAGTATAAATTATATATAATATTTTATACTTATTTTAGTTTCATAAATACTGAATAATGAATTTTTCATTTTAATATTTGAGTCAAACATTCTGAGGGCACACAGTACAGGAAGACTGGAACAAAAGGAAATTTACCATTAATCATTAAAAAGTTAAATGAGATAAAACAACTTCAATTTTTACATGTGAGTTAATGTAAGGCAAAAGCACTCTCTAGATAAGATGAATTTAAGGACATAGGTAACCCTGAGATATAAATGTCTGGGTATAAGCAAGAATTACAAATAGTATGCACCAATTTCAAGGCAGTGGAATTGGCAGGGTCCAAGCCATGGGCTCCAAGAATAAAGGGGGACTCAGGTAAAGCCTGGATCACAGAAAAAAAAAACAGGAACGTTCCCTGGAGTAATATATACTATGAAGAAAGTATAGAGTGGGAATTGGAACTTCAGGCCTGGACACAGGGTCTGCTGGTTGGTGGGTGGGGAAGGAAGGGACTGTGGGCACACCTTCCTCAGATGCTCAGAACCCTTTGTGACTCTACCAGGCTCTGTGATGCAGGCCTGAGGTTATAGTCAAGCCCAGGCATCCTCAGGGCTCAGATGCCTCAGGCAACCGAGCGATTCAGATGATAGAGAATATTCTCTCTTTTCTGGAAAGCAACATTCAGCCATGGCTGAACCATGCCTTAGATTATTTGGATACAGTCCCCAGCAGCATCTTTATGACTGGGGTGGTGTTGCTCCTTCTGTACCTGTGCTACCTGGTGTTCAAAGTGTTTTTCTCCACACACTTGGAAAAACCCAACATCCCAAAGGTAGGGACCCCGAACAGGGGTTCTTCTTGTGGCTTTCCATTTCCCTTCTCACATTACTAAATGAGTTGGGTTGGATCAGAGAGACATGTGAGGTGAGAAGTAGGAACAGAGGATAAAACTTCACTCTTTAGGGTAAGAGATCAGGCAGGGCCAGGGGCTAGGGAGGACTAAGATTTCCAACTGAAGCTCGGAAACAATTTATTTTAGGGTCTTGGTGAACGGTTCCAGGAGAAAATGCCAGAAAGAAATCTGGTCCGGATTGACATCCTCACTTATGGTGGGTTCTCAGAAGAAGTGTCTCTCCAGACACTTGATCCTGAGTGCCATTCCCATGTCACCTATCTTCATCAAACCTTCATGTTGGGAGGACATGAGGGAGGTTTGATGAAGGATAGGTGTCATGTCCTAATAAGGACAGCAGTGCTGACCTCTGAAGGCCTCTGAACAGAGCCTGGAGGCTGAGATCTGTCCCCTCCAAGAGTAAAGGGGGACTCAGGTAAAGCCTGGATCACAGAAAAAAACAGAAATGTTCCCTGGAGTAATATATACTATGAAGAAAGGGTAGAGTGGGAATTGGAGCCTCAGGCCTGGACACAGGGTCTGATGGTTGGTGGGCGGGGAAGGAAGGGACTGTGGGCACACCTTCCTCAGATGCTCAGAACCCTTTGTGACTCTACCAGGCTCTGTGATGCAGGCCTAAGGTTATAGTCAAGCCCAGGCACCCTCAGGGCTCAGATGCCTCAGGCAACCGAGCGATTCAGATGATAGAGAATATTCTCTCTTTTCTGGAAAGCAACATACAGCCATGGCTGAACCATGCCTTAGATTATTTGGATACAGTCCCCAGCAGCATCTTTATGACTGGGATGGTGTTGCTCCTTCTGCACCTGTGCTACCAGGTGTTCAAAGTGTTTTTCTCCACACACTTGGAAAAACCCAACATCCCAAAGGTAGGGACCCCCAACAGGGGTTCTTCTTGTGACTTTCCATTTCCCTTCTCACATTACTAAATGAGTTGGGTTGGATCAGAGAGACATGTCAGGTGGGAAGTAGGAACAGAGGATAAAACTTCACTCTTTAGGGGAATAGATCAGGTAGGGCCATGGGCTCAGGGAGGGCTAAGATTTCTAACTGAAGCTGACAGACTGTTTTAGGCTCTCGGTGAAGGGTTCCAGGAGAAAATGCCAAAAAGGAATCTGGTCCTGATTGACATCCTCACTTATGGTTTGTTCTCAGAAGAAGTGTCTCTCCAGACACTTGATCCTGAGTTCCATTCTTATGTCACCTAACCTTCATCAAACCTCCTTCATGTTGGGAGGAAATGAAGGAGGTTTGATGAAGGATAGGTGACATGTCCTAATAAGGACAGCAGTGCTGACCTCTGAAGGCCTCTGAACAGAGCCTGGAGGCTGAGATCTGACCCCAGAACATAGGATCCTGTGAGGGTGGCAGATGTGACTGTTGGCTCCAGGTTCTATGATCTCCTTCAGCAGAGGACTTAATGTCAGAATGTGGAGCTCACAAGTAAAATGCTCTCTTAAGTTTTCTAAGGAAGGAAAAATGAAAATATGGTATTACCTTAAAAAAGTTAAAAGAAGAAAGAAATCTCCATTATTTAAAATAGAGTAACAATAACTGTGGAGAAGATATAGCTGAGTTTCATAGAAACAGGAGAATTGAAGTGAGTCCCACCCACTGATTCAATTATTTTTGTTCTCAGCAAAAGAAGAGATTCAAGAAGAGAAGAGGCGAAACATTCAAAGGTATGCTTCTTCTTATTTGACCTGAACACTCTAAAGGTGACCCTTTATTCCCCTTCCATGAGGCCTCAGGTCCAAGACCTCTGAGGATGTCAGTTTCTAACCACAGTCTCTCTCAGGAAACAGAACCTCAGAGGAGAGAGACAGTGGTACCTTACACAATCCTCAGGGTCCCTACTGTGCTCATCCTGGTAATAAGTAGTGATGGACATGGGCAATGGGTGCTACTTAATAAGTGACTATGGGAGGTTGAAGAATGACTACAGGTTGCTTTGAAGTCAGAACTTCATTTTCCTGACATTGTGCAATGTACTTTTATTTCCTGGGTGATCAGACCCATCTCTGAGGAAATTGCTGAATTCAATGCTTATATCTACTGGTTCAGAGTCTCTAATGGGATTAACTATGTGAAGAACATCATCACTGAAGCCACACACATAAATGCATTGTTAATCATTATTGCTCCAGTTGGACTTTGTCTTTAAAATTCTTGGGGGTTTCCAACCTGGATATTAATGAGCTTTTCCTATAAAGGGATCCCTGTGTGATCACTGTGTACAAACATTCCTTATGTATAACCCACTGTCCTGGTTTCCCAGGTCCGAGAAGGAGCCAGTGAGAAACACAGGAGTTGAAGAAGCTGTTTTCTGTTATAACAAGGTGATTACTCATTTCTGTTCCTTCATTCCTAGTCCCTTTCTCACATGTTCTATGCATTCCCCAGGGATTCAGTAAAGCATGGCCTTCTCACAGGGAGGGGGAGCCCTAGCAACGGGTATGTGAGTGAAGTCCTTGGGAAGTGCTAGAGAGTGTGTTGTGAGGTGAAGGATATGGGCAATGTGAAGGGGGTAGGAGGTTTCACCCACAGGACTGCAGACCTCCTTTTCCTGTATGGTCCTTGTTACAGCTTTGTACTTTGTGTCCCTTACAGCCCCCTGGGCCAACATCAGGATAGAGACAACTTGCAGCAACTGTTATGTCCAGACAACCTCTGTAAGATGTTTAATGAGGTCAGTCATCTGCTATCTCTGGCACCCTTGGAAGATGTTGCAAGTATTCAGACACCTTTGGATTCCACAGGTTATGTGAGAAAATCATCACCTTCCAAATTCCCTGCTCTCTCCTCAGTCCCAGGAGGGGAACTATTGCCAGCCTCTCTGTTGAAGCTTTCTCCACCTTCCTCATTCTCTCTTCCCCCTAACAAGGTCATGCCCTCAGCTGACCTTCTCTCACCTTCCTGTTGAGTGACTCTCTGCCACCAGAGCCTCTTCCTCCCTTGGACTGCAAGGCCACAGAAAACCCTTTACCAGCCCCCATCACTTTCTTCCCCCCTCCTCCACCACATCCCACTCAGGAAACAGACACTCTTCTACCACAAGATGCCACTCTGCCTGTGGTGAGCAGTCCTGCTGGCTTGTCCACTTCTGTTCCAGTGGGAGGCATGGGCCATTCCAGCACAGAGGCCCCTGCCAAGAATGTGCTGTCTTCCAATTTGGCACAAGATGGTGTAAAACAGCAATTTCCTGCCCTCTGTTCTGAGAATTTATCTGGGGGATACACTGCAGCCTACTGTGTGGAGACTCCTAACATCTTGTTTCTGCCCCCTGCTGTCCTGACATGCCTGGAGAGATAAATCAAAAAGAGGGGTGATGTCCTCAAGTGGAAAGAAAAGGAAAAGAAAGCAGAATCTTTTCCAAAACAACATCAGCTAAATTACCAAGGATTTTCTTCAGAGAAAAGGTCAGTGTCAGCTGCTGATCAGCAGGACGTGGCCATCTCTCTTCTTTCATGGAACGAAAAAGACAAATCAGAGGAACCACAGGTGGATCAGCAGTCCCCTTATCCTTAGAGCTTTGAGGACCATTTACAGAAAAACTACACCCACCTTTTCTATGGTGTCCCATCTCTACCCCCCAAGTCCCTGAGCCCCCTAGTGTATCAGCTTCAGGTGATTATTCCTCAGCCTTTGTCTGCTTCAATACAGCATCCAATGACTCCATAGGCCACAAATCCCCAGTCCTTCTCTATACCCCACCTGTATTCTTGCCTGCAAGCCAACCTCATCACTTGCCCAAGACCTCTTCACAACCTCAGCCCCAACATCTCTCTCCTGAACATGCCGAGACCCAGCTTCAGCCTCAATCCCACTCCCAATTCTGTGACCTCCTAAAAACCAGTTTAGGATCTGTGGAGTGTGTGATCTTGGACCCCAGAATGAGGCACTATTTCTGGTGCCATCTGAAATTCATGTCCTTGAATACAATGTGATACAAAAAACACAGGAAAGTCTGTGAGGTTTACCTTCTGTGGTCCACAAATCCCAGGAGGACTTTTATCCTTCAGCTCCCAACATTATGTTGGTTACACATCCTCCAAAGCTCATGTTGCAATCTCCATCCTTCCTGGAAATTATCCCCTCTCAGATGATGTTCAGAAGAAACTAGACCACCACCTTCGAAAGAGGCATATCCAACACTTGTGGTGCCTGCCCCACAGAGTCTATGCATCTCTGTCATTGATGCGTCCTCTGGAAAAAATTCCTGAGACCTCTGAGTCAAAGAGCAGTTGTGGCCTCTCAAGAAAGTCTTTGGGTAAGAGTCAGAGCACAAAATATATTATTAAGGGGGGCTCCAGCCAACCCAGAAACCTTCATGAACTGATCTCGGGAATGCCTCCTCTAAAGATGGGAGTGAGGAAGGCACAGAGAGATGGTACCAAGATTGAGCAAAATCATCATGTGCTGAGTGACTGAGATAGTGACATTCTAGATCCTGACCCCTCAAGGAAGGACCTAGAATGTCACTTGCAGAGTCCATCAGGTGGAACTCCAAGTACCTCAATGATGAATCCACTTCAGAAACAACTTGAAAATGCTTTGAACTCTCCCCTGAGCAAGAAGTTTCAGGAAATCAATGAGGGTCAGATTCCTGACACTGTGCATAGTTCATGACATTCTATCAAGTTGGCATTGCCTGTAAGTGAGAAATCCACCAGACAAAGGAGTCACAAACCTTTGGCACCAACCAGGATGGACAGCTCTGTCAATACTACCCAGGCTATTTCCTTCCTCGATGCTGGCAAGAAGAGGATGATGGAAGACCACATTACACTGTTTCATAAGAGGTTGATATATGGCCTTCCCAACAGGGTTCAGGAATCCCTAGAGATCTTTAATGAAAAAGATTCATATCACTCCTTTTCTCACTCCCAAGTTTCCTTTTTCTCCCACCCATATTTCTGGGGTGGATTCTAAACAGAGCATGTCCAAGACCCATGGAGGAAGATCTAATGCTTTTCATGGAGATAAAGAGAAAACCAAAAATGCAACTCAAAGTGTAGATCGTCCTCTCCATGCCACTTCAGTCATGGTCAAGAAAGAACAGGCGATCCTGACACAAAGTCTTTGAGATCAAGCATGAGCATGTAGAGGACTTCGCAGAATAAAGGATGGCAAACCATCTGTTCTGCCCCAGACACAGAGCATCATAGGCAAAGCTTTTCAGAAAACACCTGTAGCAGCCAATAAATGCAGTCCAAAGCTGCCCATGAGGCAAGCTGGGGTTGCACCTCAAGAAATAGGACCTAAGAGACTGAGTTCCAGCTACAGTGTAGCAAGGCCTCAGGGCAATAGGATGGCCTGGGGAAGTTCTTCCATGTCCAAGATATCTGAGAAATCCAGGGAGATATTGAAGGCACAGGAGCTTTATGCTTGTCAGTCACAACCTCCCACTGTCTTGACAACCAGAAAGCCAGAAAGCTCCCCAGTGTCAGGTGTCTATACTCCTGAAAATTTCCCCAAAATGTCAGTTGTGAGAGACCCTGGATTGTCACACCTTAACAATCCATTGTTTGGTGATTTAAGGGCTAAAATGAAGGGGGAACCTAGCCAGAAACAAGGCCATAGCAATGGCATACCCCTTGTTTCAAATAGCTTGACTTCCAAGACCTTCCTTAAACATGACCAGGGCGCTGCGTGCAAGAACATGGCAGTTTCCCAGGTCCTGCATGTCCACCTGGACAACACACAGACTAGCATGGAGCATGTGCAGGGGCCCTGGTTCCCTAATCTTGACTTCCACAAAGACAAAGACAAGAACTGCCCAGCAATCGCTAAGAGAATGACCCCTCCAGGACCCAAAACACGCGAGCTTGGTGGAGGGGATGCAGGGTTGGGCACATGTCAACCCAGAAGGAGGAGCCACCACCCTCAAGACATGACATTAGAGCAGACACTTGGGAGCAAGTCCTTCTCAGTCCAGTCACTGAAGGGACCAGCTCCTCCTGAAAGCCTCAGAAACCTGATGAACGTTTTCCAATGGCTTTATTTTAATATAAAAGGCAAAAGCCAAGAAGGTTCCCTGGAAAAGGGCAGCTCCCCATCTCACCTGTTCAGGGCAGAGGCCTAGTCCAAAGGAGAGCTGCCTTTATTGGGAATACTGACAACCACAGAATCATGAGAGACAGTGAAAAGGTCCTGGAGGAGAAACGTGGGCACCAGCATGAAGTCTATGTCCCCTGCCCCCAAGAGCCACATTTGTCCCCCAAGAAGTCTGGTAAAACAGCCCGAGGCAGGACTTCAGGTCCAGGCAGAGTCTGTCCAGGTGCATCCTTTCAATTACAAGGCTCCTTGTTCTAAAGTAACAAGGGTCAAGTCCTGTAGCCAAGAATCAGGCCTTGCTGGCCAGAGCTGTCTTAAAAGGAACAAACAGATTTGAGACTTGAACAGAGAATCCCCAAACACTGAGGCATTTAGGGATCAAAAGCAATTCCCGCGCATGCCCCACAGGGATCCCAAGTCTCATCCAAGTCTCATCTGTGGGTATCAAGTGGGTCAGGTGCCTGAGCCTGCCCGTGCACCTCCTGAAGTCACTGTGTTGGGAGATCTTTCCCTACTATTTAAAGAGAAAATTCTTATCCAACGTTTTCACAGAGGAAAATTTCCTTTCTCCTAATGATTATTCCTGATGGAGATTCCTGATTGTTCCTAATAAATTTTCTTACAAGAGTTTTGTGTTTTCTGTGTACTGTGTTAGGTGCATCGGTTTTAGTAACCTATTGGTTGTGCTTTTGGAAGAGAAAAGTTAAGCTCTTATTTTTTGCCTTCATTGGCTTCTGTAAGGTAACAAGTTCCCCAGAGCTGCTGTTGAAGAGCTAAGACCTGTTCTTGAATCCCCTTCCTCATGAAATTGGAGGAGGTGGCTGTTTCCAACCTCTTAGTTTAGCCTTAATGGTATCCTCTGGCAGCCCACACCTTCTCCCCTCATGGATTGGGCAGTAAGGCAGATAAGGCTTGCACACCAGAAAAGAGAATCGAAGACAGGTATATTTTTTAGACTAGAGTGGCTTAGTCATTTTTTAAGTTGTCACTGACCAGACTCTCACTGTGGGTGAACCTCTTCTGGGGGCATTTGTGGGCATTGCTGCAGTGGATGCAAGGCCAGCTGGTAGAGAGACTGGGAGGAACACGACCAGTGAAACTCCACATCATGTTCAACCACAAGAATATGATCCTACTTAGAATATGTTATACTCCATGTGTGTACAATGTGTCAAAATGCATTTATGGTCATGCATATCTAAAAATAAAAATAAGTCTGGAAAGAGGGGAGGTGCTGCTTTCGAACCTGTCATGTGGGCATGTTAATGTGTTTCAGAAGCACACTGTGACTGTTGTAGGGACAGATGAAGCTGGACACTGAGGAATAGCAGGAAGCAGATTTTTTGGTGGTAGCCAGATTCAAAATGGGGGCTTTTTGCCTCCATCAAATCACCCTCTGAACCCCAAGTTCAGAAAGTTTCAGAACTTTATATCCACTGAAGGGGAGAGGCTCAGAGGCTCACAATCTGTAGAAATTCACATAAAAGCAGCTTTTTCACTGTTCTGGGCACCCAATTCAGGCCAAGGACATTATCTATGAAAATCAGTGTCTGGGAAAGAGAGAGATAGCTAAACTCTAGTCTTCAAGGACAAATATCCTTTGTTCCGTTATCCTTATTGGTCCCTCTCTCTCCTCATGAGTCAGTCAACATCTTTCACTTTTCAAAGCTTTTCATTACAAAAAATTTTAAACATATTTAGGCACATATAGAACAATACAACTGTCTGTGTACACTCCCTCAGCAATTATCATTTGACAAGAGTGAGGTATCCACTTCTTGATTAAAATTCCAAAATTCATTTAAATATCTTGTCATTCTTAGATGATATGGTATTGTATGTTAATACACTCATAATCCTTTGATATTTTCATATGAGGAACATATTTATCTACAACAGTGGACCATGGCACTAGTGACTGAAAACATTGAGCCTTTTTGGCTTTGGCAATGAGTTCTGCTCTATCATTTAGTAATTATGAGGAGCCATTTACCTGAGTTCCACCCCTTAACACAGACAGTACAAGAAATAGTCTTTGCAAATTCAGCACACAATATTGCAGTGCCTTAATCATATGGTAACCTTAATTAAAACTAAAGAAATAGAAATCTGTCCATGCTGATAAATGCTTGAAAGTTCCATGCCAATGTTTTCAAATATTTAGAAGAAAACAATGTGTTTTTTTTTTAGCCATAAATTTCCTCTCCTTCCCCAAATGTCACTAAATGTAAAAGATTATATAAAAATGTGCTTGACATCACGAGTCATCAAGAAAACAAAAATGAAACACACTGAGAGATAACATTTTGCACTTATTAGGATGGTAAGCATCAACAAGTCAGATAAATACCTCTGAGGAAAAATGGAGAAATTGATGGAAGTTTCATACTCTGCTGGTTAAAATGTAAAATGGTACAGTTGTTTTATAAAACATTCTGGAAATTCCTTAAAATTTCATATGTAGAGTTACCATAGGACCCAGTGATACTTTTTCTAGGTATATACCTAAGAGAAATGAAAATACAGAAATTTATGCATGAATATTTATAGCTGCATTATCACAATAGCCCAGGATGGTAACAACCCACATGCCCATCAACTAGTGAATGGATAAATAAATGTGGTATATCTATGCAAATGAAATATTATTTAGCCATAAGAAAGGAATAAAACATTGATACATGCTACAACATGGATGAACTTTGGAATTATACTAAGTGAAAGAAGTCAGTAGCAAGTGACCAAACATTACCTGATTCTATTCCTATGAAATGAAATAGGGAATTTTAATTAGAAACAGAAAGTAGACTAGTGATTGCTTAAGGCTGGGGGATGAAGACTGATAAGTGTGAAATCTAGAATCCATGGTTTCTTTTTGAAATCACAAAAGCATTTTAAAATTGACTCCAGCGACAATGCACAACTCTGAATACACTAGAAATCACTGAATTAGGGTCTAGGGTTGTAGCTCAGTGGTAGAGTGCTCACTTAGCATGTGTGAGGCACTGGTTTCTATCCTCAGCACCACATAACAATAAATAAATAAAGGAAATTTTTTTAAATCACTGAATTATACACTTGAATTGGGTGAATTTTATGGTATATGAATGTTTCAATAAATTGTTTAAAAAGTAAACCTACCTGTTAACATTTTGACATATTTGTCAGATCCTCTCTCACTGCCTCTCTATATGTATATATGTGTGTGCATGTATATGTATATGTGTATGTGTATATAATATATACACATACATATATACATATATGCATATATACACAAATACACAACAAGATTAATACACATTTATTCCTGAATATTTCAGAATACATTTCATGCATCATGCTTTTTCTCCTTATATATTTTATTTTGAATATTAAAAAAAGATATTCTCTTATATACTAAATTTTCCCCTTTCATAAATTTAGCATAGTCATAAAAATTTTGAACTAATCTCATTCATACTGCATTTTTGTGAATTTTTTCCCAGTAATACACCTTGTGAGTATAATTTTTAAAATCTCCATTATAAGATACAGCCTAGAGTGTCACATTTCCTTTAGTTGCTGTGTATCTTTGGTCTTCTAAAATTGGAACAGTTGCTTAGCCCTTCTTTTTTTCTTAACATGACAACTTTTAAGAATATATCCAATGTTGCGTTTTATGGCTCCCTTTGTATCTATAAGTTTTGGGGTGGAGTTTATCTTGCTCAGATTTTAAAGAATGCTTTCATATTTGTGATCCTTGGGACCTCAGGGGTTGTCAGGGCCAGGTTTTTTTGTAAACAAACAAACAATAACACTAGAGATGCTAGGCTATGTGGAGATTTTTCTAAATAGAGAGACCTCCTGTAGTCAAGGGAAGGTATATAAGAGGAGACAGGCTTGATGAAGACCTTCTGTTAGGTAGAGACCAGAAGAAGCTGTGGATGCTGAAGACAAGCAAAGAAGGGGGCTGTTAATACTGAAAAGCCTTCATCACATGAAAAGGAAAGGGTTGGATGTCTGTGGCCAAAGCAGATGAATTCATCAGATCCAGCGAGGAGATGCAGGCAATTTCAAGAAAAGACACAGGGCTTAATTTCAATCCTAATTTAAGTATTATCATTTATAATCTAAACAAGAAAGCTTTAAGGGTAATAAATGTTAAATAGCTAGCTCACATGGGGAGATTAAAAATACATATGCTGTACACCATCCACAAGAATAACATCTTGTTTCAAAAAACATTTGGAGGAAACAGTAGGAATTTTGTTAGAAACAAAGTTGGGAAGAGATGAAACCTCATAATTTCATGAGAATGTAACCATCCATGCTGGGAGAAAGTAACCTATTTTGCTAAATAGAATTTTAACTGTGCTCATTAGATGTTTATATGACACTACAGAGAAGCCTACTTCTCAAATCAGGATGGGTTTGGTCATAGGTTATGGTCTAGCACAACTTCTCTGTGAAATCAAGACAGTTAAAAACTGTTGGAAAGGAGAGAGGAGGGGGATAAGTGGGGAGAGCCAAGAGGCAGCGGGGTGGGACAATATACCAGTAGAGAGGGAGATATTGGAGAGCCTGAAGGGGCAGGATAGCTTAAAAGAGATTTGGGGAGAAAGATTTATTAGAAGATATTGCCATGGACAGGCTATGCCCTTGTTTTCCTCTTCATCTTGGTTTCTGTTCTTTGGTCCTATGTGAGAGAACACCAAACAGTGAAGTGCTCTCTTGTTTCTCCAGGTAACAGAAGAAAAAAGCAGAATATTTCACTGAGGTGGATGTATGATATAGTGAAAGGGTGGAGTTGGGGGTTGGGGGGGAGGTGGAGGAATCTCAAAGTCCCTAGGGGAATGGATAGATCATCAGGGTTTGGTAATGGGCGAAGGGCATGGGTTCATCTCCCATGTGTTGTCCCCTCCCCCACCCTCAAGAACCTCTGGTGTCTGTACTAAAGCTCTGTGATGTGGATCTGGAACTGTGGTCTAGAACATGCACTCTTAGTGACCAACTTCTGGTGAAGCAGGCCCTCTTCTTTGTCTGAGGAGCCTTGCTGCAGCATGGATGAGCTTCAGCTTGACTTCTTGGATGTTCCTATCCTTGACTTTCTGTGTGGAGTGGGGTTCCTCCTTCTGTCCCTGAGCTACCTGACAACAGATCTATATTTCCCTATATCCTGCAAACAGAGAGACATCAATCAGGTAAGTAAACAGAAGATGCTCCAAAATTTTAGATATTTCTTCTACAATTATATATGCATTTAATGCTATAATTTCACCTGTAAGCATTGATTTTCTGCATTCCCTACATTTTGATACATTGTATTTTCATTTTTAAAAATTTTTTTCTTGATACTACTTCTTTGACAAATTAATTAATAATATAAATTATTTAAATTGTTTAAACTGAGAAGCTTTTGTG
This sequence comes from Urocitellus parryii, assembly GCF_045843805.1. Lineage (NCBI taxonomy): Eukaryota > Metazoa > Chordata > Mammalia > Rodentia > Sciuridae > Urocitellus > Urocitellus parryii. Next base: position 129,650,477 of record NC_135534.1, read on the forward strand.
ATTTTTCAGCTACCTTTTTATTACTGATTTTTAGTTAACTCCAATTTGGTCAAAACACATACTTTGTCTGATTTCTACTCTTTTAAATCGGTTAAGGTATGTCTAGAATGTGTCCTATCCTGGTGAATATTCTGTGTGATCTTGGGAAGAGTATTTATTTTGCTGTTGGTAAATTATTTATTAAATATCAATGATATCAAATTAATTGATGGTACAATTCAGGTGAAACATTCTTATTGATTTTTCTGCCTCCTGGATTTGTCAGTTACTGAGAGATACTTGTTGAACTCTCTGATAGTAACAGTGGATTTCATCTATTTCTCTTTGTATTTCTAGCAGTTTTTGCCCTTTATATTTTGCCTCCCTGTTGTCAAATGTATACACTTAAGCAGTGTTATGTCTTCTTAGAGAACTGATACCCTTAGTATTGACAAGGCTCCCTGGCTGCCAGGCCACAGAGCCAGTCCACTAATCTCTCTACAAGAAGTGGCAGTGAAGTAGCAGTGGAGCTGCAGAGCAGAGGCCAGTGTGGGCTGGAACACAGGCAGTGAGCATGGGCTGCAGCCTCACAGATCCTGTATACCCACAGGGGCCTGAGGCACTGCCAGCCAGCACCTAGACAAGCCATGGCTTATAGACCTGTCACCCCATGGTGGACCGCTCAGGTCAGTGCTGAAGCCCACTGCAGAATCCTGTTGTACAAAGCACTGCAACTGGGAACCTGGAACATCCATGATCCAAGAATCTCAACCTTCTGTTTCCCAAGGAGCATCAAGAAAATGGAAGTGGGGTGGACCTGAATGGAAGTTCGGTTTCAACAGTTAATTAATAGCATTCCTATTTTTCCAAACCCTGATTAGCAAAAGTCTGGACCAATAGCATTGACCCAAGTGCTATATAAAGCTCTAGACTAGCACTATCAGGTGGCAACTCCCCTTGGGTCCCCTCTCACCCACAGGTGTTCTGTTTCTAGTCACACTTGAATAAATCCTACTCACTCATCCTTGTCTATTAATTGTGGATTTCATTCTTCAAATCACAAGATAAGCACCCAGAAACAAGAAATTGGTGGTGAGCTGCTGAGGTCTGCTTCAACATGGGAGGGTGTTGCCCACCATTAATAGCTGCAACATGTTTCTTGGCTGCAGAGGTCTGCAGCTTATGCAGATCCCATCCCCCTGTACACATATACCAGCAGAAGTGGAGATTCTAGTTTCATCTCAAACTTTGGGTTCACTATTATGTAATGCACTTTTTATCCTTGCTAATTTCCCTTCTTTCTAAAGTCTCTTTTGTCTGAAATTAATATGACTACCCCTGCTTTTTAAATTACTGTTAACATGCTACATTTTTATGCATCCCTTTACTTCTGTGTCCATTTAAACTGGGTATCTTCTAAATAGCATACAGATAGTCTTGTTTATTTTTATCCACTCCAATATTCTTACTTTTAAATGATGAATTCAGATTATTCACGTTTAAAGTAATTTTTCTATACTTTTGGATTAATACCTACAAAGTCTGTAACAGTTTTTATTCATTGTACCTTCTCTTTATTGTCTCATTTTTTCTGTTATGTGATTAAAACAGGAACTTATAGGATTTAGTTTTTATTTAGGTGATTTTTATATTATTTTAATTGTATATATTTAAGGTCTACAACATAATATTTAATACCCTTTGTCCTATATCTTCCCATTTTCTTCCCCAGTCCCCTGATGCTCTTGGTAACCACTGTCCTTCTCAATTATTCTGTGTATTCAATTTTTAAAAAATATTGCATATATAAGTTTGATATTACAGTCTTTTTCTTTCTATGTCTGGCTTATTTCACCTAGCATGATATCTTCCAGTTTAATCTATATTGGATCCATATAAAATTTCATCTATATGGTTAATTTGTCATTGATTTTTAAAAAATTCTTACTGTTAATCTTAAATGATTACTCCAAATATTTCTTCTGCTTTACTTTCTTTTTCTTCTCCCCGCCTATTTACATATTTCCAAAATGTATTACAATTTTAGGGGGGATTTAGACTTTAACATTTTTTTCTCTTTGCCTTTCATTTGGAAATCTTCTATTGATATTCATTCAAACTTATTTATTCTTTCCTTGGCCATGTGTAGTCCACTCATGAGCCCATCAAAGCCAGTCTTATTTCTGTTATAGTGTTTTTTATTTTTAACAATTAATTTTGATTCTCATCTCTCTTTTTTACATTCTGTATCTGATCTTGCATGTTGCCTACTGTTTCGATGAATGCTTTTAGTGTATTAGTCATAGAATTTAGGGCTTCATCTATGATAATTGCAAAATTGATGTGATACTTTTGTGGATTTGATGCTTGCTTTTTCTATTCTGATTGTTTATTTTTCCCCTTGTCTTTTAGCAAGCCTTGGGGGTTTTCCTATAGTTTTTGAAAGCCAGACATGATGTATTAGGAAATTGGAACTGAGGTTAATAGATTTTTAGTGTTAGGATTTATATTAACCTCATTAGGATATAGGGTATGTTAATGTCTACTGTGGTTGTACCTGACAGAGGCTTCAATTTCTTCTAGTATATGTAGCTTTCCCTAAGTTCATTTCCTTAGAACACTTAAGTACAACATGTAAGTGCAACATAAGCTCTTTTAACCATTACCACACTGTAGTCCTGTTAATATGATGGTAAGGTGTATGTGGCAGGGTGGTGGGGGATAGGAGTATATCTCAATCTTTTAGTGGTCCTGTGTGCCATAATGTCTAGTCCTAAACCCTGAACCTCAACCTCCCCACCAATACACACCTTGGATGAGGTAAGGAGGCTACAATGGTTTGGAGTTGGGCAATTTCCCTTTCTTCATGTAGGGTAAGGCTCTAGAACTCAGCTAAGTAGTCTTTGTTATGGAGAATAACCAGATTATATTTCAAAATGTTTCTATTTTATCTATTCCTGCCAGAAAATGTGAAGGTATTTTCATGGGTCTTTGCTGTGAGAACTTGGCAGTTTCTTCAGTGGAAACTCATGAAGTGTGAGAGTCTTTTTTGAGACAATGACTGTTGGAATTTTCTCACTCTGATGCTAGCCTATACACATCTTCTAGTATTAATCACAGTGTTCATTTAAGTGTTCCTACCACTGTATGGTTCCAGTGGATTTTGCTCCAGATAAGGTGATATTCACTGTAATGTTCTTCATTTACTTTCTTTGAGGACATGGACGTGGATGGTGTATTTTCATGGCTCCAAGAAAAGACATTTTAAGTTTATTTAGTTTTGTAAGCTCCTTAATGTCAGAATTAGGTGGGAATCTTTATTTCCTGTTCCTCTTCATACATATCTAAATCAGCTTGGTTGGCTCAGAGAGATATCTGAGATGGGAAATCTGCAGAGAGGACCAGACATCACTGTTCAGGCACCAATAGAGGTTCAGGAAGGTGTAAGGTTGGGTGTGATGGAAGATTCTAGGTAAAATCCTCCAGATTCTGTGACTTGCATTTGTCTGGTTAGAAAGTTTTGCTTCTCTGAACGAGAAGACTCTTGATACTTGATCCTAAGGCCCAGTAGAGCCTTCCTTCCTTCATATTGGACTGATCAGGAAACTAGTGCTGACCTTTGAGTAGAGTCTGAAACCTGAGCACTAGCCCCAGGATACAGACTCCTCTGGGAGAACACAGATGTGACTGTTGGCCCCAGATTCTATGTCCTCTTGGAGCAGAGGACTTCTGAGAATATCAAGTATGGATCGCACAGGAAAAAAAAAATCATCCTTTGAAGATTTCAAGGTAGGGAAAATTGAAAATAGTTGATCATCTTTAAAATTTAATGAAAGGAAGAAATAATTGTTTAAATGTAGAATCATATTATTCTTGAATGAATGTCTGAGATGCCTAGAGACAATAATAAAGAAGCAACTCCCAGGCTCACATTCTTTTCTTTTTCTTCTTAGAGTCAGGGAAGAGTCAAGAGAAGAAGAAAAGGTGGAACATTTAAAGGTAAGGGTCTGTCTGTCTGACCTGAGCTTTGCAAGGATGAACCTTTGTGTCCATTTTATGAGGTACCAGGTCTATGATCTCTAAAAATGTCACTTGCTAGATACAGTGTATCTCAGTAAACAAAACCCTCAGAGGAGAGACTCAGGGGAACACAGTCACACCTGAGACACTCCTCAAAGTCCCTGCTCTATCCACCTATGACATGAAGCACTGATGGACCTGGACAATGGGAGTTGTCCAATAAGTGACCAGGTAAGATACTGAGGAAGAACTATTGGTTGCTTTGTATTCAGAACTTCTACCTCCTGATATTGTGTTAAGTCCTCTACTTTCTGTCTGCTCCGATTTATCTTTTAGGCAACCACTGACTCCTATGCTTCACTTTGTAATTTTGAACATTGTATGGGATGATATATGTGATTATACTTTACAAATGAAGCCAGATATACATGTGAACCTTCTTAATATTATTTTTGAACATTTAACCTTTTCTACTGATTCTTGGGGCTTTTGGACTTTAATATCCCAAAGAACTCCCCCAAAGGGAGCCCTGTATAGTCCTGTATAGTTTCTACCTTCATTATATATCACTGTCTCTCCTGATTTCCCAGATCAGAGAAGTTGCCAGAAAGAAGCAGAGGAGAGAAGGAAGCTGTTTTCTATCCTGAAAAGGTGATGAGTATTTCCTCCTCTTTCCTGGTCCTTTTATCATATATTTTAGTCATTCCTCAGGGATTCATGGCAGCTTGCCGTTCTCACAGGAATGTGGAGCCATAGCAACAGATATGGGAATGAAGGCCCTGGGAGAGGCTCTAGAGTGTGTTGTGGGGTAATAAATGTAGGGATAATGATGAGGGTAAGAGGCTTCAGGTGGCCCCATCACCAATAAGAATGTGGGGCCTTCCTTTCCTTGTGCTGGTCCTGGTTACAGCTTCATACTTCCTTTCTTTTGCAGTCCCCTGGGCCAGCATCTTGATACCACCCACTTTCGCCAGTTGCTATGTCCAGACCCTCTCTGTGAAGTATGTAATAGGACAACTGCTGAGGTCAGTCATCTGCTGTATCTGGCATCCTTGGAAGATATTCTACTCTCTCAGTCCTCTTTGGCATCCACAGATTATATGACAGAATCATCAACTTCTCTGCTCTCTGCTGTTTCATCAGTCCTTCCAGAAGACCCAATTACAACACCTTCACCTTTCCCCTCCATTCTCTCACCTAATAAGGTCACCTTAGCAGACTTATTTTCACCCTCATCACTGGGTGATTCTCTGCCATCAGAGCCTCTCCCTCCCTTGGATTCCAAATTCCCAGTAAACCCATTCCCACCCCAAATTCATGCATTTCCTTCCCTCCCATTACATCACACTTGGGGAACAAATCCTGTTCTCCAACCAGAGGCCAATTTAGCTCTCAAGAATAGCCCTGAGGAGTTATCCAATTATGTTCCAACAATCAGAGGCATTGACTGCTCAAGCTTGGCAATTTCTCAATTCTCCTGGTCTCATAACAAGAATATACTACTTCCAAGATTACCACACTACGGTTTTCAGGAAGAGAATGCTTCCTTCCATCTACCATATTTCTATTTATGGAAAAATTATGATATCTCACATATGGAAGGCAGACACATTTCTTTCCTTGGGTTTAACATACAACAACTCTTGGAGAGACAAATAAAAAAGAGAATGACTTTCCAGATTTTAGAAAATAAAGGAAAGAAGCAGGGACCATTGATAAAACAAAAGTGGTCAGAATACCAATTTACATCTTCATGGAACTCACTGCAATCCTTCGTTGATGAGAAAGACACCATAGCTTCCCAAACTGGCTGGGACACCAAAGACAAATCAGAATATCAGGGAATTTGTCAGCACTTTGTATATGTGAAGACTCTGGGGGGAAATGTGGAGCATAAATACAGCCAGCTCTTCTGGGGTCTTCCCTCTCTCCATAGCGAGTCAATAGTGGCTACTCTTCTGGTCTCTAAGAGCTGTTCCTCACTAGAACCTCACTTTGTTTTATTCAATAGAACCTGTAATGTTCCTGCAATCCAAATCCAGGCTAAAGAAATTCCACCACGCCCTCTGTCCCACCCACCTTCCCTTACCAGCATACATTCTCAATCTTTTCCTCACATGAATCCCCAATCCCAAACTTTACCTCTCACTCATGCCCATTCCCTGGCCCATGGTAAATCTCCACTCCCTATACTACCATTATCTTCTCCAACCCAGATTCAGGACTATGGAAATATTTTCCATAGATCCCAGAATACAGTTGATGTTGACATCTTACCTGGAAATAAACACCCGGAATGGCATGGGTTGCACACACATCATGCACATTTGTGGGGTTTTGGCTCTGAATTTGAAAAATGTCAAGAAGCCTTTTGTCCTCCAGCTCCCACCTTTCCATCAGTCAGGCAATATTCCCAGGCCTATGCTCCAGTCTCCATCTTTCCTGGCCATTTTAATATCAGCAGTCAACCCCAGGAGGACCCGGAGCACCAGGTACCAAAGAATCTAATTCCGTTTGGGAACCTCCAGTCTTGCAGTCCTATAGGATCTGGAGTATTGATGGAGACTGGGATCACATCAACAGAGACATCTCAGCACAAACACAGACATGCTTACTCACAACCCTCTGAGCTTCAGGGCCACAGTAGCAAGGATCTCGAGAAAACAGAATGGAGTCTCTCAGGAAGTTCCCATGAGAATTTCCCCACAAAGTTTCAGCTGAACAAGGATTTGACAAAGAATCTCAGGCATATCCTGGGGAAGTGTCCATTAGATAACCCACTAATGGTTTCAGAATGCAATGTAAGGAATAATATGAATGCTATATCTGAGAAAAGAAGTGACTGTGTGTGTCACTCAAGGAATGACTTAGGGAATGAATTAGCAAATGTTTCAGGGAAGAACTTAGACCTGAATCAGATGAAAAGCATGCTTAGATTACATGTGAGCAGGAAGTGTTGGCAGATCACTACAGGTAGGGTCCCTGTAGGTGTCTGTCTTTCTTGGCTGGATGAGGACAATGCATTGCTGCCTCCTTGGAGTTGCCATACCAATACAGATAACAGAAATAATATGTCATCACTGGTGGGTAGGGTCCAGTGCCAGACAACCAACACAGGGCTCTCTTTCCTTGATAACAAAACCCAAAAGTTACTAGAAGCCCATATTATTAGGTTTAGGATAAGTCAGAAGTGGGGCCTTCCCCTCAAGGTTCTTGAATCCATAAAATCCTATGTGCTGAGAGAAGCCAAAACATGGCCTCTTCCTCAATATAACTTTGTTTCATCCTCAAACCAAACTTCTGAGCTGGATTCCAAATCTGGAGTCTCCAAGCTCCTTACAGAAAGCTCTAAAGCTATTCATCAGAGTCAGGAAGAAATAATAAATTCAGTCTCCATTATGGATCATTCTCTGCCTGCCCCCTCACTTGTGGTCAAGAAAGTTCAGGACATCCTGAGACAACCATGTTGTGATACTGATCATGAAGTTACAGAGAATATACAGACAATTGAGAATGGCAGCCAGACATGTCTGCCTAATACAGGTAGAATCAAAGACAAAGTCAGTCAGACTGACACTGTATCAGAAGAGAGAGACAGTCCAGAGCAGGTCATAAGGCAAGATGGAGATGGAGATAAATCAAAGGATGAAATGGTAAGTCTTATCCATAGAACAGACATGCATGACGGCAAAATGATGGTGGGAGAGAATAAGAATTCAGAACATTATTCCACCTTTGACATGTGCAAGCAGATATTCAAAGCCCATGAGCTTTGTAATCTTCAATCACAAATTGGTATTATCTCAACAACCAGCAAGTTGGAAGATTCCCAAAAGATAAGTGAGAGTGTGAGTAAAGTAGAAACTATTCCAGCCACTCAATGCACCCCACCAATAATAATTCCTGAAGATCTGACACAGTTAGACCTTAAAAGACAGGTGTCTTTTAAGCTGGGGAATAAGTCACTTAGCCAGGCTCAAGGCTTTCCCAGAGATGTAGTCCTTCCTTTATATAATGTCAATTCTGATTCTTCACTGTCTCAAACCAACAGTGACTCTAGTGAGGACATGGAAGTTTTCCAGCAGCTGCATTTCCACCTGAATGATTCAAGGACCAACATGTGTAAACAACAGGAGCTCTGGCTCCCTAAGCATATCTTATGGAATTGTTGGGATAGGAGATTCCCACCAGCTGAGAGAAAAATGAGCCCTTTAATATGTAAAGGAGGAAAATATAGAGGTGAGGACTTAGGATTAGACACATTCAGAGCAATAAGAAAGAGCCAACCTGAGGAGGACAGAAAATTAGAAGAGGCATCTAAGTCCCTGCCACAAAAAAAAGCGTTTTCTTCTGAAAGTTGCATCAAAAAAAAGATAAGACGATTTCTTCAGTGGATTGATTCCAGGATAAAAAGCACATGCCAGAAGAGTCCTGTGAAAGATAGTGCTCTGTCTGTGAGCCATGACCCTCCTGAAGCCCATAAACTCATGGAAGCCCTTGGAAAGATTCTGGAGGAGAAACTAGCACATAGGCAGGAATGTGAGGCCTGGGAGTTGCATAAACAGAAGAAGGAACTGCAGGCCCAGGCAGAGACTGACAGAGGACAAACTACTAAGTATGGGGCTATCTCTGACAAACAACAACAGAGAGGGTCAGGTCCCTATTCCTGTAACCAAGAAGCTGTGTTTCCTGGCCCAAGTAGTCTTACAGAAGTTAGACAAATCAGTGACAGTTTCCGAGCTCCTCTGAAGAGTGTTTCCTTCAAAGATCAGGCATCACTTCAGAGTCAATATCTTCCCCCATTCTCCAGGAAGTCTAGGACCCATCAAATTCCATATTCAGGCAAGGATACCAGGTACCTCTGGATGCCCTCACATCTGCTAGAGACACTGGATTCAGAGCTTTGATTCTTCTATGCAAACAGAAAATGCTTCTTCAGCACTTAGAGGAAGGAAAATTTTCCTTAAAGGAATAATACAGGCCACTAGGTAGAAGCCTCTCAATTATCACGGCAATACATGGAACAATATCCCCACAACAAATGATTAATAAATGTTTCTTCTGATAGAGAGTGGAGTTCTGTGTGTCCAGCACTGCGGTGTAGGTTTCAGGGATCCCAAATGTATGCTTGAATAGTAAGGAGTCACTTTTGCTCTTAAGGCTGTTTGCCTGATTCACCTTTCAGAGGCAAATGAGGACTTATCTAGAACACAATAGAAGTGCAAGGAATGGTCTTTCAGTACCAAAGCAATACAATGGCTGTGATGATGTCAGACACTGTATCATCCTTTTTAAGGAAAGTGGTCTTGGTCCCTCCTGTTCAGCTGTGCTACATCTTACACCAAGTTTATGGTGATTTGGTAATGTTTGTATTATATATTGCTGTTATGAATATTTCAAAGTTTAATATCTTAAAATAACATTTGCTGTCTCAGTTTCTGTGTATTGGGAATCCAGGCAAAGTCTAGTTGGGCTCCCTGCTTCAGGGGGTCCCTGCTACAGGGCTGTAATCAAAATGTTAGTGGGGGCCAGAGTCTCATATGAAGGTTTTACTATAGTAAGATACATTTCTATATTCACTTATGTAGCACTTGGTAGTAGGATTCAGTCCTTCTAGGCCAGACATACCCAGGGTCTCAATTCCTTGATGCCAGTGGCTGGAGTTGCCTATGGTCTCCTTTAGTTCCTTGCCTTGTGGGTCTCTCCAATGTAACAATGTGCTCCTTCAAAAAGGGCAATGACATCTCCTTTCTCTTATGCTGCTGGGATTTGGGGCAGTTCTGGGAATAAAACTCAGAACCTAAGCAACGCTACATAAGCACTCAACTACTGAATCATATACCCAGCCCTAGAAGCAAATATCTTGTTTAGACCACACTTGAGATGACAGTGAATTATGCAAATGAATGCCAGGAGGCAGGATCATTAGAGTCATCTTAAAAGTCTACCTAGCATAAATGTTTTGGAGACCTCACTCATTTAATGGAAACCACAGTGGCCAAAGGTGCCAAGTAAATCCTCATCTTCATCTCATCCATATCCATGTCATCAAAGTCAATAGCTGATTGGAGTAGTGGCAAATTAAAAAGCACAAAAAAAGTAGAGAAACGTGGTATGAAGATAAGGTGGTGTATGGCTATCATAAATGGAAAGTAAAGTGAAAGAAAACCTTAGAGCCATCTGATATATCACTGCCAGTATTTAGACTTAAGGAAGGAGAAATTAGGTAAAATAGTCCTCATCCTAGCTCCTCCTGTCTCTCCACTCTGTCCTGGCTTCTAGGCTACAGGCCTACAAAAGTAAACTTTACCTTCTATAGCGATGACTAGGCTTAAAGAGCAAGAAAATGCTACAAGGCTACAGAATTTCTTTCCCTTTAAATATATTCAATATAGCATACTTATCATTTCAAACTCACAGCATGAACATCAGAGAGAATGAGTCTCCTAGTTGGTAAAATGCCACTTTCAGGAAATTCAGAGCATAGAACTCTCATTATGGGGTGCTTTCCATGCTCCTATGGTTCAAGAACATGAACCAAAGTAGACGTGGGGGTTTAAAGAGATGAACGACTGATCCAGAGACACATAACTTGCTTATAGTCAGAGAAATATTGTATGAGGTAGTGAAGCAGAATATGTATAAAGTATTTAGGAAGTGATATCTTCAAATTTAGGTGGTAGCAATAGTGGTCCCACCTGATGATTATGGAAGTCTACCAATACCTCACTGTGGAAGAAAACTTATTCTAGCAATAACAAGGTGATTTCCTCTGTAGGGATTCTTACTCTACTTAAGTATACAACTTTATGTCATTTTCATTTGTGGCAATGTCTTTTACCAAGTTATTGATCGATGTTTCTTCACCCTACCAGAGGGTACATCCACAGGAATCAAAACTAACTTTCCACATTTGTCTTTCAGGAAGTTCTGGGGTACTGGTCTAATGAGTTACTAATGGCATTCATATTTTCTGCCCCTCAAAAGAATATTCAAGGCACCTGTTCCTGTTATACAGGTGAATCCAGATTCTCATCAGCTATGTGTTCCTAGGAGGGAGAGGGCAGAAGGTGAAGCAGGTGGTGAGTTAAAAGAGGAGAGCTGCTTAATGATAGCAGGGGCTCTGGTGACTTGAGAGTTAGGATGTAAAGACAGGTTCCTTAAGAAGATGAGTACTGTGCAGAAGTCCTCTGGGAGATAGCAGGATTTCTTAGGGGATGAAATTATGTTTACTGAGACAAGTCATCTTTAAGCCCCATTAACCTGGCAGTTACAGCAAAACATTTTGTTTCCCATTCATGACATATTCTTTGCCAATAAACTTCAAACTTAATAGGTAAAAAGCCTATTAAGCCCCCAGAAATAACAAAGATTGGATAGGTTTCTATAACTTAAAGTAGAAAATTTGAGCAAGACTTAATTTCAAAATATTAAATACTGTTTGTATTTGGCAGTTGTGAAACAAACCTGTACTTTTAAGTCTCTACATTTTAGTTACCTTTCTGTCTTTTAATAGAAATGCAACCTGGGTGACATAGAAAATAATATACATTTAAGAAAAGGTAACCTAGAATAGAGCCCCCTTATACTGTAGGATAGATTTGGATGGGAATGACAACAAATACAATTCAAGAGAATTAAATAGAGAACTGTTAACTTGGGTAACTCAAAATATGAGAATAAGAATGGCCTTAGGCAACAAGGTTCCTGCTGGGGATCACAGGATACCATTAGGAATCATTTTCTATTTCATGGCTATCTTCTGGGTTACCTTTAATGTTAGACTTTGTAGCTGAAAAGTTCATAGCTGTATCTTCCAAGACTGACATGGAGGTGAAAATGGGGCGTGCCTCCCACTAGTTCCTTCAAATGTCCCAATATGTCTCCTTGGGTCATATGCCCATTTCTACCCAATTCCTGGGGCCCAAAGTGTGGAATAATCTTGTTGACTAAGCCTGAACAAAATATACCATTCTTAAAATAAGAGTGATGGAGAATGACAACTCTTTCTCACGTGTTCTGAAAATGAGTATGGAATTAGTTCCATAGAAGGAATTAGAGGGAATATTTCCAGAAGGTAAGTAAATGCTGGGTGACAAGACAAACAAAAATAAAATGGATGTCTATTATAGCTGAGTCTCTCACTGCTCCAATTTTGCCTTCTTTCCCAACTAAAACCATTGACTGAAGTTAGGTGTTCAAGGAGAATGCTGATTTGCAGAGGTCTGTCTGGAGCCTCAGACAGAATGTTCAAATTCGGGGAAATCAATTGGAAGCTCCAATTTCTAGCTGGATAAATGATCTAATAACCTGACCTCTTACTATGCACCCCTTCTTATCTTAGAGGCTTTTGCCTCCATTCCAAGTTAGTTATTGAGACATTCTAAAACTTATCACCAGGAATACCTCTCCTGAAATAATTCATTCTGATTTTTCACCCTTTCTTCTCCTTGCTTATGTTCTAAGTAGGCCAATTTGATGAATTCAGGAACTAGAAGCCACTTTAAAGTTTCTCCTCCACCAAAAAATTGTTTGTCCTAATTTCCTCCCTCTTCAAGGAAAACTTCATGATCTACCTTCATCCATAGACCTGTATAGCTCAACTCCAAAGAGTCCTTCCATCTCTTTTCATCTTTCCCATCTGATAAAATCTAACTTTCTACTGTTTCTACACTGACCTTCTCCAAAGGGACAGATTCCCTTTGGTTAAAACAACAGATGTAATTTTTAAACTAAACAAATGGTGCTTTCAACACATCTGAAGATAGTTCTTTCATTCCTGTAGGGCTGCTTTGTGCTAGACAATCTTCTAAGCACCTGGGACACACCAGATACTAATTACAAGAGAGGAAACAAAGCTCTCTGTCTTGGTGAAACATGCAAAATTGGTTCCTTAGTCAGTTCTCTTACCTATCCAAACTACATCACTTACCTAAACTTTACCACACTCCTCCTTGGTTATGCATATGAGCTAGACCATTATAGAAGAATGATAATCCAACAGGTGGAAATATTTCATCATCAAAACTTAGAATTCCCTCACCATGATCTCCTTTCTCTCCTTTGCTCTTTTCTGTTAACATTGAAAGAGGATTCCCTGATGCCTGCCTCCATCTTCTTGGGCTGGACTGTGTCTTTGCTTTCCAGTCCACAATGGTATGTTGGAACACACCACTGAATTTCTACCTTCCAGAATGAGACCACTTCTACATCATGAACTCAAGACTGCTTTGTGCCAAGTATTTGATAATCAGCATCTAGTGGAACTCAGATATTTCTGGAGAAATGAATGAGCAATGGAAAGAATTTTAGCAGGGTGGCCCTGCCCAGTAACACTTGCAGGCAGGGCCATGTACAGGGATGGACCATAGCCAGGGATGGGTCCTAACAGGAAATACCATTTGGCTTTCTAAAAGTGGCAGCAGTCTCACTGTAGGCTTCTGGATTTGATCTCCATTGCTTCCAGAAAACCAGAATTGAAAATTGATTCAAAGGTATGGTGTCTGGTCACATGAGCAATATTCTTCCCTTCCATGCCTGAAGGATCCAACCCCCCATTTGCCATTTTAATACCAGTGGGCATCCCCTGCAGGTCACCTGCCCATGAACTCCCATAGGAGGCTGCTCTGGGATTCTGTTGCAGCTCCCTAACTGCCCCTCCCTCTCACTTCAGTGTGAATTGCTTGTGTTGCTTTGTTCACCTAATGACTATAAAACTAAATTATTTAGAAAGTGAAGAGGAAAAGAAATATTGTATTGCCTTTTCTCATGTTTTTGAGGTATATCTGACATGAAAAAACTATGACTTTAAGTATATAATATGATGTTTTGATATTTATTAAGTCCTCAAAATCATGATAGCAAATACATCCATATCATTTACTGTGATGGTAAATGATGTGGATGAGGTTCTTTTAAACATTTTTGAGATAACTATACATTAACTTTTAGTTGTATGAGGTTCTTTTAAACATTTTTGAGATAACTGTACATTAACTTTCAGTTGTATGAAATAATGGATCTTGTGTACATTTTATTTAGCTTTTTCCCAAGGCAGTATCTTTTAAAAAATATCAATATTGACATCAAGAAACAAAATATTTTTATCACTACAAGCATCTATCAGGTTGCCTTTCAAAGACACATCCCATCCTGCTCCAACACCCTGTCTGTATTTTTAAATTTCAGTAATTTAAAAATTTGTATAGGAGCCATTATATGTAATTTCTGGGGATGGGTTTTTATTTCCTCAGCTTAATTCTCTGGAGATTCATGTAGGTGGTTCCATTTATCAATAGTTCATTCTTTTTTATTCCATGGATTGTGTGTGCTGCAGTGTGCTTTATCACTCATTGGATTGCATGTAGGTTGTTTCCAATTTGGGGTATTAAGAATAGAGCTTCTGCAAACATTTGAATACAGTTTTGGATGAATGTGTATCTTCATTTGTCTGTGGTAAATGGCCAGGAGAGTAACTGCTGAATACTATTGTAGTCACATGTTTAGTGTTCTATCACACAGTCATTCTGTGGCTGTATCACTTCAAATATCCATAAGCAATGTATTAATGACTCAGCTTCTTTTCATTCCTGTGAGCAGTTATGTATTCAGAGAATGGGGTGTTCAGACATTGATTCTTTCTGAGAAATCCCCCAAGCCAAATGTAATAGACTTGGCACTACTGAATGCCATCCAGGAGATTTTCTTCCTTGGCTCCAGCAAACAAAAGTTGATGGAAGACCATAGATGTTTTTGTATGAAGATGATCTGCAGCCTTTCCCTCAAAGCCCATGAATCCATAGAAATCTAAAATATTAAAGAAGATCTATCTCAGTCCTTTTCCTATTTTAACTTTCTTTCCTCAGCTAACCTTATCTCTGATTGGATTCTAAAGTTAGGGTTTCCAAGTTCCTTGGAGGAAGCTCTAACACTTTTCATGGAGACAAGGTGAGAACAAAAATTATAGGCTCTGTGCTGATTCATCCTCTCATTGCCATCTCACCTGTAGGAAAAGAAGGATGGGGACCTGAGACAATCACCCTCTGATATCAACCATGAATGTGTAGAGCACATTTAGAGAATAAAGGATGTAGAAAGATTTATCTGCCTGCCACACTGAGCATCATAGACAAAGTAAGTCAGAATCAGGCTATCCTAGCCAACAAATGCAACACAAAGCCGCCCAAAAGGGAAGCTGTGGCTGGACCTGAGCCAACGGATAAAAGAATGGGTTTTTGTAAGTGCAGAAAGACTTCAGGGCAAAAGGATGAAGATTTCAGAATAACTTCTCTGTCCAAAAAGTCCGGCAGATTATTCTGTACTTTTAAACCACAATATAATATAGTAACATCTTGACAAGGCAGCAATAAGTAGAAAGTGCCATGATTGCTGAAGTCCCACACCAACATGATCAGTTCCTGGAGGTAGATTATGTGGTAGAGCCCTTGCCTAGCACATGCAAGGTGCTGGGTTCGATCCTCAGCACCACATAAAAAATAATAATAAAAAATATATTTTTTATTTTATATAAAATATATATTTTGATATAATAAAAAATATATAATATCTATTATATATGTATATCAAGATCCTAACTCATCAGACCTTCAAAGTCAATTGGTAATGAGTTAAATTCTAAATTGGAGAGCAGGGAGCATAGCCAGGTTGGAGGCCTTCCCACTGATATATTCATTTCTTCAAATAACTTGAATTCCACGTGTTAGTGATTCATGCATAGGGCACCTCCAGCAGGAACATGGAAATTTCCCAAGTGCTGCATGTCTACTTGGAAGAAAGAGGAATCGGTATGGAGCAGGGCCAAGAGCAAAGGGACATTAAACATGTCTTATGCAATTGCATGAATAAAAATTTCCCACATGCTGCAAAGAAACTGAGCCCTCCAGGATCCAAAATAGGAGAGCTTGGTGAAGGAAATATATGGTCAGAGCATCCCAAACCAGAAGGAAGAGCCACCCTGCTCAGGATAAGCATTATAGGAGACACTTAGGGGTAAATCCTCCCCAGCCCCATGACTAAAGCTCTTGAAAGCCTTTTCAGAAAACAGATAAGGTGCATTTTGCAATGGCTTTGCAGTACTATAAAATGCAAAGGTCAAGAAGGTTCCCTGGGAAAAAGCAGCTTTCTATCATCATCAATGCAGAGCACAGGCCTACTTAAAGGGAGCATTACCTTTACTGGGAATGGCAAAGTTCAGAAAATCATGAGATATATTGTGAAGATTCTTGTGTTAGTCAGCTTTTCATCATTGTGACCAAAATAACTGACCAGAACAATTTGAGGAAATAAAAGGTTATTTTGAGCTCACAGTTTCAGAGGTCTCAGTCCATAGTTGCACATATTTTACATGCCATACGCACAGCAGAAGAGTTTATCAATTGAGGTCTGATTATCTCTAAGAATATCATGTACAAGATAACTGTTCTCAAGTCCATGTGACATCATTTCAAGTGGAAGCAATCTTATGTACAAAACAATCCAGTTCCTCTTCTGTGTTACCTATATAAGTAAAAGAAACTTCAGATACAACTGACAAAAAAATCTTAGCTCATTGAAGATGGATAGAAAGTGTCAATTTGTGGGATTTAAAATATTGATATTTAAATAAACACAGAATACATAAATTCTCTACCTAGAAAATTTCTACATGATTATTTTTGATCATGCTATATAATTTAAAATTAAATGCCTTTGGTTAAAAGTTTTCTTACTTGATTCAGGCATTTGAAAAACTAATTTGTGAACTAATGTTCATATTTAGTTCAGCTGTATCTATGGCACAGAAATTCATTTAAAAAATGGTGAGAGTTTCTGTAGAACCTTTACCCTGGGAGTGTGCCTATCTGATCTGTATGGATGAAACTCCAACTGACATTACTTCCTCATCCATCCCATTTCATACTAGTGAGAATGGAAACAGACTTATATCAAAGAGCTTCAGTCTTAGGCCACTCCAACTGGCAGCTGGGAGAACAACATGAAAACAGGAAGGTTTAAAATCCCCATCTTTTGCTCTATCTATCTATCTATCTATTTATCTATCTCTCTATCTATATTTCAGTACATAGCTCAAGAAATGGAAAGAAAGGCAGGTGAACACAGAGAGTGACCATCCATATTGGTCAACTATTTTGATCACCTCAGTATAGATGTTTTCATCAAGATTCTGTGTGTGTTTCTGTTTGTGTTTGTGTGTGTGTGTGTGTGTGTGTGTGTGTGAGAGAGAGAGAGAGAGAGAGAGAGAGAGAGAGAGAGAGAGAGAGAGAAAGGGTGTGTGAGTGTGTGTGTGTGGGGAGTTGATTATTCAGGGATATATTTACATATTCTTATTTGTTTCATTTTTTCTCATTTATATGCTTTTTAAAATGTATTTATTTTCCTTGCCTTGTCTTTTGAGAGTTAGGGTTTTTTGGTTTGTAAATTTTGGTTTTGTTTTTTATTGTTTTCATTTATTTCTCTTTCTCTCTCTTCTTTTCCTGATAACAAATTCTATGGTTCATTCTTCCTCTCTCTAATTTTGCTTCTCCTATTTTCCCTCCTTCCTTATAATCTACACCTGCTACATCTCTTCTGCATTCTCTGTTCACTTTTTGAAATTATAAACTCTTTTCTACCTTACTAGCCCATTTTCTTCTCTCCTAACTAACTGAATTTTTGCCACCTTTTAGAATTATTTGGTTTATAAAACTTTTGCCTGCATCATCAATGGTGACACAATTATTACTCTGTGGATCACATAGTTAACACTTGCTTTTTGTTTTAAAGCCAAATTAGTTGCTTTAACTGTAGACAATTGCTGACCCCACCATTCCTGGTTATTTTTTTGTGAAAATTAATGTAGATGTCACAGTAGAAACTAAGTATTTAATGTTGCATATTGTTTGCATTAGTTGTTACTGTTTTTTTTCTCTGTCCTCATTGTGTGAGGTGCTAGAAACCAACAAGGACACTAAAAGTTCACAGGTTAGAGACTCTACTACTGAACTAAACTGAACCAGAAGACAGCATATCTTATTCCACACACACATTAATGACACTTGATCTTAATAAAAGAAAAAAAGAGACAACAACCAAAACTAATGATTAGACTATGTAATTCCTAGCCCATTCAAATTGGTATAACTATTAATATACTGGATGACATACTAGATATTGAATGCCAGACCTAGTTCACAGTTTTTTATTGTGTACTGTGGTTAAATGCTGACCCGACCATTCCTAAATAAGTAGCAATTAGTGTTACAGTTTTCAAAGAAGACACTGGACATTTATCTAAAGCCATACATCTGTTGCTGACATTAGTGCTACTCCAGATCCTCCCTCCCTCTAAAAGGGCTGGAAAGAGATCAGGACAATTCAGGATCACAGAGTAGAGAGCCTGCAGCTGAGAAATACAACTCAACTAAGCAACAGTAAATCTCACCCCCCACACAGTCTAAAACCGTTTGAGTCCTGACATTACTCCAACTCAAAGAATGAAGAGACAATAGCCCCAAACCAACAATAAATCAATAAAGACATCTCCAACCTAAGGACCCAAAGAGAAACAATCAGAGAGGAACTTCAGGTCCCATCCCTTGACATCTACTAATATATCAAAAAATCCCAGAACAAATAAGATAATTACATGTGAAAGCACACATGTAAAAAAGAGAAAGGGGGGATCCATCTTAATAGATGAGTAAGTCCAATACATCTAAAAACATGAAGAAACAGGCAAACAAATCTTTTCCCCCCAAAAAAATTCAAAATCCCCCAACAAAGTATCCCAGTGATAGTGATATGGACAAAATCCCAGAGAAAAATTATAAAAACCTGATTATTAAAATATTCAATGAACTAAAGGAAGATCAAAGAAAGAAGAGAACAAATGCAGGAGATAGAAGACCACTTCAATCTAGAAATAGAAATAGTAAAAAGAGCTAAATCAGAAATCCTAGAACTGAAAGACAAAATCAAATTAAAAATTCACTTGAATATATCAATAGCAGATTAGATTGTGTAGAAAATAGAACTTCAGTTCTTGAAGACAAGGTATATGTTCTTGAGTACACAGAATGCAATAAAGGGAAAAATTATAGAACAAGAACAGAATATACAAGAACTCTGCTCCAACATTAAAAGACCAACCAAACCTGAGAATCAATGGGATAGAAGAGAACATAGAGATACATGCAAAAAGCATAAAAGAATATTTTCAATGAGATATTTTCAGAGAACTTTTCCCTTATCATAAATGAGATATCTACATACAGGAGAAGGACCAAAATAGACCTATTCAAACAAGAAGCTCTCCAAGTCATATCATATCAAAATTAAAATGACTAACATAGAAAAGAAGGAGAGAATATTAAAACCTGCAAGAGAGAAATATCAGGTCATATTTAGAGGCAAACCAAAAAGGCTCAATTCTGATTTCTCAGTTGAGATCCTAAAATCAAGAAGGACCTTGAGTGAAATATTCCAAGCTCTAAAGGAAACAGCTGTCAGTCAATGTGACTATACCCAGAAAATCTCAGTTTCAAATTTAAGGGGGAAATAAACTTTTCATGATAAGAATAAACCAAAAGAATTCATGCACATGAAGCCATCACTACAAAGAATAGTCTAAGATAAACTTCACACAGAGGAACTAAAAAACCTATTCCCAAAGCTCCCACACAGAGGAAGATCAATAGAAGTATAATCCACTAAATGAGAATCAAGACAAGATTAAATAAAACAAAACCATAATGGCAGAAAACCATATACATATATCTACATTAATATTAAATTGTAATGGTCTCAACTGCCAATTAAAAGACACAAATTAGAAGGATGGGTCAGAAAAGAAGATCCAACTACATGGCGTTTACAAGAGACTCATCTCATGGACAAAGACCCCCACAGGCTCAAAATGAAAGAATGGAAAAAATATTCCATGCATATTAAACAAGTAGGAACAGCTATTCTCATATCTGACAAAGCAAATTTCAAGCAAAAAATAATCAGAAGAGACAAAGAAGGCCATTACATCCTGGTAAAGGGAACAATCCAGCAAGAAGATGTAACAATAGTAAGCATTTATGCTCCAAATGTCAGCAACAGAATTACATTAAAAAAATGCAAGGACATCAAATTCCAGATAGACCCAACCACAATATACTGGAGGATTTCAACACACCCTTACTACCAATTGACAGGACATAAAAACATAAATAAATAAAGACATCTCCAACCTAAATGATACTATAAGTCAAATGAACCCAACCCCAAAGAGCTAAATTTATATTTTTCTCAGCAGCACATGGAACTTTTCCCAAAATAGATCATATTCTAGGCCACAAAGCAAATCTTACCAAATATAAAAATGTTTCTATTTCCTATGCGTCCTATCAGATCACAATGGAATGACACTAGAAATCAACAGCAAGACAAATAATAAAAATTGCATAAACACACGGAGATTTAACAATACTTTCTTAAATGAAGAGTTAATCAAAGAAGAAATGAGAGTAGAAATCAAGAAATTCTTAGACATGAACAATAACAGGAATACAACACATCAATATTTCTGGGACAATATGAAAGCAGTTCTAAGAGGAAAATTTGTAGCACTGAATGCCTACACTTAAAAAATAGAGAGATTGAAAATAAGCTTATTATCCATCTCAAGGCCTTAGAAAAAGAAACAAAAACTAATTCCCCATGCAGTAGAAGATAGGAGATAACTAAGATCAGAACTGGAATCAATGAAATTGAAAATAAGAAAATAATATACAAGGTCAATGCAATGAAGATTTGGTTCTTTGAAAAGATAAGATAAACCTTTATTCAAACTAACCAAAAGAAAAAAACAGAGATGTCAACAAGATTAGAGATGAAAAAATAAATATCATCAGAGATATTTCTAAAATTCAAATGATTATCAGAACCTATTTTAAAATTTATATGCCAATAAAATGGAAAATCTGGAAGACATGGACTAATTTTTAGACACATGACCTCTACAAATTGAATCAGGAAGATATAAAAAAAAACCTAAACAGACTAATATCAGGTACTGAAATTGAATTAGCAATTAAAAAGCTTTATTCTGACACACACAAAAAAAGACCAGGACCTGATGGATTCTCAGCTGAGTTCTATCAGACATTTGCAGAAGAACTAACATCAGTCTTTCTCAAGTTATCTCATGAAATTTAAAGGGAAGGAACACTCTCAAGTACATTCTATAAAGCCTGTATAAATAACCCTGATTCCAAAATCAAAGATGCATCAAGGAAAGAAAACTATAGACCAACATCCCTGATGACCATAGATGCAAAGATCCTTAATAAAACATTAGCAAACTGCATCAAAAACATATAAGTAAGACAATCAGTGGGTTTCATTCCAGAAACACAAGGTTGGTTCAATATATACAAATCAATAAATGTAATCACAGCTTGAACAGAATTAAGGATGACAATCACATGATCATCTTAATAGATGCAGAAAAGGTCTTTGAAAAAATCCCAACACCCATTTATGTTAAAAAAACTCTGGAGAAGCTAGAGTTGAAGGAACTTACCTCCAAATTGTAAAGGCCATTTATGACAAACCAAAAGCCAACATTATACTGAATGGACAAACCCAAAAGCAGTTCCTCTATAACTGAAAGAAGAAAAGATTGTCAACTTTTACCACTCCTATTCATTATACTTCTCAAAACATTAGTCAGAGTGATCAGAAATCAATAAAAATAAATCAAATGGATACATATAGGAAAGAAAAGAAGTCAAACTATCTTTGTATGCCAATGACACAATCCTATATCTAGAAGAAAAAAAACACACACACACACACAAACAAACAAATAGAAAACAACTTCCATCAAAAGATGTTTAAAGCTTATAAATGAGTTCATCAAAGTATCAGGATACAAGATCAACACCCGTAAATCAATGTCTTTCGTATAGTCCAAAACTGATTCAGCCAAGGTACAGATCAAGAAAATCATCCCATTCACAATAACCCCAAAATAAAAATAAAAAATAGTAAAACAAAATACTTGGGAAATAATCCAACCAAGGAGATAAAAAAGCTCTACAATGAAAACTATAGAACATGGAAGAAAGAAATTTAAAAAGACTTTAGAAGATGAAAAAACACCTTAGATAGTCAGAATTAATGTCAAAATGGCCACACTACCAAAAGCAATATACAGATTCAATATTATTTCCATCAAAATACTAATGGCATTCTTCACAGAATTAGAAAAAAATAATTTTTAAATTTTTTGGAGTATAAGAACCTGAGAATAGCCAGAGTCATACTAAGCAAGAAAAGAAAAGCAGCAGGAATCACAATAACTCATGTAAAATTATACTACAGAGCTGTAGTAAAAACAAAACAGCATGGTACTGGCAAAAAATCAACATGAAGACTAACTGAACAGAATAGAAGACACAGAGAGAAATAGAGATAAATCCACTTACCTACAGCCATTTAATATTTGACAAAGATGCCAAAATATATTTTGAAAAAAGACAGACTTTTTAACAAATGGTGCTGGAGAAACTAGATAGGTATACGTATAAAAATGAAAGTAGGACCCTATCTCTCACCCTGCACAAAACTCAAATCAAAATGAGTCAAAGATACAGGAATTAGATCAGTAACCTTGCAACTACTAGAAGAAAACATAGAGTCAACCCTCCATAGCCTAGGTGACATCCTTAAAAAGACACCCAAAGCACAAGAAATTAAGCCAAGTGGTATGTTATTAAACTACTACAGAAAAGCAAATGATTAAGAGCCTAAAGCACACAGAATGGGAGAAAATCTTGGCCAACTACTTCTCCAATAAGGGAATAATATCCAGAATATACAAAAAGGTTAAAAAACAAAAAAATCCAATCAATAAATGGGCAAAAGAACTAAACAGAAACCTCTCAAAAGAAGAAACACAAATAGCCAACAAAAGTACAAAAAAATGTTCAGCATCTCTAGCAATCAGAGAAATGTAGATCAAAACTACACTAAGATTTCATCTTACTATAGTCAGAATGACAATTATCAAGAATACAAACAATAATAAATGCTGACAAGGTTGTGGGGGAAAAGGTATATTTGCACATTTGTTGGTGGAACTGCAGTCTAGTAAAACCACTCTGGAAAGCAGTATGAAGATTCCTCAAAACACTAGGGATAGAACCACTATATGACCCAGCTATCCCACTCCTTGGTATTTTCCCCAAATATCTAAAATCAGCATACAACAGTTACATAGCCATCTCAATGTTTATAACAGCATAATTCACAATAGTTAAACTATGGAATTAATCCAAAAGCCTGTCTTAAGAAATTGTGATATCTATCTATCTATATTCTAGTCAGCCATAAAGAAGAATGGAATTATGGCATTTGTGGGTAAATGTATAGAAATGGAGAATGTCATGCTAAGTGAAATAAATCAAAATCAGAAACTGAAAAGTTGACTGTTTTCTCTCATACAGAAGCTAGTGTAAAATAAAGGAAAGAGAAGGGAAGAATAGAAAACCATAAAGATAAAGGGAAGATTGGTAATGGAGAGGGAGAGGGAGAGGGAGAGGGAGAGTGGAGGGATGGGAAAGGGGAGGCAATGCAGAAAGAATTCTTAAAATAATCGTGTTATATGCATATATAAATATACCACAGGGAATTTCACCTTCATGTATAAGTAGGAAGAACCAATCAAATTTAAATAAACAGATGAGCAAGAGAAAGACTAGTAGAATACAGTAAATAAAATGAGAAAGAAGATGGAGTATGTTCAGGAAAAGGAGACTCACAAACCGGAAGTTAAGTTCCAAGGATGTATGTGTTTGTTGGGATGAACCCAACTACTATGTATAACTATAAAGTACTAATAAAAAAAGAAAAAATGGTGAGAGTTTTTATTAACAGCACTCTACTTTTAGCAAAATGATATTTTAAAGGGTAAACAATTCGTAGAGCAAAAGTTTAAGCATAATCACATTCTACTTACCAGTTGAGTATCTTAATTCTGTGAATAAGAAAACAATTTTGATGGAAATGAGTCTCACCAGTTACAATAATGCTTGAAGTCTAAAGTCTACATAAAAAATGATTGTTCACTTTCCTCTCTCACACATCTTCATCAAAAGTTCTTTCTCCCCACTCCTTTCTGACCTGGGTGGGAAGTACAGGAATTTAAACCAGCTATCTATGTGTTTTAGACAGGATTCTTGATTTTAAGTGAATATAAAGACAAGTATGGTGTATGCCTGCAATCCCAGCTACTCAGGAGGTTGAGTTGGAGGCCAACCTTGGCAACTCATCAAGATCTTGTCTAAAAATTTAAAAAAGGGAGGACTGGGGGTATAGGTCAGTGGCAGAGCATCCCTCTGGGTAGTTCAATCCCCACTACCAAAAAAAAAAAGACAAATAAAAGGAAAAAAATTATGAGTTCAGGTATGTTACAGTGCTTCAACAGTTAGTTATGTGGCTAACAGTATATATTGGTACTTTAGAAAAGATAGAATGTTTGAAGGTGCTCTAACATTCTAATGACTGTAACAGCCAAATAGCAGGAAGGCCATTTCATGATGCTGTCATCACTCACTGACACTGAGGGTTAGACTCTAATCCTGTGGCTACTGGTAAGCTCAGAAGTTAATGAAGAAGTATCATGCAATTGGAAAACTTAAATTACATTTTAAGAACAATTTACATTGAAGGAAATAGGGTTCTAAGGTAATAGGAAAAAAAGGGAAATAGGACTGTATAAAGAGAGAAAATAGATTTAGAAAATTGGCAGAAAAGTATGTGTTTTAGCCAGGTATTTGTTTTGCTATGACCAAAATACCTAACAAGAACAATTTAGAGGAAGAAAAGTTTATTTGGGACTCATAGTTTCATAGAAGAGAAGATGCTCTCCTCATGGCAGCAATGAAGTAGAGAAAAAAAAAAAGAGAAAGAGACATAGGGAAAAAAAGCCTTTCAGGACATTCCCATAGTGACTCACCTCCTCCAGCCATGCCCCACATGTCTACAAGTGCCACCTAGTCAGTCCACTAAGATGGACTGATTAGGCTAAATTTTTCATAATCCAATCATTTCATCTTTGAATATTCCTACATTAATAGGAGCTTTGTGGGGTACCTGATATCTAAACCCTAACAGTATGCTAAATCAAATTCCATGAATATATTTTTCATGATAAGATGTATTCACTATTTTTTTATTAATAGTGTTCTCCTAAAAGTCACCAAATCTCTGTAGAGTTATACTTCATGTGACAGTAAAAACTAGTTATAGGAATACAACCATATTGGGTGGTTAATGACATAAGACCAGCTGTGAAAATTCAGGCAAATGAGATAACAAGTTCTCAATATAGCATATTAAGTACATTGTTAAGTGATGGGACCTTTCAGAAGTGGCCTCAGACTGCAATTTATGCATTAACATTTTGATTCCATGAAATGTATTTAGGGATTGGTGGATTCTTATAGTACCAAGAACATTTTTCATTCATTTTTACTACAGAAGGATTGGTTGAGTATCTTAATTCTGTGAATAAGAAAACAATTTTGATGGAAATGACTCTCACAAGCAATTTGATCTTATAAAATGAACCACAGACAATGTCAAATGAACAAAAAAACTTAGAAAATGCTGTGGAAAATGAAGACCAAAATAACACAAGGAGAGGGACACAAAGTTCTTAAAGAAACCCATAGTTTTTATTTATTAAACGAGTCTATGCCTTTTTAAAAAAATATCTGAAAGCATCTGTAAAACATGCAAAATATTTGAAACCCCAGCATATCAATTTCAGACAGTTTGCAAGAGTCATTTAGTTGTTTGCAAAAGAAAATATAGAATCTTTTCCCCTATGAGATTGCACCTGTTAGAAAATGTTTTCACAATTCTGTGTTATTATAGATGGTAACCCAGAGGGCTATGCAGCAGTTATAAACAAGGAATTATTACCTGGATGGGAAGGGACATTTGTATTTCCATTGTTTGAATCAGATGGCTTATTCAGATCACCTTATTGTAGAATGTGATATATTTCGTAGCATAAAGAATTTTGAGTTCTTAAGAGTACAACTACAACTCTGGAATGAAAAAGACTTAAAACTCTATTATTTACTCTATCACAGTGTCTCTATTATCAGATTATTTATGTTTGCAGGGAATGCGTGACAGAAGAATGGGTATTGAGAGGTGTCACATGCACAGGGCTAGTGTTAGTGGTAGATATGTATATAATAGATATGTAAGGTGGTCCATAACACATCATGGATAGGATATGTCAGTTAAAAATAGAGTTTTAGGGCTGGGGTTGTGGCTTAGTGGTAGAGTGCTTGTTTAGTATGTGCAAGGCCCTGGGTTTGATTCTCAGCATCACATATAAATAAGAAAACAAAATAAAGGTCCATGAACAACTAATAATAATATTTTAAAAAAGAAATAGAGTTTTAATAACAAAGTTTGTAGTAAAGATCCTGATATATGGGGATTGTGAAATGCTCATAGGAAAACAACTGCAGTTAAAGTGTTTATTATAATGCTATTAGTGTATTCAACTGTGAATCTATGAATGGGCTTGTATCATTTTCCTTTCTTTTTTGATACTGGGGGTTAAATGCAGAGGTGCTCTACAACCAAGCTACATTATTTGTGAGACAGGGTCTTACTAAGTTGCCCAGGCTGGCCTCAAACTTGTGATTCTCTGGCCTCAGCATATTCAACTTTAAAACCTGAGATGAGTTCTGATTCACCTTCTGTTAAATCAAAAGGTGCTCAATAAGTGTTGAAAGCAATCATATTATGGCTAGATGTCAGGCTAGGAGGATTATTTATACATGTTCTTGAATATTAATTAGTAAAAATCCATTATTAATAGAACTGTTAGAAGGATAATAGCTGGAGATGCTTCATAAAAGATTGTGCTACAGATTGTAGTGCTCCAGTTAATGCATATTTAAAATTTGATGCTCATTCTGATCAGGGAATAGAGTACACAACATGGCTAATGTGGCTAGTATAAATAGTATTTCTATAATATGTTAGGGATTGAGGTATTGGTAGCGAGATTTACATGAATCTGAGTTTCAGGGCTATGGTGGGTGCAACAGTAAACAGGAGTAAGGCTGATGTTAATGGTCAGAGTGATTTTCGTTTTCCCAGATACTCTGCATGCCCTAGTTTGTGAAGAACTCTGATTGCATCTGTCAATCTTCCTTCCCTCCTATACCAACAGAATCTTTCTATTTGTTTAAAATACCAGGGAGTGTACCAATGTAAGCATTTGTTCTGTGCTTTTGGATTTGGTCCGCAAATATGCCCAAGAGTCGACTGTGACTCCAGCCTATACATAAACCTTC
Organism: Urocitellus parryii; assembly: GCF_045843805.1. Taxonomy (NCBI): domain Eukaryota; kingdom Metazoa; phylum Chordata; class Mammalia; order Rodentia; family Sciuridae; genus Urocitellus; species Urocitellus parryii. The sequence continues at coordinate 129,677,854 of NC_135534.1, forward strand.
CTTCTGGCGGCAGAGCCAGGCTCCTCCGACTCCAGTTGTCCTCCTGGCACCGTCCATGCCTGTGGAGAGAGCCAGCCTCTCACCAACAGCACCTAGTCCCCTGTTGGCTCTGGAAACTCCTAGCTGCGGGCTTCGTGATGCCCTCAGGGTCATGGGTTCAGGTCCCATCAGGCATGAACTTGGTGCTGGAGACCGGCTGTTGCCGCGCCCCGCAGGTAGCGGGAGGGGCGGAGGCGCAGGAGGGCAGCAAAGCGGCCGGTCCCCCAGCCGGCAACGGCTTCCGCGGCGCGGCGCGTGGTGCCCGACTGAACGGAAAAACCGTCGCTGGCGCCCTGGGCGGCCGTTAAGTGTCGCGCCTGCCGGCTGGCCGCCTTTCCCTCCTTGCCCGCCAGGGGGCGCTAGGCTGGAGGCTTGAGACCCTTTGGAGGTCCAGTAGGCCCCACGCCAGCCTGCCTTCCAGCGTTGCTGAGGGAAGACCTTTGCGTGGCTCATTCTCTAGACTCCCTCAGAAACTTCTGGGTAAAGGGAACCAAAGCCAAAGCACTGGCAACTGTCCTTCAGGGAACTAACTCCCAGACAGATGGAGACTGAATTCCCTCTGCTCTTCTTCCCCTGGAACCCGGTGCCCACACTGTGTCCACAGCCTCCTCTCTCCAAAGCCACTGCTGGGGTTGGGATGGTGCAAGGTAAGTGGAAAGGCCTCAAGGCTCTCTAGAGTGTCCTCCTGGTGAACCGCTTGCTTGGTTGCTGCAGTCTTTTGGCTGTCATCCAGAATTTCAAAGCCGCTGATTCTGAAAGTTTACCATTTTTTTTTGATCCTGTTTCTGGAGGGACAGCTCTGTAGAGTCCTCTAGAATGCCATTTTGCTGACACCCTCTTTTGGGGTTAGGGTGGTTGATCATTTCTTTTTTTTTCCTTTCTTTTTCTTTTTTAAAATTTCTAACAGATTGTTTCTTTGTATTTAAAGTGGGCTTCCTGTAGGTACCATATAGTTGCGTCTTTCTTTTTCATCCAGTCTGGTCTGTCTTTAAGACTATGTGGTAGGCACATGAATGTTCTCCTAAAAATGGCCATGCCCTAATCCCTGGACCTGTAAATATGCTAGTTCAGTTTTCAGATGGAATCAGGTTATCAACAGACTTTCAAAAAGGGAGATCCTGAAATCTCCATGTGGGCCCCGTTGGAGGATATGAGCCCTAAAATCTGGGAAAATTTCCCAGAAGTAAGAGATTTTGAGGCAGAAGAAGAGGCAGGTGGACTTAAAAGTGTGAGAGGGACTCTGACTTTTGGTGGCCTTTAGCACAAAGGCATATAGTCAGTTTAGGCGCTCCAGCAGGCCTCAGGTAATGGACAGCAGGTTAAGAGATCTCAGTCCTAAAATATACAAGGGCCTGGATTCTGTCAACAACCCCAGTCAGCAAGGAAGCACAGACCAGAAGGAAATCCTGCCCTACATTTGGTTTTCGTTGGGTGAGAGGAGACCTGTGCCTGACTTATTAATACTGAATTGTTCGATAATAAATTTGCATTGTTTTAAGTCACTAAGTTTACAGTAATTTGCTGTAGCAGCAGTAAAAAAACTAATACAGATCATTTATGTATAATTTGATTCTTGTTATAGTTGTGTTTAAATCTACTTTATGGCTATTTGTTTTCTCTTTATTCTATATATTATCATTATTTTTTTCTTTTTGTACCATCTGTTTACTGAATTTTTAAAAGACATTTTTTATAGCAGTTTTAGGTTCACAGAAGAATTGATTGGAAGGTATGGAGATTTACATATATCCCTTGCCCTCATACATGCATAGTCTCCCTATTACCAGCATCCTGCATCATAGTAGTATATTTGTTACAATCAATGGACCTAAATTGACACATCATTATCATCCAGAGTTCATATCCTAACTTAGGGTTCACTTTGATGCACTTTTTTCATATTTTTATGAAACAATTTTTCTTCTGTTACCTTAGTGATTACTTTATAACTTATAGTACACATCTATAATTTTGAACACTCTGTCCTAATATATCATTTCTCATAGTGTTTCTCTCTCATTTGACTTATTCTATTGAAAATATCTGTTTAAGCAATGCCCTTCCTGTATTTCTCTATTTTGGATGCAACTGGGTAGAAATCCAACCAAAAGTAGTAGCCAAATAAAAAGAGAGCTCTCATAAGCAGAGTGTTCCATATATGTATGGAAAGATCCCATAGTAGTTATCCATATGCAAAATGTTTGTTTTTATATAGTAGCTTAAAGTAAATTTGATATAACTTAAAAGATAGTGCGTGGTTTGACCTTATATTAAATATTTGTTAACTTCTGACACAAAAAATATGGACAGAGGGATAAAGATGTTGACATACCAGATTGTATAATGGACTTGCCTCTCTGATGAAAAGGGTAGTGGGTGAATGCTTCACTAGATTGCATCAACTAGGTGCATTGCATGGAAAAATATAATTGACAGGAAAAAAAAGTTCTAAATGTCCAGTACACTCCTTGAAATAGACTTTATGTTCCTCTAGAAGTTAATTTTTAAATTATTTCTTCTCATTTATATAATGCTTGATTATCTGAGTTAAAAAATTTATAACAATATCTGTAAGTTTGAAGATACCCATTAATCCACCTCTTAGTAGGAGGTAAACACTTTGTTATCGCTGTTTTCTGTTTGGTATGCATTCAGTGATACATTCACCTAGAATATGTATAATTTATTTATTTTTACAAGAAAAGTTATTATATCATGCATGTTACTCTGCAACATGGTTCCATTATTTAACAAGGATCTTCTTTTTTAATGTAAATTTTTAAAATTTATATATGACAGCAGAATGCATTACAATTCTTATTACATATATAGAGCACAATTTTTCATATCTCTAGTTGTATACATAGTATATTCACACCAATTCGTATGATCATCACATTCCACCGTCATTAATTACCCCATGCCCCCTCCCTTCCACTCCAATCCCTCTGCCCTACCTAGAGTTTCTCTATTCCTCCAATACTCCTGCTCCCTATCTCACTATGACTCAGCCTCCTTATATCAAAGAAAACATTCTACATTTGTTTTTTTTTTGAGGGGTGGATTGGCTAAGTTCACTAAGCATTATCTTCTCTAACTCCATCCATTTACCTGCAAATGCCATGATTTTATTCTCTTTTTTTGTTTAGTAATATTATATTGTGTGTATATGCCACATTTTTTTTATCCATTCATCTATTGCAAGGCATCTATATTGGTTCCTCAGTTTAGCTATTGTGAATTGTGCTGAGAGGAAACACTTGTAATGTTTGGTAGACTGAAATCAATTCTTCATCTCTCACTTGTGGTGCCCCCAGGGCCATGATCATATGAAAGCATGGATGGTAGTGTTAAATTGGAATATATATATATATATATATATATGTATATATATATATATATATACATATATGTATGTTCATATATTGAGAGTTATATTGGATACATGTATATAAAGTTATGTATATATATATACACACACACATTAATGTGTATTTATACTGTGCTATCTCTGGCAAGAAAAGCAAAATCTTTTTGTTATTAACAAATATTTATTGAGTTTATTGTGATCTTGATGGTTTTATCTGGCTTTTTTGGTGAAAAAAATATAGAAATGAATATTGTTTTTGTAAGGGGAACTGGGTTTTTTTTAAGTGCTAGCACACTTTTTTATTTTTTAATTTTTATTGATTTTATTTTTTAAATACATGGTAGTTGAATACATTACAATTCTTATAATACATATAGAGTACAATTTTTCATATCTTTGTATATAGAGTTATGTTCATGCCAATTCATGCCTTTATACATGTACTTTTTTGTATTACAATTCTTATTACACACAATTTTTCATATCACAATTTATACCACAACTATACTATAATTTTTCATATCTCTGTTTACATATAAAGTATGTTGCCACCTAATTTGAGTCTTCATACATGTACTTTGGATAATGATGCCCCTCACATTCCATTGACCTTGCTAATCCCCTACCTCTTCCCTTTCCCTCCCACCCCTCTTCCCTATCTAGAGTTCATCTAATTATCCCATGTTCCCCCTCCCTACCCCACTATGAGTCAGCCTCATTATATCAGAGAAAACATTCAGCATTTTTTTTGGGGGGGGATTGGCTAACTTCACTTAGCATTATCTTTTCCAGCGCCATCCATTTACCTGCAAATGCTATGATTTTATTCTCTTTTAATGCTGAGTAAAATTCCATTGTGTATATATGCCACATTTTTTAAAATCCATTTATCCACTGAGGGGCATCTAGGTTGGCTCCACAGTTTAGCTATTGTGAATTGTGCTGCTATAAACATTGATGTGGCTGTGTCCCTGTAGTATGCTGGTTTTAAGTCCTTTGGGTATAGTTTGATTCTATCCCATTTATTAATTCTTGGTTTTAATTCTTGTGCTATAGGAATCTTATTAAGGAAGTTGGGGCCTAATCCTATATGATGAAGATTAGGGCCTACTTTTTCTTCTATCAGATGTAGAATTTCTGGATTAATTCCTAGGTCCTTGATGCATTTTGAGTTGAGTTTTGTACATGGTGAGAGATAGGGGTTTAATTTCATTTTGTTGCATATGAATTTCCAGTTTTCCCAGCACCATTTGTTGAAGAGGCTATCTTTTCTCCAATGCATGTTTTTGTCTAATATAAGATAATTGTAATTTTGTGGGTTAGTCTCTGTGTCCTCTATTCTGTATCATTGGTCTACCAGTCTGTTTTGGTGCCAATACCTTGCTGTTTTTGTTACTATTGCTCTGTAGTATAGTTTAAGCTCTGGTATAGCAATGCTACTTGCTTTACTCTTCCTGCTAAGGATTGCTTTACTATTCTGGGTCTCTTATTTTTCCAGATAAATTTCATTATTGCTTTTTCTATTTCTATGAGGACTGCCATTGGGATTTTGATCAGAATTGCATTAAATCTGTCTGTATAGTGCTTGGAAGTATGGTCATTTTGATAAGATTAATTATCAAAGAGCAAGGTATCCAAGAGCAAGGTAAATCTTTCAGTTTTCTAAGGTCTTCTTTGATTTCTTTCTTTAGGATTCTGTAGATTTCATTGTATAGATCTTTCACCTCTTTCATTGATTCCCAAGTATTTTATTTATTTATTTATGGCTATTGTAAATGGGGTAGTTTTCCTCATTTCCTTCTCAGAGGATTTGTCACTGGTATACAGAAATGCCTTTGATTTATGGGTGCTGATTTTATTTCCTGCCACTTTGCTGAATTCATTTACTAGTTCTAGAAGTTTTCTGGTGGAGCTTTTTGGGTCTTCTAGTTACAGAGACATATCATCAATAAATAGTGCTAATTTAAGTTCTTCTTTTCCTATACATATCCCTTTAATTTCTTTCATCTATGTAATTGCTGTGGCCAGTGTTTCAAGAACTATATTGAATAGAATTGGGGAAAGAGGGCATCCCTGTCTTGTTGCAGTTTTTAGAGGGAATGCCATCATTTTTTCTCCATTTAGAATGATGTTGGCCTGAGGCTTAGTGTAATTAACCTTTACGATGTTGAGATATGTTCCTGTGATCTCTACTTTTTCTAGTGTTAAATGTGTTGTATTTTGTCAAATGCTTTTTTTGCATCTATTGAGATGATTATATGATTTTTATCTTTGAATCTATTGATGTGATGTATTACATTTATTGATTTCTGTATGTTGAACCAACCTTGCATCCCTGGGATGATTCCCACTTGATCATGGTATACAATCTTTTTGATATATTTTTGTATTTGATTTGCCAGAATTATATTGAGAATTTTTGCATGTATGTTTATTAGAGATATTGGTCTGAGATTTTCTTTCTTTGATGTGTCTTTGCCTGGTTTGGGGATCAGGGTGATATTGGCCTCATAGAATGAGTTTGGAAGTGCCACCTATTTTTCTATTTCCTGAAATAAATTGAAGAGTATTGGTATTAATTCTTCTTTAAAGGTCTTATAGAACTTGGCTATATATCCACCCAGTCCTGGGCTTTTCTTGGTTGATAAGCTTCTGATGGCATCTTCTATTTCCTCACTTGATATTGGTCTGTTTAAATGTGTATAGCTTCCTGATTTAATCTGGGCAAATTGTATAACTTAAGAAATTTGTCAATGTCTTCAAGTTTATTGGAATATAAGTTTTCAAAATAATTTCTAATTATCTTCTGTATTTCTGTAATGTCTGTTGTGATATTACATTTTCTATCACATATGCTGGTAGTTTGAGTTCTCTCTCTCCTTCTCTTCATTAGCATAGCTAAGGGTTTGCCAATTTTATTTATTTTTTCAAAGAATCAACTTTTTGTCTTGTCAATTTTTTCAATTGTTTCTTTCATTTCAGTTTCATAGATTTCAGCTCTAATTTTAATTATTTTTAGCCTTCTACTGCTTTTGCTGCTGGCTTGTTCTTCTTTTTCTAGGGCTTTGAGATGTAGTGTGAGGTCATTTATTTGTTGACTTTTTCTTGTTTAAGGAATGAACTCCATGCAATGAATTTTCTTCTTAGTACTGCTTTCATAGTGTCCCAGAGATTTTTGTATGTTGTGTCTACGTTCCCATTTACCACTAAGAATTTTTTAATCTTCTCCTTGATGTCTTCTGCAACCCATTGTTAATTCAGTAGCATATTGTTTAGTCTCCAGGTGATAGAGATATTTGTATTTTTTTATTTTATCGTTGATTTCCAATTTCATTCCATTTTGATCTGATAAAATGCATCGTAGTATCTCTACTTTTTTGTATTTGCTAAGAGTTGCTTTGTGGCATAGTATATGGTCTATTTTAGAGAAGGATCCATGTGCTCCTGAGAAGAAAGTGCTGATGCAGGTTGAAATATATGTCAGTTAAGTCTAAGTTATTGATTGTATTATTGAGTTCTATAGTTTCTTTATTAACTTTTGTTTGGAATATCTATCCAGTGGTGAGAGAGGTGTGTTAAAGTCACCCAAGATTATTGTGTTGTGGTCAATTTGACTCTTGAACTTTAGAAGAGTTTGTTTGATGAATAGAGCTGCACCATTATTTGTGGCATATATATTTATGATTGTTATGTCTTGTTGGTGTATGGTTCCCTTGAGCAATATGTAATGTCCATCTTTACCCCTTTTCATTAACTTTGCCTTGAAGTGTACTTTATGTGATATGAGTATGGAGACCCCTGCATGCTTCCACAGTCCATGTGAGTGGTATGATTTTTCCCAACTTTTCACTTTCAGTCTGTGTATGTCTTTTCCTATGAGATGAGTCTCCTGGAGACAGCATATTGTTGAGTCTTTTTTTAAAATCCAATTTGCTAGCCTATGTCTTTTGATTGGTGAGTTTAAACCATTAAGATTCAGGTCTATTATTGAGACATGGTTTGTATGTCCAGCCATATTTGTTTATTTTTGTTATTTAACTTGACTTGGTTTTCTTCTTGATTAGTTTTTCCTTCAGGGTACTACCTCCCTCTGCTGATTTTCATCATTGTCTTTCGTTTCCTCTTCATGGAATGTTTTGCCAAGGATGTTTTGTTGTGCTGGTTTTCTAGCTATAAATTCTTTTAACTTTTGTTTATTGTCAAAGGTTTTTTTTTTTCATCTTCAAATCTAAAGCTTAATTTTGCTGGATACAATATTCTTAGTTGGCACCCATTTTCTTTCAGAGCTTGATGTGTTGTTCCAGGAACTTCTAGCTTTCAGGGTCTATGTTGAAAAATCTGCTGTCATCCTAAATGGTTTCCCCCTATATGTAATCTGATTCCTTTCTCTTGTGGCTTTTAAAATTGTCTCCTTATTCTGTATGTTGGGAATTTTCATTATAATGTGTCTTGGTGTGGATCTGTTGTGATTTTGTACATTCGGCGTCCTGTAGGCTTCTTGAATTTGGATTGCCAATTCATTCTTCATGTTTGGAAAGTTTTCTGATATTATTTCACTGAATAGATTGATCATTCCTTTGGTTTGGACCTCTATGCCTTCCTCTAGCCCAATAACTCTTAAATTTGATCTTTTCATGCTATCCCATATTTCTTGAATGATCTTCTCATGGTTTCTTTCCATTTTTACTGAGTGGTCTATATTCTTTTCAAGATGATTTATTTTATCTTCATTGTCTGATTCCTATCTTCCAAGTGGTCTACTCTGTTGTTGATGCTTTTATTTGAGATTTTAAAATTTGGTTTATTATTTCTTTCATTTCAAGGATTTATATTTAGTGCTTTTTTTTTTTTTTTTTTTTTTTTTTTTTAGAATCCCTATCTCTCTGTTGAGATGATCTTTTGCTTCTTGGATTTGTATCTTACTTGATTTTACTGAACATTTTAACCATGTATATCAAGGAATCTTTCTCTTTCATTTTTTCTGCTGTAACTGCCATTGATTCTCATGATGTCGTGTCTTGATTTGTTTGTGGTATTTTCTTCCCTTGTCTTTTCACATTGGTCATGTGTCTTCCTTTCCACCTCTGTGTATCTTGTGTATTGCTGTTTTTTACCCTATAGGTTTGTAGTGCTGTTTTAGGGTTTCAAGATCCCTCCTTTGTCAGGAAGGACAATGTTAACAGATCCCAATATCAATAATACATCACCTACGAACTATTTGTTGTTACTAAGACATTTACAGTTTAGTCTCAATGTATAGAAATGTTGGATTCAATTATTATCTAAAATATAATCAGTAGTTTCATTAAAAGGTTTACAGTTTCTGGTGGTGGACAATTTACTGGGAGTCGGGCATAGGACGATATGCTGAAGGGTAAAGATGTGAGGGTACAGAGTTAATATATCTTAGGAAATGTAAAAGAAAGAAAAATCTAATGAAGAAGGTTGGTAGTAGGGGAATAGGCAGGACGTAATTTAGGGTAGACAAGTATGTGGGAAGACAGTAGAGTACATAAAACAAACGCTAGAAAAATACAGCATGTATAAACAGTAAAATTTGGAGAGGGAAAGAAAAATGAAAGAAGTAAAAAAGAGAAAAAAAGGGCATATACAATATCTCTATATTATATTATTCAGATGACTCAGTCCTTAAAATCTTATTTCATGCAAAGTTCTTGGTTTCACATATGTTGGGGAGTTGAGGGCCGGAGGATAGAGAGGTAGAAGAGAAAGAAAAAAAAAAAATACTCGAAAGAAGAAACCAGTGTGGTTGCTAGTTTTAGAGATCCATTTCTTTCCTGCTTCTCTTCTCATCCAATAGGTGGGGTTGTCTGTTTTAAGCTGGTGTCTCTGCCCTCAGGATTGTGTAGATAACCAGGGTGAGAAGACTGGACCTGGTGTGGGGCATCTGGGAGTGGGGAGTGCTGCCTGCCAGTGCCTGCAGGGAAATTGCACCTCAAGGGTCTCTTTTTTTGACTGCTTAATCTGACTTGAGCACCTGGTATCATCTCCCTCTCTTGCCTGGAGATTTCTTAGATCCTGATCTCTCTGTTAGGCTCCAAACTTTAGTCCCACCCCTTATTACTTAGCAGTTCCCACCTGTGGGACCTCTCACACCCAGGCTCACACCAGGTGGGCAGTGCCCTGGTTGCACTGCACAGCTGCCCAACTGAAAGCTGTTTTTGTGTTGGGTGGTCACTGTGCCAAGTTTTCACCACTAGGGTGTGAGGGGAGTTGGTTACCTGGTAAGTGGCCAGATGGAGATCTGATCTGAGATCTACCCCCATCGAACATGGAATATGGCAAGAAAGGTTATCCAAGATGGAGTTGGTCTGTTTCCAACGCTGGGGTGTCTGGTGAGGTTGGAGCTGATGATGGCATTGTTCTGTGGTTTGGGTAGTAGCCGAGTGACCTTCGTGGGAGCAGAGCGCAGTCTGGAATTCTGCAGAGGTGCTGATAAGTGATTCTGCTAAGCTGCTTGAGAGCTGTGCGTAGGCTAGAACTGTGGGCTTTGGGTCTGGAGTCCTACTCAAAGGCTGAGGCTCTGAGCTCTGTGCAGGTGTCACAGAGCTGGTGATTTCTGTGGAAATCAGCTGTATAGGGATCCTCTCACACTCTCTGAAATGCAGTATTCTGACTCGGTGAGATCTGGGTTACGGAACGACACCGGATGCTTCATGTCTCTGGCCTGCCATCTTGGAATCCCCTGAATAACCTTGTTAGCCCCCTCCCTTCATTGTAATTCAAGGGTTACTCAAATTCCCAAAGTACTGGAAGTAGCAAAGATACAGTTTTTGATGATAGAAAAGAGGCCTGTTGCTTCTGTGTTTAAAGGGATGCTATATTTAAAGATTTAGACTCATTTACCACAAGAAAAGTTGAACATCACTTCATTCCATGGGAAAACATTTTATATCTGAAATGTATCACAGAATTGGCTTTATTCTTCCCTTCTCACTCAAGCTCTCAGTCACCTAATCTGTTTCCTCTGTGCAGAAAGTATGAATATGGCTTTTACGGAACCCAGAGTTTGCAGTAAATGCTAAAAATAATCCTATTCTCTCCATATCTTGTGTTTTTGTGATTCCTCTTTATAGACAGAGCATAAATCTTTATTATTTAAAAATTTGAAAGTAAACTCTTCTGTACTCTTGTGGCAAATTAAAAAAAAAATGTTTTGAAATACTGTGGAGAGGCTCTGTATTTCAGTAAAAAAGCTAAGAATTGGGGGCTGGATTAGAGTGCTTGTCTAGAATATGTGAGGCACTGGGTCTGATCCTCAGCACCACATAAAAATAAATAAAATAAAGGTATGTTTATGTCTTTGACTAAAAAAAAAAAAAAAAAAAACCTACAGAATTGCTTTTAGTTTGACCCAGAGATTAAAAGTTATAACACATTTTGATTGAAAGAGATGCTACATGAATTTAATAATTTTCATGTGGATTATGATTTTTCAAATAAACTATAGTCATGATTTAATCCCTCCTGGAAAGACAGGAGTGTGTCTTCAAACAAACTGCCTAAGCTTTTGGTTCACAGTTTGCATTTCGATTCAACATGATGGATTAGGAGGGGTGACAACCTGAGCCGTGACAGCTTTGGCTGAATCCCACCTGGCGTTCAGTCCCTCTTTTTCTTTATAAAGCTCTCCAAGGTTATAATTCTACAAAAGGCTTAATCAGTCACTGGAGGAATGCTTGGCTTGGGGCTGGGCGTGGGGAGCAGGGATTTAATATGCCTATTAAAAATATGTTGTTTTTGAAAATTCTCAGGTTGTTTAATTTGCTTAGTGAAATCAACCCAAGTATGAATCATATTTAAACTATGCTTCACAGGGCTGACAATGAAGTGAACACTTAGGTCCCATCCCAGTGAGTTTTGAGTCCTGTCACTGACAGCCCAGTGGACCTTCTTAAGGTATAGTAAAGCTGCCATTTTCTGGCCTCTAGAAATCATTTCATCCATAGTGCATATCCATAATCGTATTACATACACATTACACATATGAAACTTTCTCTATCATATTCATCGGACTTCTCATTTCTGCTATGGTTACTTACTGTCACCTTCATTGCTTCACCTTGGCTAAAATTCAGTAGGAAAAGAACAAAAAAATTCTGCTAATCTTTCAATACATACTAGAGTTTCAGGCAGAGAAGTTATAAAATACAGAGCCATGTGGAGTTAGCAGAGAATCCTAGATGTCCATGGGAGTATGAGATTCCTGGGAGGACAGAAATATTAAGAACTATTAATTTAGTCCAAAAGACCCCCCGAAAGTAAAAACAATTGATGGATTAAGGACCTATATCTCCTCATTCTGTCATTATTGCCTGTATGGCAATGCAGTTTTGTACTTGATGCTCTCTTCTTAAGTCCTTATTGAGATTTGGTTTCTAATATATAAGTATTTAGCTTATATTTGACCACATATGCTAACAAGAAAAGAAAACCATCACTAAGAAACTATAAATCAAATCTTCCTTTGAGAATGAACTTTGGATTTCAACCTAGTCTATTTAAACTTTACATATGACTTATTAGTGATGATATTATTTGCATCCAACTTCCTTCTCTTTATCTGCATATCCATGATAGAATTTCTAAGCAGGGATACAAGACTGGCAGCCTATGGAAAAAGAAACAAATTTTAAAAATTCTGTGTTTTGTCCCTGAGCTATTCAAGAGTGGCAATTTATTAAAACATTGGTATGTGCACATGGTATCATTTGTTCAGGAGATTTCCGTAACAACCTGTTTTTGAAACTCAGGTGTCTTGAAGTTTAGGGAAAGGCATAAAATAAGAATATGGAATTATGCAAGTTTTTCTTCTCTCTTTAGATCTTTGATAAGTACATACAATAAACTTTAAGGCTTTTTAGTCCTTTAATGATCCAATTAATTACTATATTTTATTGTTTTAATATTTTCCTGTGGTTTCCTTGTTTTGCACATTTTTCACCATTATTTCACATCAGTGTATTTCAAGACCTGAGATTCAGGTACAAGTTATTGAAATTGTTACATTTTAAACAATGCTTTAGAAATATATTGGAATCTGGCATAATATTGTTTATTTTATTAATTTATATTCACATATTTATTGATATAAATTAGAATTTGTAGTTTATATATACAATTAATATAAACAGCCTATATATCTATATGTAATATAAAATGCATTTATAAATATACATATATTGAAAGCATATTTATTTCTAGTACATATAAAAGTTATTTATTTTTAGTCTATATGTATATACATAAAACATTCACTTTCAGTATGTGTATAGTCAAATATTTTCTATTGGCATTTGAAATGAAATTTTAGTGTTTCATTCTGTTTTCTTCTAAAATTATCATTGTAATTGATTAAATAATCAGCATTCATCTTATTCTGAAGGAAATGAATATTTTCTGCTTTTACCTGATAGGGTCTATTATAACCACTCAAAATGTGCTCTTATACCGTACAGAAATTAAAGAACTTTTCTTATTTGATTTTGGGAATCTGAGTTCTGTGGAAATAGTCTGAAAAAAGGGAGGAAAACAAATGTCTTTAAAGTGATGAGTGTAGGTCTAACTTAATGCTAAATTTTGTCATATACAAAAGAAAAATGTTAACATTTCTTTAACATAAATCTATTAACATGGCACATGTAGGAGGCAATTAATAAATCAGGTTATGCATAGGCTTCATATTGTGTAAAACTCAGGTCATGGGTACTTAGAAAATCTATTAAAAAATAATACCCAGTTACACAAAATTTGTTTGCAATTCTTAGGGGGTGAGGGTCAAGAAGAAACTTTAAATTAAAAATTCTAATTTTTAGGTTATCATTTCTTTTTTATTTATTAGAGAAGTCTTAGGTAAGGAAATTTTTCTTTTTTTTTTAAAGAGAGAGTGAGAGAGGAGAGAGAGAGAGAGAATTTTTAATATTTATGTTTTAGTTCTCGGCGGACACAACATCTTTGTTGGTATGTGGTGCTGAGGATCGAACCCGGGCCGCACACATGCCAGGCGAGCATGCTACCGCTTGAGCCACATCCCCAGCCCCGGTAAGGACATTTATTACAATTATGTTCTTTTGCAATACTATATGACTTTCCTTATTAAGTTTTCTTTGTTATAAATCAACATTTATTTGTATGATTATTTTATGCCTTGACTGTAAGCTCTGTGGGAACAGAAATGTCCTTATTCCTCATGATAAACACATGAGTTCCTGGTACATCACACAAATATTGGTTGAAGGAATCAATGCATAAGCAGGGATTCAACATTGGACATAGAAGTTAGAGAGGATAAAATTATGTGTGCTAGAGTTGTCAGGGCAAGTTTCATGGAAAATGAGTCACTAGCCCAACTCATATTGAGTACCTATTGTAGGTAAGGCCTTGGGCTGGGCATGGGTGGGATATGTAGTGTTTTTGAAAGGTAGAAAGTATTGGTAGTCACAGTGGTAGAGAAGAGGCATCTTAGGTGGGGGCAAAGAGCAAGAATAGTGGTGTGGATTAATAAGTGGATGAAAAAACTAGTTCCCCTGGGCGGTGATGAATAATTGCAGAAAACATGATGTAGCTATTTTTTGAACCATTTTGATACAGGTATTGTTTTGGTTTGTTTGTTTGTTTGTTTTTTTCATAAGCAGATCTTGTGCTGAGGATTTGTAAGCAAATGAATTCTGAAGGAAGAGTTCTCAGATGAAATGAGTGAGAGAGTAAAGAGAAGGGGAAGAAACAAAGCATAGGTGAAGTCTCAGTGTCAGACTGATCCTGCCAGGAACTTCTCAAGTGTAATACACCTGAATATGTCCAGACCAAGGTAAGGGAGCCAGATGATCATGCTCCTGTGTTCAAGACAGGCATTAACTAAGTGCGCTCCTAGGGAATGTAAACTTCCAGACCTTTCCTGTTTTCTCTGAAGGGGCAGTGACAAAGTAGTTCTAGTAGCTCAAGTACTATCATTAGAAGAGAATAGCAGTTGTTTCTGTCCATTAGACACAAATCATACCAAAGTTAGGCACACAGAAAAGTCAGAGGGATGGGCAGAACACTCGGAAGGGTATGCTATAGGAGTTATAGCCTGACAATAGAGATAGAGATTTATAACAGTGTTACTAAAACTGGTTGCATGTTAGAAGCATTTGAGAAGTTTTGAAAGAAAAATTAATGATTGGGCTCCATCCCAGATTAATTAATTCAGAATTTCTTTATGTAAAGACTGGACATCAACAAAGGATTGATTATGGATTATGGATTCCGAGGTGAGGGTGTGTTAGGATGTGAGTAGCATTTTAGGGAGATAAATGCATAAGGATTTATGGCTAGTCTGAAGAAGAAAAAAACTGGTGGAATTTTAGCCAGAGGTGATGACTTGGACTGTGCTGGTGGCAAAGCAAATGGAAATAAAAAAACAAATGTGTGAGAGAGATTATGGAAACATCCAGGAGACTTAATAACTGATTGAATGTGAGAGCTTGAGGGGGTGGAGGAGTCAAAGATGGCTTGAAGATGTCCAAGCTGAAAGTCTGGCTTTGAAGCATGTCCTTTGAAGTACTACGATGCTCAGACTAGGTGGAAAATTATATCAGCATAGCCCTTTGACATTTTCAGTGGGAAAAAGGAGGATGCTTATTTTTAATGAGGAAGCTTCTCTCAGGGCCTAGACTATTCTTTTGTCAGAAATTAGAAATTCTATGAACACTTTCAGGCTAAAAGTGACTGTTTAAATCATATGCTTCTTAATGTAACAGAATAAAATTTATTTTATATGGCCTAAGAAATTTATTCCCAAGTAACGGTGAGTTTGTGTATTCAGAAAATGGTTTTCATAATTCTGTCATACTGTGTTGGTTTCAATATTCTAGTTGGAAGGGTTTCATTGCTTATTTCTACTATTAATATTGCTAAACATACAAATTTATAGCCATATATCTTTTTCTCTTAGTCATAAATTATAACCCTTGACATAAGATATATATCCTAGATATATATTTAGCATTTTATGCTTTTTTAATGTGGTAAAGTGCTTCTAATGTTCATGGGGTAATAAAGACAATAACTTTTATTTTGACACAATAGTCATGCAAGTAATGGAAGTTTATATATTTTACTTCATTGTGTAATATTTCTTTGTAGGGGCAAAGCAAAAAAATTGTCATATAACTATCAATGTCCCTCATTTAATATAATAGTTTCTCAGCAAATCACAGGAATAATCTGGTATGTTAGTGTCAAAGGACAAAATTATAACCATTTAGTTTGAAGATTTTAACTTTTTTTTATTCTAGAATTGGCAACACTTTATTGCATTAAGTAGAGGAAGTGTTCTAACAAGCTGAGCAGAAGAGGTTGAATTTATAGAATGGCTGAAACAAAGAAGCAAAGAACAAAAATTGGATTGGTCATTTCTGACTTAACAGACAATAGAGGTCATTTCTGTTTGGAAGCCTGATGAAAGTCCTCAGGTCCTGGAGCAATGTGTGCTGATAGTGGTGGCAGTGGTAGTGATGGAGATGGCTGGGGTAGGGGAAGGGGAGTGATCTCAAGAGTTTGTATCTTCAGGCCCTGTAGTGGTGAGCAGCAGCAGACAGTAGAGTATACACTTGCAGGTGGGGGGCAGTGGGCCTTGGTTGCTCAGGTCTTGAAAGAGGCATCTATTTCTGTGCTGGACCACCTGACCCCTATAGTTCAGGGCACTGCATGGATGGGGTCACATTTGCACAGCCAGCTATAGTTAGGTTCCCAAAGTTACAAACTTTTGTTTGAGTGTGGGAGAATATTTGTGGAGCCTCAGTGATGGAGATATGTAGAGTTGTCTGTTGTCTGTTTCTTAGGGCATTGTGGACTCTTAATAGTAACTCTGTTCTTAAGATTGCACTGTCCTATAGCAGTTTATTTTCTTTTTTTAAAATTTCTTACATATATTACAATAGTGGAGTGCATTATATTCATAATTATCCATTCACAGCACAATTTTTCGTAACTCTGTATATAAAGTATGTTCACACCAAATTATGCCATTATACATGAGCTCTCTTTTTTTGTATTACAATTCTTAATACACCTTTATACTACAATTTATCATATCTCTGTTTGTATATAAGGTATGTTGACACCAAATTCACATTTCTGACAGTTTTTAAGGAGACAATGTGAGTTCCTTCTCTGAAGCAAAACTTCTGTGAAGACTCAACTCCTTCCCTTATTGGGCTCTAGGGAATCCTATGGGCTCTTATGATGACTGTGGAACTCTTCTGGAGCTTGGATTGTCAGCATTCAAGGTGATGAGTTCTGCTGGGACTCTCCTGTTTACCCTTTCCCTCACAACTGGTAATTTCCTTGACCAGGGAGCTGGGGTTGCAGCTGCCCTGTGCTTTGTTTCTTTCTCCATGCTGACATTCCAAGTATCTATATCCTATTAGGGTTTCACCTGCTATTCTGGTGCTCTCCCTAAACAGCTCACCTTGAAATTCAGCTATTTATTTGTTGTTATTTGTAAAGAAGGTGAGTGTTGACCACTTCTGTCTGGCTACCTTATAATAGGTCATCCGCTTCTATTTCATTTATTGAATTCTTTTATTTTAGGATTTCTCTTTAGTTCTTGTTTATTTATAATCTTTATCTCTGCTGAATTTTTCATGCAGATTATGGATTGTTTTCTTAATTTCATTGAATTGTGTATTTGTATTCTCTTCCACCTTTTTGAGTTTCCTTAAAATCATTATTTTGAATTCTCTTCCAGGAAATTTGTCATTTTTCTTTTCTTTTGGGTCTGTTGCTAGACTATGCTCTTTTGAATGTGGCATGTTACCTTGTTTTTCATGTTTCTTGTGTCCCTGTGTTGATATTTGTAATAACTGATATGGTAGATGAGTTGCCTAAACCAATTTTAAAGGGTGGAGCTGCCAGCTGATGATTGGCTCACAGCGGCCCCAGCAACATCTAGCTGATTGGCTCCTCTTCGGTGATGTTCATTGGGCTGTTTCCCCTGCCCTTCAGACTGCCAGCTGATGATTGGAAGTTTGCTGGGGCCCCTTTGGCTGTGGCTCTCAACATCTCCCCCTCTCTGTTTAAACAACAAGCATGTGGCTTGGGGACTGTGCCTGCCTTAGGTTGTCCAATACTACATATGGTCCTTACCTGTCTTCGGATGAGCTGACCTCAGGGCGTCAGCCTCCTGTCTTAGGTTGGTACCATTGTAATTGGATCTTACCCGTCATTGACTACCGGTCCAGTATACAGCCACACCTGTGGAGAGGTCTTTGTACCAGCGGGGGGGTGAGGTTCTTTGCCTCACCTCTGTTGGCCCCCAAATTTTAGCTGAACGATCATGACAAGCAGAAGGGAGGAAGATACACCAAGCCAATCGACGGCTCTTGTTGGAAAAATTGTACCACCGATGACATCATCAGCAAAAATACCCAACACTACCACAAGTCGCTGCACCAACAGATAGTTCACAATGCATACAAGTGAGTTCACATTGCATACAAGTGACACATAGTCTAGGCAAGTTCTGCAAGCAGTTCAGTGATGGCTATTGCAGAAGCTGTAGATTAGTTTTATCTTTGTCTTCACTGGCACTAGGATGAAGATAGGAATTTTGGCAATAAAGGCTAAAGAAGAAATTATGTAACATTCCAGAAGGCACTACAAGAAAACAATTTTCTTAACAATTTACATTGTCTTCACTGGCACTGGGATGAAGATAGGAATTCTGGCAATAATGGCTAAAGAAAAAATTGTGTAACATTCCTGAAGGCACTAAAAGAAAACAATTTTCTTAACAATTTACATTATCTTGAAGAGAATTATTAAATATAATGAAAAGGAAAGGTGAAAGTAAACAAACAGATCTGTTAACCTCCTTTTTTGTTTACATGTTAAAACAATTCTTAACAGTTATTTACCCAATTTAAATTAAACCATTTAAATCATGTGAATAAAAAAATATATATTTGGATCCATTTTTTCATGAGCGCTCATCATATATGATATATGGACATACGTACATTCAAACATATAACACAAAACACAAGTGTGCACATATAATATAATACATACAACACATACCATAATAGTAAAGGCCTTATAACTTTTTACAGGTGAAATCTCCATTGCAATGTTTAAAAACTCTATAGTCAAAAAAAAAATAGAACTGATCAGCAAAACATTAACCTAGGTCTGTATGAGCTCAAAAAACAAAATAGAACTTCATGATATGGGAAAGGGCAATAATAAAATAGATATTGAAAAAAGCATCCTGGTTCTGTCGAAGATGTAAGGATAGCTAAATTGGAGTTTTGGATATCAGCTGTTATGGATTTGAGCCAAATCATCTTCTTTTTGGTCTGTAGAAATCGCTTTAGTTAATCTCTCTGGAATCCAAATCGGCTGCTGTTCTTCCTGTGGAAACATACAAACAGGCCCCCGAATCCAGACAATCACTGGGTCAGGACCTTGGTTAATCTCTCTGGAATCCAAATCGGCTGCTGTTCTTCCTGTGGAAACACACAGACAGACTCCCGACTCCAGACAATTACTGGGTCAGGACCTTTCCATTGTCCTGTTAGAATATCTTTCCAAAGTACCTTGGGCTTATGTACATTTTTTGGACACATATGCCTTTCTGCAGCACCAAGTCCTGATGAATCCAAATTTAAAAAGTTTAGAGTAAAAAAGATTATTTTAAGTTTATCTTTGGGGAATATATACCACTTCCCAATTCCATCTTTTTGCTTTAATAAGTACATTTTAATCAGCTCTAACTTTTGAGCTGATTGTTTGGGTACTAAAAATGTAAAAGTTTGATCAGGGGTAACTACTGCTGCTGTACCATTATTTGACACATCAGTGAATATATTTGGAGCATTCATGATAGGGGTTTTTCTTGTCATTTTCAGAAAAACTACAGGATGCGAAGACCAAAAAGACAACAAAGGTTTAGATGGTAAGTGATTATCAAATGAAACATTAGACTTACACATGATTATTGCCCAAGTATTTAACTCATTAGCTAACTCATCAATTTGATCCATAGTATATGGAGTAATAATTTTATTGGGAGAAATTCCAAACACTCCCTTCGCTGCTTTTATTCCTTTGAGTATTAATTGTCCTACAGCCTCAGGATACCTAGTAAGGATAGTGTTAGGAGAATAAGATAAATGTATCCACAATAATGGACCTTCTTGCCAAAATACTCCTGTAGGAATATTTTTTGTTGGTAGTACAATAAATAATAAAGGCAAACTTATATCAATTCTATCCAAATGCATATTTTCCATATATGTTTCAATGATTTTTAATGCCTTTCTTGATTCAGGCATTAACATGCGGGGTGAATTTGGATCTGATGGACCTTTTAGGATATTAAATAAAGGTCCAAACTCTCCTGTTGGTATGCCTAGATAAGGCCTTATCCAATTTATGTCTCCCAATAACTTTTGAAAGTCATTAAGTGATTTGAGCTGATCTACTCATATTTGAATTTTTGGTGGACGGACCATGGTTGAGGATAATAGAACTCCTAAATAATTAATTGGAAAATTTAATTGTACTTTATCTATTGCTATCTCTAGATTATAATTTTTTAATAAATTTGTAAGTGTGGCATAACATTCTAACAATGTGTTTTTATCTTTATGTACTACTAATACATCATCCATATAGTGAAATATTTGTAGTTCAGGATTTTGATTTCTAAGTGGCTGGATTACTTTGTTAACATAAATTTGACACATAGTTGGGCTGTTAGCCATCCCTTGAGGGAGTACTTTCCATTCATATCTCTGATCAGGACCTTCATGATTCAGTGCAGGGATAGTGGACTATCCTCAGGATGAATTGGAATTGAAAAAAAAAAACAATCTTTAATATCTATAGCTAAAACATACCAGGTTTTTAGCAAAGCAGACAATTGAGGAATCCCTGACTGAGCAGGTCCCATAATAACCATCTCATTATTAATGGCTCTTAAATCTTGCAATAATCTCCATTTACCAGATTTCTTTTTGATGACAAAAATGGGAATATTAAGGGGAGATATGGAAGGTTGTATAGGTCCCTCTGCTAATTGTTGTTTGACCAGGTCATGGGCTACTTGTATCTTTTCTTTAGTCAGGGGCCACTGAGGAACCCATACTGGTCTTTCTGATTTCCAAGTAATTTTGATTGTCTCAGTGGCCCCTTCTGAAAACCCAATCCATGTCTATTTATTCCTTGGTCTATTTGAATTGGTGCTGTTATACCTTATTCTTGTTTTTCTAATCTTTTTGCCTTTCCTAAAACATTGTCTAGTCATAATAGTGGGTGCATTTTGGTTGATGTTATTTGTTAATGTCAAACCTAATTGATCTAGGACATCTCGTCCCCATAAATTTATAGGAAGATGATCCAATACATATGGCTGTATAGTTCCTTCACATCCTTCAGGATCCTTCCAATCTAATACCATTGCACTTCTATGGGGATTAGTCGCCACTCCTAGGCCTCGAAGCGTTTGAGTGGCTTGTTGTAATGGCCAATGTTTTGGCCATTCTTGATGAGATATGATGCTAAGGTCAGCACCTGTGTCCAGTAGCCCATTAAGCTCATGTCCTTGAATATTTTGTTTTAGCATTGGGCGAGAAGCTAAATTTAAAGACTGCATAGCCCAATCTACACCTGTGGAGCCTAATCCCCTGGAACCTCTTTCTACAGTATGACTGGAAAATTTATCATGCAGACTGGGTATTATTAATAACTGTGCTATTCTATCTCCTGATGAAATTACTGATATACCTCTTGGAGAACTAGCTATAATTTTTATTTCACCTACATAATCGGGATCAATTACCCCAGGACTTATCATAAGTCCTTTTAGTGTAGAAGAACTGCGTCCCAATAATAAGCCTACTGTTCCTTGGGGAAGAGGTCCTTTTACTCCTGTGGGAATTATTTGAACTCCCATCTCTGGAGTTAGTACTGCTCTGGCGGAGGCGCAGATGTCCAACCCTGCGCTCCCTCTGGTTTGTCTGATGAGGGATTTAATGGACAATGTGTCCTGGGCACTACCCTGATGGGGTTCTGGGTTCCTCCACTGCCCCATATATTTGTGGTTGTGGGCCCTGGAGCATTGGGCCCCCCAGTCCGTTTTTTGGCAATGGAGCCTGATGCCTTTCTCCATGATATCGTGGGTAAATACCTTGTCCTTGTCCATTTTTTGATAAGGGAGTACCCTCTCTAGTGGTTTGAGAACGGCATTCATTAGCCCAATGTCTTCCTCTACGGCATTGTGGGCAAATACCCGGTATTCTATTCCTTTGATACCTAGTTTTTTTAAACCCTTTTACTATGGGGCAATTCCTTTTAAAATGTCCTGTTTGTTCACAATTGTAGCATGTTCTTGGCCTGGCATCTAAAGCCTTTTATACTGCAGCTGCCAAGACTTGCCCTTGTTCATTAATGTCTCTACATAATTTAATATAAGAGTTTAAATCTTCATGTCTCCATGGTCTAATAACCTCTCTGCAGTAATGATTTGCTTGGTCATAAGCCAGTTGTTTTATTAATGACATTGCTTGTTCTATATCCCCCAAAACAATAAGCCTACTACAAATTCAGCGTAAGGTTCATTAGCTCCCTGTATTACCTTAGAAAATTGACCTTGTAAATCTCCATGTCCTTGTAAAGTCTTCCATGCCCTAACTGTGTCTGCAGCAATTTGTGCATATATAGCAGGATCATATTCAATTTGTTGCCATTGACCCTCATAAGGTCCTTTTCCTAACAACATATCTAGATTTCTTTGAGGGTAACCAGCTGCTGCATTTCGCCTAGCTGTCTCCGTGCAAAATTCCTCATTGGCAACCTTCCGTAATAAATATTGTCCTCCATTTAGCACAGATTTACACATGTTAGCCCAATCTGCTGGCGTCATGTCCAAGTTGGTAATGGATTTGACCATGCTTACAGTGAAGGGTGCTTGTGGACCATAGGTTGTTACAGACTCCTTTAATTGTTTCACTGTTTTGAAATCTAAAGCACGGTGAATTCGTTGCCCTCCCGCCTGCTCAAGTACAGGGCATGCTAATCTTTGAGGTCCTGTCTCAGGATTCCATCTATCAACTATGGAGGTTGAGGGCCACTCAGCTGTCTCCATAGGTGGAGCTGTTGGTTGAATTACGCCCTCTGATGATAGAACGGAGTTAGTAGCAGCCTCCTGTTGTAGTTTCCCCCCTGATAGCTGTTTCTCCTCTAAGCTTTTTTCCTTTAAATTTTCTTCCTCTATCTGACTAGCTGGAGAGACCTTCTCTTTTGCTTGATCTAACATGTTTTCTACCATAGTCTGGACCTCTAACAATTTACTTAACACTCTTTCAGTTTGTTTTTTACTAATTTCTAATCTACTATAAAGATAACGCAACCCAACAAGATAACACAAAACAAAACCGAAACAGAATGAAACAAAAACGGAATAAAAAATCGTTGTATCAATTTTCTCTTCCTCAGGGCCGAACAACTTCAAACCTTGGGCCAACCATTTTTCCCAGTTTGCCTGAGAAAGTTCTAGGGATAGGCAGCTTGAAACAAAAACAAAATAAATCAAAACAAGAACACATTGTTTTTTGAAATGGTCACCCATTCTCTTGCCTTCCCTCAGGGGTGAGCAATTTCACTTACCTCCAAGCTTCAGACGTTCCCCATCTGGGCCACCAAATGCCACAGACTGGCTGGGCACAAAATAACAGAGCCACCACACACCTTGTAGATTCAAACAGCAACTCTTTATTCCCGAACTCTCACCGACACTCTGCCCACACTTCCCGTGAACACACTGCCTCTACCCGGCTCTGCGCACCAATTCTCTCAGAACCCCGCAAGAACTCAACGGGAACTCCAAAGAGCAGGTGCCTGAGGCAGCAGGATATTCCCTAGTCCTGGAGCTGCCCTATTCCCAGCAGGATCCACCCTAAACCTGGAGCCACCCGATTCCCAGCAGGATCCACCCTAAACCCAGAGCCACCCTAATCCCTGAGCAGGGTCACCTTTCAACCCAAAATGCCATGCATCATTCCTACTTGGCTACGGCTCTCAGCATCTTCCAAAATAAACTCTGTACACTTTAGTTAGCATTCCTCTTACCGCTTATTCTCCCAGCCCTAAACACCTACTGCTCTATGTTCTATCTTTGTATATTTTCCTTTTCCTAGATATTTCATGAGACTGATATCATATGTGGTGATTTATAATTGATTTCTTTCATTTAACAAAGATTTGAAGGTTCATTAAGTTTGTAGCCTACTTCATTATTTTATTCCTTTTATGGATAAATTAGATTCTACTGTATGCACATACACCAATTGTCCATTCATTGTTTGGTTATGTTGGTTGGTTTCACATTTTGAATATTATGAATAATACTGCTATGAGCATTAGTGTACAAGTTTCTGGATGGATTTGTTTTCACTTCTCTTATGTATATACCTAAGAGTGGAATTGATGGGTCATATGACAATTCTGTGTTTAAATTTTGGAGAAATGGAAAATAGCCACACAATTTTATAGTCCCATAGGAGTGTATGAGTCTTCCAATTTCTCCATATTCTCTTAACCACTTATTATCTGATTTTTTTATTCTAGCCATCCTAGTGTGTAAAGTAATATCTTGGTGGTTTTAAATTATAGTTCCCCAAAGATTAATGAGTTCAACTATTTTTTTTCATAAAATCCTTTATTTCTAATGGCATTTAGGGAAGGATGGGGGAAAACAACTGCTTGACATAGTTAACTAGAAACAATTCATTTTAATTATGTGAAAGGAAAAATTTATTTTCTTCTAAATACTTGTAAGCAATTTATATGTTTACAATCTCAGTTTTTTATCTACACTGTCATGGTTTAGATATTAGTTGTCCCCAAAAAGTTCCTGTGTTAATGAAGGAATATTCAGAAGTGAAATGATTAGATTATGATAGCTGTAACCTAATTGGAACATTTTAGTTTGAATGGACTGAGTGGTGACTATAGGCAGGAGAGGCATGACTGAAGGAAGTAGGTACTGGAGATGTGCCCCACAAGGATTTGCCTTTGCTGCAGCAGCCCACCCTCCTTCCCTGCTCCCCTGCTTTCCCCCTCCCTCCCTACTTCCTTCCTTCCTGACTGCCATGAATGGATGAATGGATCAATGGATCAGTGCTCCTCCACCTCCTCCACCATACCCTTCTGCCATGATGTTCTGCTTCACCTTATACCCAGAGTCATGAACTTAGCTGACCATGTACTAAACCTCTTGAACTATGGCCAAAATAAGTTTTTTATCCTCTAAATTTTTTCTGTTAGGTATTTGCATCACAAATATGCAAATTTGACTAACATACACATGTACAGTTTACTACTTCTATTCTTTTTTTCATTTGTATTTTCTATGTAGTTACAAGAAGACAATACTGTGCACTGAATTTTGTAAGGTTACTTCTTGAATGAAGTTGGGGAAGGAATTGAATGACTCCTCAGTGTTAAAAGGCAGAGCAGAACATATTGTCAAATTATGCTCACCGTTTCTAATCGTCAATGCTATATACCTGTGTTCTGCATGTGTTTCTTGTATGATAAATATCATGGGAATATGATTGACACAGCCTACATAGCATATCACCTGAGAGATGGACTTTTAATCATAATATAAAAGATAGGGGATACCACACATATGTCAAATGATAATTATGAAAGTTGAGTATAGGGTGCATGGGGAGTTTTATTGTTCAATCCATCCCTATATGTTTAAACATTTTTGTAATAATCTTTTTAAAAGAGAAAATGTTGACTGCCTCATAAGGAGAGGGAAAGACCAAAAAGAATGGTTGACAAGGTTGGGACAATCTGTCAAAACTAGATTTGAGCTCTCAGTAAAGACACTTTGGGAGTGTAATTCCTTTGAGGTTGGAACCTTGGAAGGAAAACATTCTATATAACAGGGAAAAAGGAGGAAAAGAGGAATTGATAGTGAAGTGTTTTTCATGCCAAGTTCCCATATCAGTTACTTTGTGATTTATGAGTCCAAGACATCTGCTAAGTGGAGATGGCCTCGTTTTGAAGAAAGTGCAGAAGGTTTGAAAACAATGTGAGTAGTATAGAAGAGTGGATAAGGAATCAGTGACCTAAGCTCCATAAGGCTTGTTAACTGAAAGTAAGCATAGAATAATAACTTGGGGGAATGAATGAGTGAATTATTTCTATTTAGTGCTAGTGTGTATCATGAAGTTAGGGTGGTTCTAGTAGATTTATAAGATTTAAATCCAATAGCAATCAGTCCCTTATAGGAAGACATTCCTGGAAAAGGTAGAGAGAAGGGGTTTGGCCAGAGAGTAAGGATTAAATGGGATTGAATTAGGCCCATTTGGAGCAGTGCCAAATGTAGGCTGCCTGAGAGATCTTGAGGCCTACCTTGAAGAGGGAAGAAATAAATTAGTAGATAAATAAGTACAGGGCTGGAGATGTGGCTCAGCGGTAGCGCGCTCGCCTGGCATGCGTGCGGCCCGGGTTCGATCCTCAGCACCACATACCAACAAAGATGTTGTGTCCGCCGAGAAATAAAAAATAAATATTAAAAAATTCTCTCTCTCTCTCTCTCTCTCTCTCTCTCTCTCTCTCTCTCTCCTCTCTCACTCTCTCTTTAAAAATAAATAAATAAATAAATAAGTGCAAAAAAATAAAGACTGGAAGTTGGAAAGCTGACAAATTGAGGGCCTATACTGGAAGGATAGAGGGTGAGGTCAGAGGGTAGGAAAGTCAGGCTATATTACTCCAGTGGCAGAGGTGTTCCTGGACATGGCTATAAGTGAACTGGAATAGAAGGACCCTAAGATG
Source organism: Urocitellus parryii (assembly GCF_045843805.1). Lineage (NCBI taxonomy): Eukaryota > Metazoa > Chordata > Mammalia > Rodentia > Sciuridae > Urocitellus > Urocitellus parryii. The sequence continues at coordinate 129,704,120 of NC_135534.1, forward strand.
GGTTAAAAGGAACTAAGAGGTAAGTTATTGGCAGGTCTCTCCAGATGGATGTTGGTGACTGATTCCTTACCCCTGCAAGTCCCTTGCCCATGGAACCCCTGCCACTTTTTGTTCTTCCCAGAGCCTCTACAGAGTCTACTGTCTGAAACACTAAGCTTTAGATACTGCAAATCAATGGCATAACTTTGGAGTAAAAGAAATATAGTAGAATGCAGGGGCTTTGGTACATATATCTTTTTCATTTCTATTTTTACATCCAGTATTCATAAATGTCTCTGGGAAAAAAAAAACAATTCAAGAGTACTCTGAGACAATGAAACCCATTATTTTGTATAATTAAAATGCACTAATTTAAAAAAAAAAACCTCTGGGAAACTCAACCCATTTTTGAGTCCCAATCTGTGCAAGTGCAGTTGCCTTCCCAACAGACCCCTATTTTAACAATAAATGTGTGCTGAATCTTGGTTAAAAGGAGCATTTTGTGCAGGTCTGTGATAAACCCTCAAATATCTGTGACTCTGGTGCATGGTCCAGGACTCAATTCTGGACTGTGAGCTGCAGGTGATGGAGGGAGATCTACCATGTCTCCAAGAAGTCCATGAAAGTAAAAAATGATGCCACCATCCTGGAAAGTGAACTGTACACACGAAGGGCGAGATCTTGCATGTTGACACCAAGGTTACCCCCTTAACCCCACCCAAAAAGAGGTATGCCATGTTTGACAACAGCCATACAACCTCATGTACACTTCTGCCAGTATGACTTCAGTAACCACTGTAGCACCTGATGAGCCTCAGGGAAGTGCTGACAGGATCACACTGGGAAAGAGTAGTTGTTCACATGTGGAGGTGATGAGGCATAATCCTTTCTTCCACCAGAAATGTCATTTTTCCCCTCATTTTTTGTTTTGTTTTGTGTTTCTTTTTAAAATTTTTTTAGTTGTTGATGGTGCTGAGAATTAAACTCAGTGCCTCACACATGAGAGGCAAGCACTTTGTCACTGAACCACAACCCCAGCCTCCTTTCTCTTTTTCTTTAAAGCATCTTTTACTTCATCTCAGCTTTATCTTACCTGAGAGTAAGGTAACTGCTTGGTTAAAATTCCTAACATCAACAGCTGGCAAACCTTTTGCTTCGCAAAAATACCAAGTCCAGGCAGCATGAAAAAGTAACCAGCAAGGGGAAACTCTTCCCTTAAGTGATTTTCCAGTAAGGAACCCCAATGGCATGTTCAAAGTTTGGTTCTTTGTAAGATATGCCTTATTAAAAACTTCTTAAGCAGCACCTACCCTGCTCCTAAAACCTACCCCAATCACCCAGAATCCACTGCAGCAGTACCCCCAAACATTCTCAAGCAAGTTTCACCCTTCTGTATGAACTTCTGATAACTGACATGTTTGTAAAAAATGACTAAGCCACTCTATTAACCATTCTCAAAATTGTTCCTGTCCTTGACTCTCTCCCCCCGCCCCTCCCTCTCATTGTAATTGGACACAATACCTTTATTTTTATGTGGTGCTGAGGATCAAACCCAGCGCCTAGAGTCGAGCGCTTTACCGCTGAGCCAAAACCTAGCCCCTTGACTCTCTTTAGGTATAGAAGACCTATCTTCCTCACTGCAGGGGGAAGGTGTGGGATGCCATATATAATGCCATGAAGGTTAAGCTAAGGGGTAGGAAGCAGTGCCACCTCCTCAGGTTTCAGCAGGAAGAGGAAAGGTGTTTTTGAAAACATGATATCCCTTCCTTAAGGAGAGGTCCAGGAGATTTGGTCACCTTTTTAGAAGTCCAGAGAGGCAATCAATAAAAGCTGAACTACTTTCTCCACTTCCCTAAACACAAGGAGTAGGTTGCCCAAAACCCAAACCCCCAACACAAGAAAAGACACCATATATTGTTAGAAAATTTATTGGGGAAAATCAGTATTCTCAAAAAGGGATAAATTATTTGGGGGGAAGAAAATTTTCTTTCTCAAAATTCTGGAGAAGCATTTTCTGTTTGAATAACAGGGACAACTCTCCCAACACAGTGCCTTTAGCAAAAGGAGCAGCAGCTGGAGCCACCTGACCAACTCTATGTTTGCATGTAGTATTCAGATGGAGCAAGGGTTCCTTGTGCGGCATGGATGGGTGATGCTTCTGACATATCTTTTCCTGTACTGTCACACTTTTCTGGGGCTGTCTGCCCCTGTCCATGACCCATCTGTTATTCCCTGTAGGACACCTCTGACCAACAAAGCCAACTTCTTGGCTGCAAGATTTGGCACTTGGCACCTTAGCACAGGGAGTCTTGACATTGAAGGCATGTTTCTGGACGGGTTCTGCCTGAACCGGCAGTCCAGTCTTGTGTTCAATTTTCCCAGGCCTCATGGGGGTGGAAAGAGGCTTTTGTGGGGTGGTGGCCTCTACTCCATGCCGACCTGCTAGTTTCTCCTCTAGGATCTTCCCAATGTCTGTCATGATTTTCTGAGCTTCAGTATTCCCAGTAAAGGCAGCTTTCTTAGCTGGGTTTCTGCCTTGCACATATGATGAAGAGCTGCCCTTTTTTTTCTGAGAACCCTCTTGCCCTTTGCCTTTTATGCCAAGATAAAGCCTTTGAAAAAAGTGCTTGAACTGGCTTTTTAAATTGTTTTCAGGAGAAGGCTGTCCCTTCAGTGATGGGGCTGAGGAGGACTTGCTCCCAAGTGCCTCCTTTAATATTCTGTCTTGAGGGTGGGGGAGCTTCCCTCTAGGTTGGCGTGTCACCAACCCTGCATCCCCTCCACCAAACTCGCCTGTTTGGGGTACCAGAGGGCACACCCTTTTTGATGCTAATAGTACATTCTTGTCCTGACACTTACATAAGACATGTGTCGGGATCCAGGGCTCTTGCCCCTGCTCTATGTTGATCCCTCTGTTGTCACAGTGGGCTTGTAGCACATGAGGAGCTGCCATGTCCCCACTAGAGGCACTATGAAAATGAGTGTAAGTCTTAGAAGTCAAGGTCTTAGATGTCAAGGTCTTTGAAGTCAAGGTCTTGCACGTCAAGGTCTTGGAAGCTAAGGTCTTAGATGCCAAGGTCTTGGAAGTCAACTTATCTAAGGCCATAGTCAACTCAGTAGAAAAGCCTGGAACCAGGCCCTGCTCCCTGCTCCCCATTTTCATCTTCAACTCATTAAGCAACTGATTTTTAAGATCTAATGATTTGGAATCTTTGAGAACTGATATTCCTTCTGGGGGCCTTTCAATGGTCAGGGTTGATTCAACTTTACTCATTTTCATATCTGTCCCGGAGGAGCTTTCTGACTCTGTGGTCGTCAGGCTGTTCGTAGACTGTGATTGAATAGCACAGAGCTCCTTTGCCTTGAATATCTCCCTTGATTTGTTAGACATGGGAAAATATTCTAAATTCTTAATCATTTTTCTCTGAATCTTTTCTGTGCTATTGCTGGGACTCACTCCCTTATTCCATGATTTGGGTCTGGCCCCAGCCTGCTTTGTGAAGGAGTAGGTTGCCCAAAACCCAAACCCCCAACACAAGAAAAGACACCATATATTGTTAGAAAATTTATTGGGGAAAATCAGTATTCTCAAAAAGGGATAAATTATTTGGGGGGAAGAAAATTTTCTTTCTCAAAATTCTGGAGAAGCATTTTCTGTTTGAATAACAGGGACAACTCTCCCAACACAGTGCCTTTAGCAAAAGGAGCAGCAGCTGGAGCCACCTGACCAACTCTATGTTTGCATGTAGTATTCAGATGGAGCAAGGGTTCCTTGTGCGGCATGGATGGGTGATGCTTCTGACATATCTTTTCCTGTACTGTCACACTTTTCTGGGGCTGTCTGCCCCTGTCCATGACCCATCTGTTATTCCCTGTAGGACACCTCTGACCAACAAAGCCAACTTCTTGGCTGCAAGATTTGGCACTTGGCACCTTAGCACAGGGAGTCTTGACATTGAAGGCATGTTTCTGGACGGGTTCTGCCTGAACCGGCAGTCCAGTCTTGTGCTCAATTTTCCCAGGCCTCATGGGGGTGGAAAGAGGCTTTTGTGGGGTGGTGGCCTCTACTCCATGCCGACCTGCTAGTTTCTCCTCTAGGATCTTCCCAATGTCTGTCATGATTTTCTGAGCTTCAGTATTCCCAGTAAAGGCAGCTTTCTTAGCTGGGTTTCTGCCTTGCACATATGATGAAGAGCTGCCCTTTTTTTTCTGAGAACCCTCTTGCCCTTTGCCTTTTATGCCAAGATAAAGCCTTTGAAAAAAGTGCTTGAACTGGCTTTTTAAATTGTTTTCAGGAGAAGGCTGTCCCTTCAGTGATGGGGCTGAGGAGGACTTGCTCCCAAGTGCCTCCTTTAATATTCTGTCTTGAGGGTGGGGGAGCTTCCCTCTAGGTTGGCATGTCACCAACCCTGCATCCCCTCCACCAAACTCGCCTGTTTGGGGTACCAGAGGGCACACCCTTTTTGATGCTAATAGTACATTCTTGTCCTGACACTTACATAAGACATGTGTCGGGATCCAGGGCTCTTGCCCCTGCTCTATGTTGATCCCTCTGTTGTCACAGTGGGCTTGTAGCACATGAGGAGCTGCCATGTCCCCACTAGAGGCACTATGAAAATGAGTGTAAGTCTTAGAAGTCAAGGTCTTAGATGTCAAGGTCTTTGAAGTCAAGGTCTTGCACGTCAAGGTCTTGGAAGCTAAGGTCTTAGATGCCAAGGTCTTGGAAGTCAACTTATCTAAGGCCATAGTCAACTCAGTAGAAAAGCCTGGAACCAGGCCCTGCTCCCTGCTCCCCATTTTCATCTTCAACTCATTAAGCAACTGATTTTTAAGATCTAATGATTTGGAATCTTTGAGAACTGATATTCCTTCTGGGGGCCTTTCAATGGTCAGGGTTGATTCAACTTTACTCATTTTCATATCTGTCCCGGAGGAGCTTTCTGACTCTGTGGTCGTCAGGCTGTTCGTAGACTGTGATTGAATAGCACAGAGCTCCTTTGCCTTGAATATCTCCCTTGATTTGTTAGACATGGGAAAATATTCTAAATTCTTAATCATTTTTCTCTGAATCTTTTCTGTGCTATTGCTGGGACTCACTCCCTTATTCCATGATTTGGGTCTGGCCCCAGCCTGCTTTGTGGGCAACTTTGGACTGCATTTATTGGCTATTACAGTCTGTTTCTGACTGTCTTTATCTTTGTCACTGTGGGGGAAGAACAACGAAGCCTGTCTGTCACCCTTAATTGCCTTGACATTCTCTGTAAGCTCAGGGTTGGTGTGAGAGGGTGAATGTGTTAGGGCCCTCTTATTTTCCTTGCTCACAGGTGAAGTGGCAGAAAGAGTATGATCTAGAGTAGGGCCCGAAATCATTGTTCCCACCTTGACTACATGAAAAGTACTAATGCTTTCTTGAAGGGGCTTGGAGGCCCCAATTTTAGAATCCTTGCCATAAGTAAGACTGGATGAGGAGGAAATGTTGGAGCGAACTGAGGACCAGGATGGGGTTCCTTTCATTTTGAAGATGTCTATGGATTCCTGGACTTTTTGGGGAAGCCCATACATCATCCTCTTATGAAACAGTTTAATATGGTCTTCCAACATCTTTTGTTTGTTGGAACCAAGGAAGGAAATATCCTGGGCGGTATTGAGGCCCTTCTTGTCCTCACACACCAGTGGTGCCAAATCACTGTGTTTTGTTTGGCTAGGGGATTTCTCAGGACTAGTCAATACCGGCTCCATAGAATGCAATGATCTATTCACAGTGCCAGGCATCTGACACACATTGATTTCCTCAAATTTCTTGCTCAAGTGTGTTTCCAGGGCTTCTGTCAGTTGTTTCTGAACTGAGCTCTCCTCTGAGATCTTTGATTTTTTTCCAAAAAGGCTATTCAATTCGTTTTTTAGGTTTGTCTGAAAGTCAGAGTCCAGATCATTATCTGGAGCCCCCTCTGAGTCACTCAATGGATCATCTTTTGTGCCAATCTCTGGACTATTTACTTTCTTCACTGTCTCCCCTGGTGGAAGTAATTCTGAGCTCTTCTCATGGAAACTTGTTGTATGGCTCAATTGTAAATCTTTGCTACTTTGACCCTTATACAAAGAGATCCATGAAAGTCCATAAGTGGACTTTGACTCAGATATCTCAGAAATTTCTGTTTCAGGACTCATCCTTGACAGAGACTCATGGACTCTGCGGGGCAGACCCCACCGGTGTTGAATAAGCCTTTTCCGAAGGTGGTGCTCTAGCTTCTTCCGAAGCTCTTTTTTGAGGGGAAAATCTCCCAGAATGATGGTTGTTGGAGCATAAACCTTGGAGGACCTTCTGTCAGATAAAACACTGGGAGCTGGAGGACAAAACTCTTCCTTGGACTTTTGAACCACAAAGGGTACACCCCACAAACTTTCCTGTCCTTTCTGTAATACATTATATTCCAAGTCATGAATTTTGGATGGCATGAGAGATTGTACCTCATCCTGGAATCTATGAATCCTCACTCCACCATCACTAACCTGAGATGAAATAGGTGGTGATAAGGTAGGGACCGAGAATTGAAGCTGGTCCTGGGGTGGGACAGGAGATTGGCCCAGTGCTTGGGTCAAGGGTTGAGATTGGATCTCAGCCAAGGACAGAGTTGGGGGAGGGGTTAGAACTAGAGATTCAGGGGCTTCAATGGATGTTGGCATTGAATTGAAGCAGACATAGGTTGAACAGTCACCTGAGACAGGTACTATAGATTTCAAGGACTCACTGTGCAAAGATGGGAGACCCCAGAAGAATTGGGTACATTTTTTAGGTAAGTTATCCTCAAAGGTCTTAGGATCTGGGGACTGGTGGTCTACCTGCAGTTCCTCTGATTCTCCTTTACTGCTCTGTGAAGGAAGGGAGACAGGTGAGTCCTGTTGCTCAGCAACCGACTCTAACCTTTTCCCTGAAGAATTCAATTGGCCGGCTGGCTTAAGTTCTTTTGGAAACGATTTTGTTTCCTTTTCCTTTTTGTTCTGCATCAGGAAATCACCCTTCTTTTTTATATGTCTCTCCAGAAGGGCCAAGACATCAGGGCATAGAAATGAGAGGTTTCCAGGCTCTACAAGGATGGCTGCAGTAGCACTCTCAAGAGAGGCCTCAGGAGGATGGAGGTCGAGAAGGTTTTTGTCATCATCAGAGGGCTCCAATTTAGATGGAGGCAAGTGTTCAGCATGAGACTGGTTTCCAGAGAACTCTGCCACTGGAAGGCTTGCACTGTCAGTGCATGTGGTTGTTGGGACATTAGTAGACAACCCATCAGGGCTATCCACCAGAAACAAAGTAGCTTCAGGTTGGAGAACAGGTTTTGTTTCTTGACTGTCAGTTGGTGGGGGAAGGGTTGGAACAGGTGGGGGAGGGGTTGGAACAGGTGGGGGAGGGGTTGGAACAGATGGTTGAGGTGGGATATGATCCACTGGCAATTTTGATCTCAAAGGAGAAGACTCTGGTGGCAGAGAGTCACCCCGTAATGAGGGTCCAGGTAGGTCAATTAAAGGGTTAATTTGGTCAGGTGAACGAATAGAGGAAGGAAATAGAGTTGGCTCAGTTAAAGGAGTTGAAACTGAAGCTTCCGGAGGGATTGCAGAAACAACAGCGGACAGAAAAACTGATGACTCTCTCAAGGATGTCACGGAAGACACACGGGACATAGAATTAACAGCATCTTCCAAGGACGCCTTATAGATCAGTTGACTGACCTTAGCTGTTGTTCTATTACACACCCCACAGAGCGGGTCTGGACATAACAGTTGCCGAAAGTGGAGGAAATCATTATTCTGGCTCATGGGACTGCAAGAGACAGAAAGCCAAAGCTGTAACCAGAACCACTACAAGGGAAGCAAGATCTGCAGTTCTATGGGTGGTGGGGAGCCCGCTACCTGCTCTACATTCCACACATCTATGACCTCACAATACCCTCCCCTCCCAAGTTCTTTATTCACGTACCCATGGCTATGGCTATCCCTCCTGTGATGAGGGCATATTGCAAAGAATTCCTGGGGGACTGAGTAAAACATGCCAGGAAAGGGATCAGTAAAGAAGGGAAATGACTAATCACCTTCTCAGAATAGAAAGCAGCTTCCTCCCCTCCTCTGCTTCTCTCCGGCAAGTTCTCCGACCTGGAAAACCAGGACAGTTGGTTATATATAGTAAAGGTAAAAACACAGGTTATCATTCAGGAGTTTTTACAGGAAACAGGATATTAAAGTCAGAAAGCCCTAAAAACCTGCAGATAAGGTCATTAAGTGTCAGGGATAATAGTAAGAAGGTTCACAGGTATATGTGGTTCCATTCAGAAAGTACTTTCACCTGTACCATCCTACATGCTGCTCAAAACCACCACCTGAAGCACAAGAGTCAGTAGCTAACTCAGAGAGGAATCTAATCAGCCAAGAATTAAAGTAGTTTACACCATGTCACCAGACAGAAATCTGACTCCAAGGCAATCAGGGGTCTTTGGACCTCTCACAGGGCCACCTTCTTGGCAGTAAATGTCCAAGGCCCAGGTCCATCACTACTTCATTCACACCCAAGGAAGGGTGGGCAGGGCAGGGACTCTGAGGATTCTCTCAGGTCTCACTGCCTTCTCCTGAGCCTCTCCTCTGAGACCCTGTTTCCTGAGAGAGACTGCACCTAGAAACTGACATCCTCCAAGATCATGGAGCTGGAGAGATAGGAAAGTTCACCCTTATAGAGCTCAGGTTGAACAGGCAGAACCTTACCTCTAAATGCTCCATTTTTCCTTCTCCTTGTTCCCTGACGCTGAAAACAAAAAGAAAAGAATGAGGGGCTGGGGCTCATTTCTTTTACTCCTTTCGTTAACAAGCTTAGACATTCATTAGGCAAGAATTGGACAACTCTTCATTTTTAATTAGTAGAAATTGTATTCCTTCCTTTTATTAATCTTGAAGGGCAATGAAATATTTTCAATTTTTTACTTCTCTGATAATTTCAAAGGACATTTTTGTCTGTGAGATTCCACATTTGATGGTCTTAAACCCTCTGCTGAAGGAGGGCATAGAATCTGAGGCCAACAGTCTCATCTGTGCTCCCCCTGGGAACCCTGTGTCCTGGGGCAGAGCTCAGGCTACAGGCTCTACTCAGAGGGCAGCACTGCTGTCCTGATCAGCCCCATATGAAGGTGAAGAACATCTGACACGGGAATGAGACTCAGAATCTAGTCAGAAGAGACCCGTCTCCTTCACTCTCTATCCAGACCAATCTGGAACCCTCCACCACACCCCAAAAGATAGTCTGAGCTTCAGATGGAAACCTTGGTCCTTCCTGAACCTCTGACTTCTTTCCCTAAAGAGTGAAGTTCTATCTTGTCCTCAGACTTCCCAAGTCACATCTTTTTTGAGCCAACCAAACATTTAGTAATGTGAGCATGGAAATAACAAATCCCATTTGACATTTCACAAAACATTTCACATTTGACAAAATCAAGAAACTCCCTTGGGAGTTCTCTGCTTCCTTACCTTCTGGATGGCTTTATCTTTCTTGAGTGTTGGTGAAAATAGTTTCAATACCTGAAAGGACAGGTATAGAAAAAGCAATACCAACCCACTCAAAATAGTACTTTGGGGATCAATATCCCAAAGAATTGAACCAAGATCAACCATGGTTCAGTATGGCTATTCAGCAAAGAGAGAACATTCTTCATTGTCTGAATCGCTCGGTTGCCTAAGGCAAATGAGTTCTGAGGGTGCCTGGGCCTCTTTTTATCTCCGGGCTTGCATCACACACCATTGAGGAGTCACAAAGGGAAAGAGTTCTGAGGGTGGGGAGAGAAGACTGGAGGAGGTTGTGCCCCTCCTCCACCTGCCCACCAGCCAGCAGGTCCCTCTGCTCAGGTCTGTTGTTCCATTTCCCAGTCCACTCTTTCCTCATGTCATGCCTTCATTACCTCAGGGAGCATTCCTGTTTGTTTCATGTGTAACCAAGATGTTTTACATGAGTCCCCTTTTTACTGTTTGGATCCCTTGACTTACACCCCACCAATTCCACTGCCTTGAGAATCTGACATTCACTGCCTGGAATTTTTGCTTGTACCAAGACATTTATACTCTTGCGTCACCTACATCCTTAAATCTATCTTATCTACAGAAAGCTTTTGCTTTACTTTAACTCACATGTAAAACTTAACATTCTTTCATACTTATGTAGTTTTATAAGTTTCAATAGCAAATTTTTGTTTCAATCAGCCTGTAGTGTCTTCGATCACAGTGGCCGACTCTCATTAAAACTAATAATTTGTTAGTCAACACTCTTGAAACAAAAATAAACATAAAAAAATCTAAATAAAATTGAAACTTCAAGTGATCTTGGAGATAAGTTTATAACGTTTGTTTTTTTCTGAAGTAGTGAAGATTAAACATAACAAAGACTATTGGATGTACTCTATGCCCCGCCCCCTGACAAATTGATCCAGTGTTTTCAAATCTGATAATCAACCATCTCATTTTTTTTCAATTCTTCATTCATTATTTTGATCTAACTTGCTTCTAGCTACCTGTGGTCCCTGCCTCCATATCAATTTCATAATGCTTATATGATTTTCTCAAACCAGGAAGAGGTTATGGTGTGCTAAGGAATTGAACCCTCAGTCCTTGGTGGCCGGAAGCCACCTAAAATGTCAGAACCTTAGGGCAGATTCTAGTCTTGAAGAGCATTACCCTTGTGGGACACATAATTTTGATATTTTCCTAAGAAAATAAGAGTGTCTTGCCATGAAAAAAGCTATTAAGATCTGTGCTATATAAGCACCCTACTACTAATGGAAAATCAACTGCCTATCATACATGATTCAAGCAAAACTTTTGATATTTAAATAGCCCCAATATTGCCCCAGCCTTCTTCTTACACCTGCTTTTTAAAACCCTTTATCATCATGTCAGCTATCCTCCTAACTGTCCCCTAACTTGTCATGACTTTTTTAAACCCTGAAACCTCTTATCTGATGCCCATAACCCAGCAGCATTATTGATCTCTTTGACAGGATAAGGCAGCCTCCAAGCCAAGCTAGTCTCTATTCAGTTAGGCAGGAGCAGGTACCCTGCCTTGAAGATCCCCCATCCTTTTGATATGCAGCCTCAGTCAGGTTTCCATTTAACAAATATTTACTAGTGAAGACTAGGAGACATGGACAGCTATAAGTCACAGGCTCTGCCCTTATCCTTAAGGAGCTTGTGTTGAGACTGTAGAGATAAGTCCTACACAGTTGAAAAGCTGTACAAAGGCAGAGGAAAGGTCCAGAACTCCTTAGCCTTTGTTAATTCCCAAGAGATTTGTGGAGTAGGTCAGAGACTGTGGGTGTTAACAGCTAGAACACATCATGCTTTATACCAAGGCTTCCCTGCCTGTCTCCCCAGTTTTCTGAAACAAAATCACAATCCTTTGGCAAGATAAAGAAAATCTTTCCTCTCTCTCTCTCTCTTGGCAGGGGGTGGGTACTGGGGATTGAACTCAGGGGCACTCGACCACTAAGCCCCAAACATATAACATATCTGATAATTTGACTTCTTCCTCTCTTATTTTTATCCCCTTTTTTTCCTTCTCTTGCCTAATTGCTCTGACTATAATTCCTAGCACTACATTGGATTAAAGTGGTAAGAACAGTCACCCTTGTCCCAAATCTTAAAGGAAATACTTTCAATTTCCTATAAGCCTTATTTTGTATTTGAGATAGGATCTCATTGAGTTTCTTAGCACCTCCCCATTGCTGAGGCTGACTTAGAACTCATGATCCTCCTGTCTCAGCCTCCCAAGCTGCTGGGGATCACAAACATGTGCCATAGTGCCCAGCACCTGTTCTCTTTAAAATGGCATTGTTGGCTATGTATTCTTTTTTTTTCAGAAGAAGATATATTTAATTTTATTTTTCCATATTTTATTGTTACATTATAGTTATACATAATGGTAGGATTCATTGTTACATATTCATACATGCACACAATATAACAATATAACTTGGCCAATATCATTCCCCACGATTTCCCCTTTTCCTCACTTTCTCCCTTCCACTGGTCCCTTTCCTCTACTCTTCTGATCTTCCTTCGATTTTCATGAGGTTCTCCTCAATCATTCTTTTCCTCTTTCCTCTATAGTTTCTACATGAGAGAAAAAAGCACACAACCCTTGACTTTCTGAGTTTGGCTTATTTTAGTTAACATAATATTCTCAAGTTCCATCCATTTTCCTGAAAATGACATAATTTAAAACTCCTCTGTGTATGTACGCCACAGATTCCTTTCACAGATTCACAGATCCATTCATCCATGTTGGACACCTAGGCTGGGTCAATAGTTTGACTATCGTGAATTGTGCTGCTATAGTATATTTCTTAGGATAAATGCCAAGGAGTGCTATAGCTGGATAATAAGGTGTTCCCATGCCTAGTCTTTAGAGGAACCTCCATACTGATTTTCATAAAGGTTGTACTAATTTACAAGCCTACCAGCAGGATAAAAGTATTTCTTTTAAAAAATAAATGTTGGCAAGGATGTGAGGGAAAAATATATAATCATCCATTGTTGGCGGAACCAACCTAGGTGTACTTCAACAAATGAATGGATAAAGAAAATGTGGTATATACACACAATGTAATTTTACTCAGCCATAAAGAAGAATTATGGCATTGTAGAGGTCTTTCACCTCCTTGGTTAGAATTATTCCTAAGGTCATTGGGTTTTGAGATTTTTTGGTTTATTTTTTGTTTGTTTGCGGGGTTTTTTAGCTATATTGGATAAGATTTCTCAGCAGATTCATTATTGATATAGAAGAAAATTATTGGCTTTTGTATGTTGATTTTTTTAACCTGTTACTTAGTTGAATTTATTAATTATAGCAGTCTTCTGGTAAATATTTGTGGATCTTGTAAGTATAGGTTCATATCTGCAAACATATAAAATATCTGATAATTTGACTTCTTCCCCTCTTATTTTTATCCCTTTTTTCCCTTCTCTTGCCTAATTGCTCTGACTATAATTCCTAACACTACATTGGATTAAAGTGGTAAGAGCAGTCACCCTTGTCCCAAATCTTAAAGGAAATACTTTCAATTTTCCTCTATTCACAAAGATGTTGGTTTTAGATTTGTCATGCATAGCCTTTATGATGTCAACATAAGATCATTCTATCCTAGGCTAAAGAAAAATTAAAGGGACATGAATAGGAAAAGAAGAGTTCAAACTATCCCTATTTGCCAATGACATGACTCATGATTCTCTATTTAGGAAAAAAAACTCTACCAAAAACTTTTAGAACTCATAAACAAATTCAACAAAATAACATTCAACAAAATGTTAATATAAAATTAACACCCATAAATAAATTGTGTTCCTATACACCAATGATAAATTAGTTAAAAAAATAATTAGGAAAGCTATCCCATTCATAATAGCCTCAAAAAAAAAAAAGAAGTACTTGGAAATCAATCTAACAGTAGAGGTGTTAATTAATTTTGTTTATCCCCCATGTTCGTGGATAAGCAAAATTAATATTATCAAAATGGTCATGCTCCCAAAAGCACTATACAGATTTAATGTAATTCCAATGATGTTCTTCATAGAAATGGAAAAAGCAGTTATGAAATTTATTTGGACAAACAAGAAGCCCAGAATAGCCAAAGCAATCCTTAGTGAGAAAAGTGATGCAGGAGGCATCACAACACCAGATTTTACATTATACTGCAGAGCCATAGTAACAAAAATGGCATGGTACTGGCACCAAAACAGACATGAAGACCAATGGTACAGAATAGAAGACACAGAGACAAACCCACATAAAAACAGTCACCTCACACTAGACAAAGGCACTATAAGCATACATTGGAGAAAAGATAGCTTCTCCAACAAATGGTGCTGGGAAAACTGAAAGTCCATGCATATCAAAATGAAATTAAACCCCTATCTCTCACCCTGCACAAAACTTAACCTGAAGTGGATCAAGGACCTAGGCATTAGACCTGAGACCCTGAACCTACTAGAAGAAAAAGCAGGTCCAAATCTCCATCATTCAGCTTAGGAACCAACTTCCTCAATAAGACTCCTAAAACACAAGAAGTAAAATTAAGAATCAATAAATAGGATGGTATCAAACTAAAAACTTTTTTCACAGCAAAGGAAATAAGAATGTGAAGAGAGAGCCTATGGAATGAGAGAAAATCTTTGCCACCTGCAACATACACACACACACACACACTAATCTCCAGGATATATAAAGAACTCAAAACTTAACACCAAAACCACAAATAACCCATCAATAAATGGGCAAAGGACTTGAACAGACACTTCACAGAAGAAGAATTATGACCAGTCAACAAATATATGAAAAAATTTTCAACATCTCTAGCATTTAAAGAAATGCAAATTAAGACTACATTAAGATTTTTATCTCACTCCAGTCAGATGGCAATTATCAAGGGTGAGGATGTGGCTGAGTGGCAGAGCACTTGCCTTGCATGTGTGAAGCACTAGGTTCGATCCTTAGCACCACATAAAAACTAAATAAATAAATGAAAGAATGCTGTCCATGTACAACTATAAAAAAGAAAAGAAAAATGTGGAATATATACACAATGGAATATTACTCAGTCATGAAGAAAACTAATGGCATTTTCCAGCAAATGGATGGAACTGGAAACTATCATGCTAAGTGAAATAAGCCAATTCCAAAAATACAAAAGCTGAATGTTCTCTCTGATATGTGGATGCCAGCACACAATAAGGGGTGCAGGGTTGGTAGGAAGAATAGAAGTTCATTGGATTAAATAGAGAGGAATGAAGGGAAGGGAGGGGGAATGGGAATAGGAAAGACCATAGAATGAATCAGACATAACTTTTCTATGTTCAAATATGAATACACAACCAATGTAACTCCACATTGTGTATAACCACAAGAATGGGAAGTCATACCCCATGTATGTATAACATATATAGATAGATAGACAGATAGATAGATAGATGCACACACACACATATATATATACATATGACAATACAACAAGTACACAGACACCACACACACATACGCTTGCGCGCACACACACACACACACATACACACATACACACACATGGGAGGAAAAAAGATTCGTAATGAAAAATGAAAGAATTATCTTCACTGAGGTGGTCAAAACTGTTGATGGGCACGAACGGTCACTGCCTGTGCTGGACTGTCCTCGTTTCCAATTTTCTTGAGCTATGTGCCAAGAGAAAGAGAAAGAGCAAGGGTTGGATGTTTCTGACCCCTTTCTTTTTCTGTGTTGCTCACTAAGCTTCCAGTTGGAAGCCTTAAACCGAAACTGGTTGGAATAGCTCTCGCCTTCCCTCCTCAGCAGTATAAGGCAGGATGGCATGGGGGGTACTGTCGACTGAAGTTCAGTCTGAACAGACCAGAAGGATGCACTGTGAGGGAAGGGCTGCAGCAAAGTTTTTAAAGGGAAGTTACAGCGGCTGGGGTTTAGCTCTACTCAGGCCTGAAGGATTTTGTTGGTGGATACCTGTTCTGGAAAGATAAGACCAATTCATTCCTTAGGCCAGGCAGATGCTGGTCTCTGCTGGGAGTCTGGATCTCAGGAGCCTCCCAAGATTTCTATCACAGGGCAGGGGAGCCAACCCTGCGCTGGTCTTACACATTCCTCTGCACACTAATACAGCCTTCCCAGGCTCCGTCCCTGAGAGCAGGCTCAGTCCCAGCCTGCTCAGCACCACCAGCTGCAGCATGGCTTCCTCAAGGTGGCTCTCACCTCAGCTCTGCACTGGACAGTTGAGAATCACAGAGCGCTTTTCAAACACTGCTTCACGGTGCAGCCTTGGGATCTGCATATCTTTATTTTATTTTTATGTGGTACTGAGGATCGAACCCAGTGCCGTGCACATGCCAGGCGAGCTCGCTACCGCTTAAGCCACAACCCCAGTCCCTGATCTGCACGTTGTTTTAGGCAAAATTTGTTCATTGTGTTTCTTTCTCCATCTCTGTGAACCCTCTTCTCTGAGGTGAACCAGTACCCTTAATGCTAACACCAAGGTCCTCTTTCTTGTTCTTAATTCAATGCACCCAAATCTCTGAGACTCTTAAGAGATTCTGACTGTCTCATCTTGAACTCCAGTGAATTCTGTCTTTTACCGAGTTCACTGAGAAGCAGTTCTGCTGCTGCTTAAATCCTGAGTCATAAAGCAACTGAAAATGCAGGCTTCCTCTAATCTGCCGCCTTGAATCCTATGGCCAGTACGGCTAGATATTCTTCAATACACATATGTGCCTAGAGTTAAAACCTGCAAGAAGTTTTTATAATAATGCTTTTCCCAAATGCTAATAAGATTCTTTCCAGAATATGATAGAAGGTCCTTCACAACTTTAAAAGAGTCAGAGACTAAATGCATCAATTGTTTGGTGCCACCAATGAACTCCATTGATATTAAGCAATGGAGCTTCTTAACACTTACCCTTCCTATACTAACATCGACTGTACATAATCATTTGTTTGTCCAATTCACATAACCTTTACTTCCAGCCATCTCAGTGGATTTTTCACAACTACTCTGCAAGGTAAGCAGGACAGGTATTGGTGAGCCCATTTTCTCAGTGAATAAAACCAAGATCAAAGAGGGTAAGACACTGAGAGTGGTGACTTCTATACATTACACAGCAAAGGAGGAGCAGAGCCCTGACTAATAAGTCCCCTACAGTCTCAATGCTTCTATTTAAAACAATATTAATAAGTGATTTCTTAGAAAAAGACATAGGACCTAGTCCCAAAATTAAAGAAGTTGTGTGGCTAAAAATGTGCATCTGTCCATTAAATGCTGGCAAATTTGGGAAGTTAAGAAAGCTATTTTGGGTGCCCTGTCACCTCTCAGGTAACTTCCTTTCTGCCCTTAGCAGTGTCTCTAGTTTGTTTTCTCAATTGTCTTCTTAAAGTCTAGGGTTTTTTATTAAATTATATAAAAACCATGTGTTTATGGGTGTATTAGAGTTGTACATAATGATGGGATTTGTTGTTACATATTCATACATACACATGATGTAACAATAGAACTTGGCCAATATCACTCCCCAACACTTTCTCCCTTCCTCCCCACCTCCCATTCTTTGGTCTCTTTCCTCTACTGATCTCCCTTTGCTTTTTATGATGTCGTCCCCCATCTTTCTTTTCCTTTTTCCCCTCTAACTTCTGCATCTAAGAGAGAACATATGAACCCTCACATTCTGAGTTTGGCTTATTTCACTTAACTTATTTCTCTGGTTCCATCCATTTTCCTGAAAATTACATAATTTCATTTTTCTTTATGTAAAGTCTGTTTTTAAGAAATATTAACTACATAGCATGATCCCCACTGAGCTAAAAATGAATAACAGTAAAGCTTCATGCCTCCTGGGGATATATTCTCAGGAAAAACACTTCACACATTTACATTTATCTAAACTGTAAGACTTCTATATGCTCCCACCAGAGCACTTCAGGGAGACATTGGGTGGTGGCTGAGATAGCTTCCTCTATAATGAAGTCGTCCCTTTGTTGTCCCCTAACATCTCCCCATTTACCTACAAAGGTACAGAAGATACAGAAAGGTACAAAGATACAGAAGTCTTATCCCAAATTTCTCAATTGCTTATATTGTCTCCAAGGAGGAGTACTTTCCCAAAGCTCTACTAGAGTAATATGCTACTATGTGAGGATTCTTAGTATGGATAAGTTCTTAGTTTAGGACTTTTCTATATTCTCAATTTCCTAGGAACTTTCCTCAATTCTCTCTCATTGTCGTCCTGACCACTGTCCCTGGGAGAAACCTCTTAAAGGCGCCTGTTTTCAGGATACCCCAAAGCCTGAAGAGAATCATTTGTTGCAGTTTATTTTAAAACTGCATTGAAAAAAGAGTCATTATAGGAGGTTCTTCATACATTCACACAATGTACATCTATCTCTACTATGTGATGCTTCCAGTACTGTATAAATGTCAACAAAATATGACATTGCCTCTGCCCTCAAGTAGATTGTAGTTCAAGAAGTGAGATCCCAAAACAACTATAAAACAATGTGATGCAAACTATAAAAGAAGTAGGAATAATACACAGTGGGAACTTATATAAAGGAACAAGTAGTTTTTCTGCCAGGATTGAGTGGGGAGAGATGGGTCAGGGAATCAGGGAATACTCCCTCAAGTTGGGCCTTATGAGATAGTCATGCTTCCTCCCTCTTCCTTGTCTTCTTCCTCCTCCTCCTCCTCTTTCTTCTATACTTGAGATTGAATCCAGGGCCTCGAATGTGCTAAGAAAGTTCTCTTTGAGACAGGATCTCAGTAAGTTGTCCATGAACTTGTGATCCTCCTGCTTCAGCCTCCTGAAGAGTCAGAAATACAAGAATGTGCCACCATGCTTGTTTTCTTCTTTTTTTTTTAATGGACTCTATTTTTAGAGCAGTTTTAGATTCCTAGAAAAATTAAGTGGAAAGTGCAGATGATTCTCATAGCCCTCTATTCCCATGCAGTCACAGCCTCCCCAACTATCAGCATCCCAAATTAGAGTGTACCTTTGTTGTAAATTGATGCACCTACACTGACACATTATTATCACCTCAAGCCATAGTTTACATTAAGCTTCAATTTTTATGTTGTACAACCTATAGGTTTTGACAAATGTATAATGATATGTATCCACTACTCTATTTTCGTAAAATATGGTTTAACTGCCCTAAAAATTCTGTGCTCCACCTATTCATCCCTCTCTCCCTTCCCACTAGTCCTGAAAGCCACTGAGGTTTTTACTGTCTCCACAGTTTTGCCTTTTCTAGAATGTCACATAGTTGGAATTTTGTGTTCTATAGCCTTTTCAGATTGCAATATTTCACTTGGTAATGATCATTAAGTTTCCTACATATTTTTTTCATGGTTTAATAGCTCATTTCTTCTTAGTATTAAATAATAACCATACAATTTACACGTTAAAATTATACAATTTAATAACATTTATCCACAACCACAGTCAATTTTAAAACATTTCATCACTTCTACTTAATTTTCTTTTTTTTATTAGTTGCTCAAGACAATACAATGATCTTGACATATCATACATTTGATTCAAATAGGGTATGAATTCTCATTTTCCCACATGTACAGATTGCAGGATCACATTGGTTATACAGCCATGTGTACACATACTGCAATACTAGAGTCAGAATACAACTGACTCTACTTAATTTTCACTCTTCAATTTTTGCACTCTAACCCCCAGCCCTTATCAACTTTCTTGCTTTACATCTTCTTGCTTTGAATATCACTGTTTTTGTTTTTTTTTAAGAGAGAGAGAGAGAGAGAGAGAGAGAGAGAGGGAGAGAGAGAAATTTTTTAATATTTATTTTTTTAGTTTTCAGTGGACACAACATCTTTATTTTTTTATTTTTATGTGGTGCTGAGGATCAAACCCAGCATGCCAGGCAAGCGTGCTACCACTTGAGCCACATCCCCAGCCAGAATATTTTAATATGCTAACCATTACATGGGCATTCACTCCAGACATTTCACATACATGGAATCATACAGTATATGCCCTTTGTGTCTGGCTTCTTTTACTTCATATGTTCTTATGTTTAAATAATATTTCATTGTGTGGATGTACCACATTTGTAGTTCATTTTGGTTGTATTTCACACAAGTGTCAGTACCTAGTGGTTGGGGAGGAGGCAACTTTTGTTCACCACAGATAGTTTGAGAAACTATAGTTAAACAAACATGCTCTGAGAAGCCTTGGTATGAGGGTTAATTTTATGTGTAAACTTGACTGGACCATGGAGCATCCAGATATTTTTCAAACATTACTTCTAGTTGTGTGTGTGCATGTGTTTCTAAATGAGGTAAGCATTTGAATTATTTGGCTCAGGAAAGCAGATGGCCTTTCCCAATACTGATGTGCTGAGGGCCATTACCAAGTAGGTATGACGCATTGTAATCCTTGCCAGTGTACCCCATGTTAAATGGACTTGCCTTGGAAATTTGCTGCGACCTTGCTTGTGAGTTTGAGAAAGGTGACCCTGCTCAATCACCAGGGTGGATCCAGGATTAGGGTGTATTCCTGCAGGAAGTATCTCCATCCTTGGGTTTAGGGCGTGACAATAGGAGTTTTAGGGAAGTTGAGGTTGAAGATTATTGCTGCTGGGATTAGGGTGTTCCTGCTGCTTGTTCCTGTTGAGTTCTCGTGAGATTAAAATGGGATTTGGAAAAAGCCTCGTGGAGTAGGATTTAGGATCGGACATATTGGAATTGCCCCTGAACGTGTGTGGAGGCTGGTGTGAGATCCGGAATAAAGAATTGCTGTTTGAACCTACAAAGCTGTGTGGTGCCTCCTGATTCTGGTGCCCCCCCAAGACATCGGCAAATGGTGGCCCGTACTCGGGATGTCTGAAGCTTGGGGGTAAGTGAATTTGCTCCCTCCCGAAGGAGAGCAAAAAAATGGGTGACCATTTCAAAAAACAATGTGTTCTTGTTGTGATTTATTTTGTTTTTATTTCAAGTTGCCTGTTCCTAGAACTTTCTCAGGCAAACTGGGGAAAATGGTTGACTCAAGGTTTGAAGTTGTTCGCCTCCAAGGAAGAGAAATTGTTAGAGGAAGGAGGCACCCCAGTGAGACCAAGAACAGCTAGGACATATGTTGATATAATACAAAAATGTGGCCCATGGCTTTTTAAAGACGAGTTATTAAGTATATCAATGGGACCATCATGGTATCCTGTAGAAGGATTTTTCTTCAACAAGAAAGAGATGGCTAGTTCTGTTTATTACGCTTGTCTAAGATCTTGGTTTTTACAGACATCTGATTAATTACCAAGCTAAAGTGTTAAAATATCAACCACTAAATATGAAATCAAGTACTCTTTACTTATTAAGTTCCATAAGGTAATATATTTAAACATTATGTGTGTTTGCATAAATTGGTAAATGGAAAAAGGTTTAATATTGCTTTGGTCTGTGTCTTTGCTGAAACAAGGTTACTAAGTGTTAAGATTCTATCATGTCTAATTTATATACAAATAGTATAAGAAGTTTCAGTTGGGTTTCAATTACAGCATAATAGTACCTTAAAAAACATGAAAGTATTTCATCTTATTAAAGTGGAGTAATTTTATAAGGGTTGTTTCAGAATGTGAATTTATAAAAAGGGTTAATAGCTAGAAAAGAGATATAAAAATATTTAAGATGTGGAAATATATTTTAATATAAAAGGTTAAAGGAAAAAGAAATGTTTCTAGATGAGATAATTTTTGTGTGGTAAAGTAAAAAGTTGTCAAATGCCATTTAAAAAGATTTTGAGGAAACTAGACTTACTTTAAAAGCTTAAGAAAGGAAGAAAGAAGAAAAAGATATTTGTACATGGCAGATTGAGACAAAGCTTCTCAATGGAGTAAAAAAGAGCCTTTGGTTGAAGGGCAGCCATGTAAACTAATATTAAGCGATTTAAACAGAATCTAAGCCTCGTTTTAAAGAGTAAAGCTGTAGGTAGTGAAAAAAGTACATTTAAAAGTACAGTATAGATGATAATTGAAAGGCTTTAAAAGATTAATTTGAAAGTGGTCGAGATACCTTCATGGCGGAAAAAAAAAAAGATTGCTTTACTCATCAAACTATTAAAATGTACTTATTAAACTAAAAAGAGGGAGATGAGATAATCTTTGTGGTAAAGTAAAAAGTTGTAAAATGTCTAAGTATGTTACAAAAGATTTTAAAAGGTTAAATTGAAGGTGGTTAAGATGCCTTCATGATGAAAAAAAACCATGAAAACTGGAAGATAATAAGATAAAAGATTTAGATAAAGAAGATTAAAAATTTGAAGTGGAAAACTTCAAAAACAGAAGTACAGAAAGGTAAAAAAAAAAAGAGAGAAGATATAGAAAGATAAAGATATAGGAAGATAATAAAGATGTAGAAAGACAAGAATTTTAAACCCACAAAATAGGAAACAAGAAAACTAGGAGAGGAAAAAAGCAACTAAGGGTAAATATAAAAACCTTAGAAGAAAACTAGAATATAGAAATAAGATTGAAAATGTCAAGTAAAGGTATTTCAGATAGAAAATGCAAAAGGCTAAGACAACTATGGTTTAAAACCACATCTAAAAATTAAAAGGATTAAAGTAATTCTAAAACTAAGGCAGAATGCTTTTGAAAGACTTAAATTTAAAAGGATCTTAAAGGGGTATATATCCCCCAAAGATAAACTTAAAATAACCCTTTTTTACTCTAAACTTTTTAAATTTGGATTCATCAGGACTTAATGCTGTGGAAAGACATATGTATCCGAAAAATGTACATAAGCCTAAGGTACTTTGGAAAGATATTCTAACAGGACAATGGAAAGCTCCTGACCCAGTGTTTGTCTGGAGTCGGGGTTTTATTTTTGTGTTTCTACAGGGAGAACAGCAGCCGATTTGGATTCCAGAGACACTAACTAAAGCAATTTCTACAGAAAAAGAAGATGATTTGACTGAAATCCATAACAGCTGATATCCAGAGCTCCAGTTTGGCTATTCTTACATCTGCGACAGTGATTAACCACGGTGCTTTTTTCAATATCTATTTTATTATTGCATTTTTCCCACATCATAAAGTTCTATTTTATTTTTTGAGCTCATACAAACCTAGGTTAATGTTTTTCTGATCAGTTTTGTTTTTTGACTGTGTTTTATTTTTTGACTGTTGAGTTTTTAAACATTGCAATGGAGATTTCACCTAGGTATAGCTACAAGGCCTTTACTTATTATTGTCTTATATGTTGTATGTTATGTGTGCACTGTTTTGTGTTGTATGTCTGTATGTGTGTATGTCCATATTTTTATTTGAGGAGCGCTCATGAAAAAATGGATCCGAATTTTTTTTTTATTCACGTGATTTAAGTGGTTTAAACTAAATTAGGTAAACAGCTGTTAATGATTGTTTTCAAAGGTGGTTAACAGATCTGTTTGCTTACTATTGTTTTTAAAAGTGATTAACAGATCTGTTTGTTTACTTTCACTTTTCCTTTTCATTATATTTAATAATTCTGTTCAGGATAATGTCTCTTTAAAATCATTGCCAGAATTCCCATCTCCATCCCAGTGCCTGTGAAGACTAAGAAAACCAAACTACAGCTTCTATGATCACAGTAAACTGTATAAACTAATGCATCAATGAATATAACTCAACAAGTAATGCTCAATCAAGGACTTGATTTACTTTGGGAGGAAATGGACATATTGATAGACTCTTCCACTTTGAACTGCCTGCAGAACTTGCCTGGATTATATATCAGTTGCATGCCTTGTGAACTATTGTCTGGTGCAGCGAATTGTGGTACTGCTGGCATATTTTTGCTGATGGTGTCACCAGTGATGCAATTTCCTTGCCAGCGCACCCCATGTTAATTGTGGTAATGCTGGCATCTTTGCTGATGGTGTCACCAGTGACGCAATTTTTCCAAAGGAGCCGTCAATTGGCTTGGTGTCCTGGCATTTCTGTGTCTTCCTCCCTTCTACTAGTGATGGTCTAAAATTTGGGGGCCAACAGAGGTGAGGCAAGAACCTCACCCCCCCACTGGCACCTAGGTTAAATTTGGGGGCCAACAGAGGTGAGGCAAGAACCTTACCCCCCCCACTGGTGCTTAGGCCTATCCACAAGCATGGCTGAATGCTGGACCGGTAGTCAGTGATGGGTTGATCTGGTTGCAGTGGATTCAACCTAAGACAGGAAGTTGACGCCCAAAGGTCAGCTCTCCCATGACGGGTAAGAACTACATGTTGAATTGGACAACCTACCAGGCACGGTCCTAAGCCACATTGCTTGTTGTTTAATTAATCAGAAGGGGGGAGATGCTGAGGGCCATTACCAAGTAGGTGTGACGCATTGTAATCCTTGCCAGTGTACCCCATGTTAAATGGACTTGCCTTGGAAATTTGCTGCGACCTTGCTTGTGAGTTTGAGAAAGGTAACCCTGCTCAATCACCAGGGTGGATCCAGGATTAGGGTGTATTATCTCCATCCTTGGGTTTAGGGCGTGACAATAGGAGTTTTAGGGAAGTTGAGGTTGAAGATTATTGCTGCTGGGATTAGGGTGTTCCTGCTGCTTGTTCCTGTTGAGTTCTCAAGTGAGATTAAAATGGGATTTGGAAAAAGCCTCGTGGAGTAGGATTTAGGATCGGACATATTGGAATTGCCCCTGAACGTGTGTGGAGGCTGGTGTGAGATCCGGAATAAAGAATTGCTGTTTGAACCTACAAAGCTGTGTGGTGCCTGAACCTACAAAGCTGTGTGGTGCCTCCTGATTCTGGTGCCCCCCAAGACATCGGCACTGATGGGCTGACTAGAACAAGAAAATAAGGAAGGGAGACTTTTCTACCTGCCTGCATGAGCAGTCTGAGTCTGCCATCAGACTGAGACTTACACCAGTGGCTTCCCTTTGGACTTGGATGGAATGACACCACCAGCTTTCTGGGTCTCCAGGTTGCAGTCCATGGGACTGCATAATTGGGTGAGCCAATTCTTCTTAATGAATCTCTTCATATATAATGTGTGTGTGTGTGTGTCCTATTGGTTCTGTTTCTCTGGGAAAGCCTAACTAATATGCTTGGGATGAAATCAGCAGATTACTGGGGAGAATCTTCCCTCTTCCAATAAGAAGGGAGAAAAATACATTCCCTTATATTGTGGGCCCTGTTTTGAAGAAGGAAAAGACTCTCCCGATTGACTTTGAGTTTCTTATTTTTTTTCTTGCTTTCCTTACAATTGACCTGTCCTTATTCATATCCCTGGTAAGATTTTTATCTGCAAAAGCTTTGAATATCACTGTTTTAATAGGCTAAACATACATGGGCATTCACCTACTTTCCCCATTAGAACTTTTATTACACGAATCAAAGTATTCAAATGGCTCTCCTAAACCATTAAGAGCAAAACAACTTTGAGCTAGAGTAACACAAGTAATTACTAAACTGAGCTGGATTCCTTTGCTATGCTCTTGGCACTAAGGTATGGAAACTCTAGAGTCCTATAAGAGGTTTGAAGAAAAAAAAATGTTTAAGACAAGTTTCAGGGATCAAATTTTCTCATTAAAAATACATTTTAGAAAATCATTTTAGGTTAACTTGCTAGGGCAACTACCCAGCAAGGAAACATGTACAGCAATTTGGCAAATTGAAGTTTTCGTTTCTCTTAAAAGACAAAAACACAATTAAAAATACAATTAAAAGTGTGTATTTTGATTCTTTTTGTAATTAAAGCTTTGCAATTAAAGTTTTGCTGGGGAGCAACCTGTGTTTCTAATCTTATTCTCTATGAAGGGCTAGTGCAGGTACTAGGTAGGAGATGAGACTTCCACTACACTCAGAGCTAGAAGTAGTCTTGGAAAAACCTTCCAGTCTGAGAAAGCTAGCCTGACTTTCTCTTTTCCCAATTTGGAAATTGAGGCCCAGGCAGGTTATTTCTTTTCTCCTTAATTCTTTGGTGTATGTGTATGTATGCGTGTGCACGCTTTGTTTTATCTCAGGGAGCTGGGAAACTGGATGTTTGCAAAATTTTAACATAAATTACACAAACAATATAAGACTTCCTTTCCAAAATCCTTCTGGTACTAAGGCAGAGGCTCAATGAGTGCCAAATTTCATCTAGTGTTGCCTTGAAATGTTTAGTTTTTACCTAAATGAATGAATTTCACAAACAATTGAAAAAGTAATGCTTTATTGTGAAAATCTAACTGAAATATAGTATGTGCCTTCTGAAATAAAATAAGATGAATGTAACTTCAACATTCCTTGAGAACCCAAGTTTTTGTAACACGCAAGAGTGGTGTTCCAGAGGGGCAAGGGCAGATAGTCTGGGACAAAGAAACAAATGTGCATGGACTCCAGTAATGACCCCTAAAATCTGCCATTGTTGTTAAAAAAATCTGTCACTTGTGGTTATCTCCTCTTCATATAGACACAGTGAATGTTGATCAAATATACTCATGCACAAAGTCCATTGACCTGTGACAAAACTGCCTTTAGTAGGTCACAGGACTAGTTTTAGGAAATAAAAGGCTTTAGATAACTATATGTTCCCTCAAGATAAAAGGAACTGTAGGGAGGATATGAAGTAGAACTACTGTTTGGTGTGTACTTCATATAGCCCTAAACCTTCACGCACATAATGTCTTAACTATATTGAGAGAGGAGAAATATTTGTCTCATTTTAAAACTAAAAAGAAAGACTGAAACTTAGAAATAGCAAATAACACCATAGAGATAAAAATTGACAAAGTGAGGATATGACCCAATTTTGCTGTGGTCTCTAGCCTTCTTCTTCACTTAACACCACAATATGCCAGAGAAGAAAGACACATCCTTGACTTGTCAATTATCATACCAACAGTTATCTTTTGCTATATTACAAACTACCTCCAGTACTTAGTGGCTTAACACAATGACCACATCATTTGCTTACAGCTATCATTTGGTTGGGGCTTAGCTGGGTAATTCCTCTGTTGATTTGCCAATGGTCATTCATGTGAATTCATCCATTTGAGAGGTCCCCAAGGTCCTAGACTTGACTACTAGGACATTGAGATGGTCTGGTTCTCTTCTCTTTCTGTCACCTCAGGGGCTCTTCTCCTTATGTTGCTTCACCGATGGCCTCTTCATAAAGCCCCTCCTGCAAGAAAACAAAGTTCTTATATGGACCAATGGGGCCACAATGCAACAACTGCTACAATAATTTTCTTCCACATTAGCACCACCAACTCCTGCTATTTCTGCTACTGCCTATGCTTACGTCCAGCTCTTCTCTACTAATCATTACTCTACCTTCTCCTACCATGTCTCAGCTTCTCTGAATCATAACTGGTCTTCCATAGCCAGACATAAACATTGGACTCCCTTTTCTCAGACTAATCACATCATATTAATTTTATTCTTTAGGTTGTCGATCTTTATAGTTATGACATTTTGTTATTTTTTCCTTCATTTAAATCCAGGAGTCTGATTGAAAGGAAAACAAGACAGTACTGCATCAAAGAGCAACTCATATGAATACACTCAAATGCCTTGTCCCTATAAATAAAACCTAAAATCTATTATTTCCCTCCTTTAATTTTAAATGCAATAAAATAAGATACCCAGTTCAGGAGCTGAAGTAACAAATCTACATTTACCCTGTTGTACATGCTTTAAATTCCCATAGAAGTCATTCACCAGGCAGAGAAATGGGAGAAATCTGCAGGAATCGGGTAATACCTGGCATTATAATTCCAAGCCACATCAGGTTTCTTCTTGCACAAGGCCAAATAAAATAAGACCAGATTAAATTGTGCCATTGAATCATTCAACCTCCTCATCACTGTTTTCTGCTGTCAGAAGAGATTCAATAGTGCCAAGAATTATCCAGGTCCAGGAGAAGGAGGAGTACAGATACCTCCATCAGGAAAGGAGGGGAAAAAAAGAAATTATGAAAGTCCTGGTAAAGATCCTTGCAGAAAGGTATCATGGTCTTCCATTTTGAATACTACAGAATTAAAATGAAAGTTAAAAATTGAAATGCCACTTACCCTTCAAGAGTTTCTAAGTCTATTCACTGGTTATGGATGTCATTGTATCTTTTATTCTGTTCCCTGAGGCCAATCATTGGATCCTAGATTACTGAATTACATCTTTACCAGACAGTTAGGTGATAAAATGGAAAAGAATTATAATCAGCTTGACTGTTTATACATTTAAATTACTTAAGTGAAAGGCACCTAAGAATGTTTCTATTATTATTTAGATGAATTAATTGACTTTGCTGCTGTCTCTATGCTACAGTCAGAAAATTTGCTGAATGCACAGTGTATATGTAAATTCAATCTTGTGATGGTTAATTTTATGGTTAGCTGGACAACAGGGTGCCCAGATATCTGGTTAAACCTATATCTGGGTGTGTCTGTGAGCTCATTCCTGGAAGAGATTAACATTTGAATTGGTGGGTTGCTTAAAGCAGAAGATCTCTGTTGAGGGTGGACATCATCCAATCCATTAAGGATCTGAATAGAACAAAAAGGTAGAGGAAGCTTAAATGAGCTCTACCTGACTACTGGAACTGAGACACTGGTCTTCTGCTCTTAGCACTCCTGGTGGTTGGATCTTCAAACTCAAAGGAGAATCTATACCATGGTCCCTCTAGCTCTCAAGCCTTCGAACTACACCACTGGCTTCCCCGGGTCTCCAGTAGAGTTTTTCAGCCCCTATCACTTGTGAGCCAATGTCTGATAATAGCTCTCTCTCTCACACACAGGTGCTAGAAATATATAAATATGTATAGCATATGTGTGTGTGTAAAGATTTTAAATGTCCTTTCTAAAGATTTTAAATGTCCTTTCTAAATTCTCAAACAAGACATTTCATATTTGAATTAAAAAACAAGATGAATTTCTGAGCTTAAAATCTATCTAAAACATCATATAGCAAAGGACTAATTGCTCAAAGAACATAAAATTTAAATATTTCTATTTTTTAAATAACATACACAATATTTTTGAAAAAAAAAAGGAAAAGTGGATTGCAAAAATGATAGTAAAATATGGTAAAAGGGCTGGGATGTAACTCAGTGGCAAAGCAGCTGCCTTGCATTCTCAAAGCCTTAGGTTCAACCCCCAGTTCCAAAAAAGCAAAAAAAAAAAAAAAAACCACACACACACACAAAAAATAATAAGATTAAAAAGAAAATACAGTAAAAGGTTAATATCTTTATAAAATGCATACTTTATAATTATAGCAATACCAAATTCATTTCCTGTGACTTTCCAAGCCTGCTCTAAACTATTCAGTTCTACATCTTTGCCTATGCTCTGCATTCTCCTGAGAAAGCCTTGGTCTGTCTGACTTCCCCAGTTCCTGCCTTAGAGGTCTAGATCACTCATCATAGGAGGAGAAAAGGAAAAAATAAAAGATGGAATAAGAGTCTCACAATTAGAAATATGCAAAGCTCTTCCAGCTTTGGAAGATATTATGGCATCTCATGTGCCAATTAGCTAATTGGGGATGGCTACCCAAAATATTTTAAGGATTCTCAGGCTCTGTCTGAAAGAATTAAAGAATATATTAGTGGTGTCTGACAGAAGAGGGGAAGTAGAGTGATAATAAACTTGCTCTATATTTGTTACCTCTGGCTTGGATACTTAGGAAATAAGCCAAGATTGTGTTTTCTGAGCCTTTTCCAATAGCAACTCAAACAAGGTGTATGGATATATGTATGTATGTATAAAAAACAAGTGTATACGTGTGTGTATAAAACAAATATGCTCAAAAACGAATTTACATTTTAGTCATTTCACAGATTATGTAGTTCCCTACATAATCTCAACCAAAAGCATGCAAATGAGGGTAGAAAGAGCACAGAATACAGGCTACAGGCTACATTTGCTTCCCAAATGCTTCCCCTTTTCATGTAATATCAAATTGCAAAACAAAATTTGCCTGCTGGGATGAGTGAGTAAAGTATGAGAACATCCCCAGCATGCTGGCTTAGCCATTTATTGGCTGTGCCTCCCAGCTCCTGACAATAGGCAGCTACAGATAGCACTTAAATGGCCTGGTAAAGCTCCAATAAAAACCTGTTTACAGAAAGGCTTGCTAGACAGATTTGGCCTATAGTTTGCCGACCCCTGACATAGACTCTGTGAGACAGATTATAGGACATGAGATAAGCATCTCTGAGAAAGGGGTAAATCGTGAGCAGTCAATCTTTGGTTTGTGTCATGACTTGAATAACTAATCAGGTCCTTATCATCCAGGTGCGATTTTTTAATTTGTTGAAATTCTGAAGAAAAGCTATGATATCACTTTGAAGATATAAGGAAATAAAGCATTTTCAATTGCCAACAGAATGGTTTTATTTCTTTTTAAAAAATTGTAATATGAAATTCGCCACAATCACCAATTCATTCAGTAAGAAAATTGCTACATCTGAAAATGATGTTGTAGAAATCCACAGGACAGAGTGGAGAAATCTCTAGAAGTAACTATAAAGTCTTAGAAAATATGCTGTGGAAATGTGCCCTTAGAGTTCATAATGTTTCACATCATCATGGAATACTCTAGAAAAACCACTATCACAACAAAACCTCAACAAGGACTCTACTTCCTGTTCATCTGCCCTCCAACAATTAGCAATTTTTTAGGCAGCAGGACAAATAAAGAACTCTGGAAATTCTGATGGCATTTCCTGTAGGGGACTTTATTTCTCTATTTTTATATAGACTAGTTATTAAATTAGAAGTTTGGAATATTTGCTTTTTGTTTTTGTTTTTGTGCTGGAGATTGAACTCATGCATGCTAGACATATGCTCTATCACTTAGCTACAGCCCTAGCCCCAGAAAGCACAATTTTAATATCAGCTCTACTGGTGTTCTAATGAAATCAGGGTCTTTCAAAACAGAATTTGTTTCTGAGAAGTTGATTTGAGAAATCCAATGAAACCCAAATGCTTTGACCAGGCACAGTGGCGTATGCCTATAATCCCAGCACTCGGGAGGCTGAGGCAGGAGGATCACAAGTTTAAAGCCAGCCTGGGCAACTTAGTGAGACCCTGTCTCAAAATTAAAATTTTAGAAAAGGCTGGGGAGGTAGCTGAGTGATGGAGTGCTCTGGGTTCAATCTCCAGTAATGGTGAGGGGGGAAATAATCTTGAAGGCTTTGGTGGACAGTACCCACAGCTTAATTTACAGGATAGAGCAACTCGTCTCCCAAAGTTCACTGCACTTTTCCCATATCACTAATTTCATAGTGTCCTAGAGGTTAGGGAGAAAAAGTACAGTCTGGTTTACTGTGAAACCAAAGTCCACATGGATTCAGTGTGAGCCGATGGCACAGTCATTGCCAATACTCACAAAGTGATGCTCATTGCTGAGAGAGCACAGGGGGAAAACTGAGAGACTGGCCCCTGAAACTTGCTTCCATATCACAAATGCAGAGGCTCTGACCCAAGTGTATGAATTTTCTAATAGTTGGAGCCCATCAGTATATCCCAAAGGTGTCAGTGGACAAATTTAATATATCTTTTAACCTCTATTAGATATCGATATTTTCAAAGAGGACTTTTAGAGACTAAAGAGTCCTTGAAGGCCTAAGTAATGATTCTGTAAAACTTCAAACATCATGAGTAATGAAACGACTTTATTACACAAAGAAGCAGGCTTTTCGAAACTAACTCTTGACAACTAACTTCCCACAGTCTTTTTCAATTCAGACAGCATGGATAATCAGCTGCCCATTCACCTTGAATATTTCTCATAATTTTTTAATACAAATCATGAATCAATGTAAGCTCTCCCAAGAATTTGGTTAACTCAGTTTCTGTGTAAATGTCCTTACATGAAGCCTCAACCTCAAGAATCTGAAATGATAGAAGCAGCACATCTCTCTGGGTCACCCACTCTATTTATTTTCTCAAGAGAGGAAACAAAGCTCTCTGTCTTGGTGAAACATGCAAAATTGGTTCCTTAGTCAGTTCTCTTACCTATCCAAACTACATCACTTACCTAAACTTTACCACACTCCTCCTTGGTTATGCATATGAGCTAGACCATTATAGAAGAATGATAATCCAACAGGTGGAAATATTTCATCATCAAAACTTAGAATTCCCTCACCATGATCTCCTTTCTCTCCTTTGCTCTTTTCTGTTAACATTGAAAGAGGATTCCCTGATGCCTGCCTCCATCTTCTTGGGCTGGACTGTGTCTTTGCTTTCCAGTCCACAATGGTATGTTGGAACACACCACTGAATTTCTACCTTCCAGAATGAGACCACTTCTACATCATGAACTCAAGACTGCTTTGTGCCAAGTATTTGATAATCAGCATCTAGTGGAACTCAGATATTTCTGGAGAAATGAATGAGCAATGGAAAGAATTTTAGCAGGGTGGCCCTGCCCAGTAACACTTGCAGGCAGGGCCATGTACAGGGATGGACCATAGCCAGGGATGGGTCCTAACAGGAAATACCATTTGGCTTTCTAAAAGTGGCAGCAGTCTCACTGTAGGCTTCTGGATTTGATCTCCATTGCTTCCAGAAAACCAGAATTGAAAATTGATTCAAAGGTATGGTGTCTGGTCACATGAGCAATATTCTTCCCTTCCATGCCTGAAGGATCCAACCCCCCATTTGCCATTTTAATACCAGTGGGCATCCCCTGCAGGTCACCTGCCCATGAACTCCCATAGGAGGCTGCTCTGGGATTCTGTTGCAGCTCCCTAACTGCCCCTCCCTCTCACTTCAGTGTGAATTGCTTGTGTTGCTTTGTTCACCTAATGACTATAAAACTAAATTATTTAGAAAGTGAAGAGGAAAAGAAATATTGTATTGCCTTTTCTCATGTTTTTGAGGTATATCTGACATGAAAAAACTATGACTTTAAGTATATAATATGATGTTTTGATATTTATTAAGTCCTCAAAATCATGATAGCAAATACATCCATATCATTTACTGTGATGGTAAATGATGTGGATGAGGTTCTTTTAAACATTTTTGAGATAACTATACATTAACTTTTAGTTGTATGAGGTTCTTTTAAACATTTTTGAGATAACTGTACATTAACTTTCAGTTGTATGAAATAATGGATCTTGTGTACATTTTATTTAGCTTTTTCCCAAGGCAGTATCTTTTAAAAAATATCAATATTGACATCAAGAAACAAAATATTTTTATCACTACAAGCATCTATCAGGTTGCCTTTCAAAGACACATCCCATCCTGCTCCAACACCCTGTCTGTATTTTTAAATTTCAGTAATTTAAAAATTTGTATAGGAGCCATTATATGTAATTTCTGGGGATGGGTTTTTATTTCCTCAGCTTAATTCTCTGGAGATTCATGTAGGTGGTTCCATTTATCAATAGTTCATTCTTTTTTATTCCATGGATTGTGTGTGCTGCAGTGTGCTTTATCACTCATTGGATTGCATGTAGGTTGTTTCCAATTTGGGGTATTAAGAATAGAGCTTCTGCAAACATTTGAATACAGTTTTGGATGAATGTGTATCTTCATTTGTCTGTGGTAAATGGCCAGGAGAGTAACTGCTGAATACTATTGTAGTCACATGTTTAGTGTTCTATCACACAGTCATTCTGTGGCTGTATCACTTCAAATATCCATAAGCAATGTATTAATGACTCAGCTTCTTTTCATTCCTGTGAGCAGTTATGTATTCAGAGAATGGGGTGTTCAGACATTGATTCTTTCTGAGAAATCCCCCAAGCCAAATGTAATAGACTTGGCACTACTGAATGCCATCCAGGAGATTTTCTTCCTTGGCTCCAGCAAACAAAAGTTGATGGAAGACCATAGATGTTTTTGTATGAAGATGATCTGCAGCCTTTCCCTCAAAGCCCATGAATCCATAGAAATCTAAAATATTAAAGAAGATCTATCTCAGTCCTTTTCCTATTTTAACTTTCTTTCCTCAGCTAACCTTATCTCTGATTGGATTCTAAAGTTAGGGTTTCCAAGTTCCTTGGAGGAAGCTCTAACACTTTTCATGGAGACAAGGTGAGAACAAAAATTATAGGCTCTGTGCTGATTCATCCTCTCATTGCCATCTCACCTGTAGGAAAAGAAGGATGGGGACCTGAGACAATCACCCTCTGATATCAACCATGAATGTGTAGAGCACATTTAGAGAATAAAGGATGTAGAAAGATTTATCTGCCTGCCACACTGAGCATCATAGACAAAGTAAGTCAGAATCAGGCTATCCTAGCCAACAAATGCAACACAAAGCCGCCCAAAAGGGAAGCTGTGGCTGGACCTGAGCCAACGGATAAAAGAATGGGTTTTTGTAAGTGCAGAAAGACTTCAGGGCAAAAGGATGAAGATTTCAGAATAACTTCTCTGTCCAAAAAGTCCGGCAGATTATTCTGTACTTTTAAACCACAATATAATATAGTAACATCTTGACAAGGCAGCAATAAGTAGAAAGTGCCATGATTGCTGAAGTCCCACACCAACATGATCAGTTCCTGGAGGTAGATTATGTGGTAGAGCCCTTGCCTAGCACATGCAAGGTGCTGGGTTCGATCCTCAGCACCACATAAAAAATAATAATAAAAAATATATTTTTTATTTTATATAAAATATATATTTTGATATAATAAAAAATATATAATATCTATTATATATGTATATCAAGATCCTAACTCATCAGACCTTCAAAGTCAATTGGTAATGAGTTAAATTCTAAATTGGAGAGCAGGGAGCATAGCCAGGTTGGAGGCCTTCCCACTGATATATTCATTTCTTCAAATAACTTGAATTCCACGTGTTAGTGATTCATGCATAGGGCACCTCCAGCAGGAACATGGAAATTTCCCAAGTGCTGCATGTCTACTTGGAAGAAAGAGGAATCGGTATGGAGCAGGGCCAAGAGCAAAGGGACATTAAACATGTCTTATGCAATTGCATGAATAAAAATTTCCCACATGCTGCAAAGAAACTGAGCCCTCCAGGATCCAAAATAGGAGAGCTTGGTGAAGGAAATATATGGTCAGAGCATCCCAAACCAGAAGGAAGAGCCACCCTGCTCAGGATAAGCATTATAGGAGACACTTAGGGGTAAATCCTCCCCAGCCCCATGACTAAAGCTCTTGAAAGCCTTTTCAGAAAACAGATAAGGTGCATTTTGCAATGGCTTTGCAGTACTATAAAATGCAAAGGTCAAGAAGGTTCCCTGGGAAAAAGCAGCTTTCTATCATCATCAATGCAGAGCACAGGCCTACTTAAAGGGAGCATTACCTTTACTGGGAATGGCAAAGTTCAGAAAATCATGAGATATATTGTGAAGATTCTTGTGTTAGTCAGCTTTTCATCATTGTGACCAAAATAACTGACCAGAACAATTTGAGGAAATAAAAGGTTATTTTGAGCTCACAGTTTCAGAGGTCTCAGTCCATAGTTGCACATATTTTACATGCCATACGCACAGCAGAAGAGTTTATCAATTGAGGT
This sequence comes from Urocitellus parryii, assembly GCF_045843805.1. Classification (NCBI taxonomy): domain Eukaryota; kingdom Metazoa; phylum Chordata; class Mammalia; order Rodentia; family Sciuridae; genus Urocitellus; species Urocitellus parryii. Next base: position 129,739,099 of record NC_135534.1, read on the forward strand.
CTGATTATCTCTAAGAATATCATGTACAAGATAACTGTTCTCAAGTCCATGTGACATCATTTCAAGTGGAAGCAATCTTATGTACAAAACAATCCAGTTCCTCTTCTGTGTTACCTATATAAGTAAAAGAAACTTCAGATACAACTGACAAAAAAATCTTAGCTCATTGAAGATGGATAGAAAGTGTCAATTTGTGGGATTTAAAATATTGATATTTAAATAAACACAGAATACATAAATTCTCTACCTAGAAAATTTCTACATGATTATTTTTGATCATGCTATATAATTTAAAATTAAATGCCTTTGGTTAAAAGTTTTCTTACTTGATTCAGGCATTTGAAAAACTAATTTGTGAACTAATGTTCATATTTAGTTCAGCTGTATCTATGGCACAGAAATTCATTTAAAAAATGGTGAGAGTTTCTGTAGAACCTTTACCCTGGGAGTGTGCCTATCTGATCTGTATGGATGAAACTCCAACTGACATTACTTCCTCATCCATCCCATTTCATACTAGTGAGAATGGAAACAGACTTATATCAAAGAGCTTCAGTCTTAGGCCACTCCAACTGGCAGCTGGGAGAACAACATGAAAACAGGAAGGTTTAAAATCCCCATCTTTTGCTCTATCTATCTATCTATCTATTTATCTATCTCTCTATCTATATTTCAGTACATAGCTCAAGAAATGGAAAGAAAGGCAGGTGAACACAGAGAGTGACCATCCATATTGGTCAACTATTTTGATCACCTCAGTATAGATGTTTTCATCAAGATTCTGTGTGTGTTTCTGTTTGTGTTTGTGTGTGTGTGTGTGTGTGTGTGAGAGAGAGAGAGAGAGAGAGAGAGAGAGAGAGAGAGAGAGAGAGAGAAGGGTGTGTGAGTGTGTGTGTGTGGGGAGTTGATTATTCAGGGATATATTTACATATTCTTATTTGTTTCATTTTTTCTCATTTATATGCTTTTTAAAATGTATTTATTTTCCTTGCCTTGTCTTTTGAGAGTTAGGGTTTTTTGGTTTGTAAATTTTGGTTTTGTTTTTTATTGTTTTCATTTATTTCTCTTTCTCTCTCTTCTTTTCCTGATAACAAATTCTATGGTTCATTCTTCCTCTCTCTAATTTTGCTTCTCCTATTTTCCCTCCTTCCTTATAATCTACACCTGCTACATCTCTTCTGCATTCTCTGTTCACTTTTTGAAATTATAAACTCTTTTCTACCTTACTAGCCCATTTTCTTCTCTCCTAACTAACTGAATTTTTGCCACCTTTTAGAATTATTTGGTTTATAAAACTTTTGCCTGCATCATCAATGGTGACACAATTATTACTCTGTGGATCACATAGTTAACACTTGCTTTTTGTTTTAAAGCCAAATTAGTTGCTTTAACTGTAGACAATTGCTGACCCCACCATTCCTGGTTATTTTTTGTGAAAATTAATGTAGATGTCACAGTAGAAACTAAGTATTTAATGTTGCATATTGTTTGCATTAGTTGTTACTGTTTTTTTTCTCTGTCCTCATTGTGTGAGGTGCTAGAAACCAACAAGGACACTAAAAGTTCACAGGTTAGAGACTCTACTACTGAACTAAACTGAACCAGAAGACAGCATATCTTATTCCACACACACATTAATGACACTTGATCTTAATAAAAGAAAAAAAGAGACAACAACCAAAACTAATGATTAGACTATGTAATTCCTAGCCCATTCAAATTGGTATAACTATTAATATACTGGATGACATACTAGATATTGAATGCCAGACCTAGTTCACAGTTTTTTATTGTGTACTGTGGTTAAATGCTGACCCGACCATTCCTAAATAAGTAGCAATTAGTGTTACAGTTTTCAAAGAAGACACTGGACATTTATCTAAAGCCATACATCTGTTGCTGACATTAGTGCTACTCCAGATCCTCCCTCCCTCTAAAAGGGCTGGAAAGAGATCAGGACAATTCAGGATCACAGAGTAGAGAGCCTGCAGCTGAGAAATACAACTCAACTAAGCAACAGTAAATCTCACCCCCCACACAGTCTAAAACCCTTTGAGTCCTGACATTACTCCAACTCAAAGAATGAAGAGACAATAGCCCCAAACCAACAATAAATCAATAAAGACATCTCCAACCTAAGGACCCAAAGAGAAACAATCAGAGAGGAACTTCAGGTCCCATCCCTTGACATCTACTAATATATCAAAAAATCCCAGAACAAATAAGATAATTACATGTGAAAGCACACATGTAAAAAAGAGAAAGGGGGGATCCATCTTAATAGATGAGTAAGTCCAATACATCTAAAAACATGAAGAAACAGGCAAACAAATCTTTTCCCCCCAAAAAAATTCAAAATCCCCCAACAAAGTATCCCAGTGATAGTGATATGGACAAAATCCCAGAGAAAAATTATAAAAACCTGATTATTAAAATATTCAATGAACTAAAGGAAGATCAAAGAAAGAAGAGAACAAATGCAGGAGATAGAAGACCACTTCAATCTAGAAATAGAAATAGTAAAAAGAGCTAAATCAGAAATCCTAGAACTGAAAGACAAAATCAAATTAAAAATTCACTTGAATATATCAATAGCAGATTAGATTGTGTAGAAAATAGAACTTCAGTTCTTGAAGACAAGGTATATGTTCTTGAGTACACAGAATGCAATAAAGGGAAAAATTATAGAACAAGAACAGAATATACAAGAACTCTGCTCCAACATTAAAAGACCAACCAAACCTGAGAATCAATGGGATAGAAGAGAACATAGAGATACATGCAAAAAGCATAAAAGAATATTTTCAATGAGATATTTTCAGAGAACTTTTCCCTTATCATAAATGAGATATCTACATACAGGAGAAGGACCAAAATAGACCTATTCAAACAAGAAGCTCTCCAAGTCATATCATATCAAAATTAAAATGACTAACATAGAAAAGAAGGAGAGAATATTAAAACCTGCAAGAGAGAAATATCAGGTCATATTTAGAGGCAAACCAAAAAGGCTCAATTCTGATTTCTCAGTTGAGATCCTAAAATCAAGAAGGACCTTGAGTGAAATATTCCAAGCTCTAAAGGAAACAGCTGTCAGTCAATGTGACTATACCCAGAAAATCTCAGTTTCAAATTTAAGGGGGAAATAAACTTTTCATGATAAGAATAAACCAAAAGAATTCATGCACATGAAGCCATCACTACAAAGAATAGTCTAAGATAAACTTCACACAGAGGAACTAAAAAACCTATTCCCAAAGCTCCCACACAGAGGAAGATCAATAGAAGTATAATCCACTAAATGAGAATCAAGACAAGATTAAATAAAACAAAACCATAATGGCAGAAAACCATATACATATATCCACATTAATATTAAATTGTAATGGTCTCAACTGCCAATTAAAAGACACAAATTAGAAGGATGGGTCAGAAAAGAAGATCCAACTACATGGCGTTTACAAGAGACTCATCTCATGGACAAAGACCCCCACAGGCTCAAAATGAAAGAATGGAAAAAATATTCCATGCATATTAAACAAGTAGGAACAGCTATTCTCATATCTGACAAAGCAAATTTCAAGCAAAAAATAATCAGAAGAGACAAAGAAGGCCATTACATCCTGGTAAAGGGAACAATCCAGCAAGAAGATGTAACAATAGTAAGCATTTATGCTCCAAATGTCAGCAACAGAATTACATTAAAAAAATGCAAGGACATCAAATTCCAGATAGACCCAACCACAATATACTGGAGGATTTCAACACACCCTTACTACCAATTGACAGGACATAAAAACATAAATAAATAAAGACATCTCCAACCTAAATGATACTATAAGTCAAATGAACCCAACCCCAAAGAGCTAAATTTATATTTTTCTCAGCAGCACATGGAACTTTTCCCAAAATAGATCATATTCTAGGCCACAAAGCAAATCTTACCAAATATAAAAATGTTTCTATTTCCTATGCGTCCTATCAGATCACAATGGAATGACACTAGAAATCAACAGCAAGACAAATAATAAAAATTGCATAAACACACGGAGATTTAACAATACTTTCTTAAATGAAGAGTTAATCAAAGAAGAAATGAGAGTAGAAATCAAGAAATTCTTAGACATGAACAATAACAGGAATACAACACATCAATATTTCTGGGACAATATGAAAGCAGTTCTAAGAGGAAAATTTGTAGCACTGAATGCCTACACTTAAAAAATAGAGAGATTGAAAATAAGCTTATTATCCATCTCAAGGCCTTAGAAAAAGAAACAAAAACTAATTCCCCATGCAGTAGAAGATAGGAGATAACTAAGATCAGAACTGGAATCAATGAAATTGAAAATAAGAAAATAATATACAAGGTCAATGCAATGAAGATTTGGTTCTTTGAAAAGATAAGATAAACCTTTATTCAAACTAACCAAAAGAAAAAAACAGAGATGTCAACAAGATTAGAGATGAAAAAATAAATATCATCAGAGATATTTCTAAAATTCAAATGATTATCAGAACCTATTTTAAAATTTATATGCCAATAAAATGGAAAATCTGGAAGACATGGACTAATTTTTAGACACATGACCTCTACAAATTGAATCAGGAAGATATAAAAAAAAACCTAAACAGACTAATATCAGGTACTGAAATTGAATTAGCAATTAAAAAGCTTTATTCTGACACACACAAAAAAAGACCAGGACCTGATGGATTCTCAGCTGAGTTCTATCAGACATTTGCAGAAGAACTAACATCAGTCTTTCTCAAGTTATCTCATGAAATTTAAAGGGAAGGAACACTCTCAAGTACATTCTATAAAGCCTGTATAAATAACCCTGATTCCAAAATCAAAGATGCATCAAGGAAAGAAAACTATAGACCAACATCCCTGATGACCATAGATGCAAAGATCCTTAATAAAACATTAGCAAACTGCATCAAAAACATATAAGTAAGACAATCAGTGGGTTTCATTCCAGAAACACAAGGTTGGTTCAATATATACAAATCAATAAATGTAATCACAGCTTGAACAGAATTAAGGATGACAATCACATGATCATCTTAATAGATGCAGAAAAGGTCTTTGAAAAAATCCCAACACCCATTTATGTTAAAAAAAACTCTGGAGAAGCTAGAGTTGAAGGAACTTACCTCCAAATTGTAAAGGCCATTTATGACAAACCAAAAGCCAACATTATACTGAATGGACAAACCCAAAAGCAGTTCCTCTATAACTGAAAGAAGAAAAGATTGTCAACTTTTACCACTCCTATTCATTATACTTCTCAAAACATTAGTCAGAGTGATCAGAAATCAATAAAAATAAATCAAATGGATACATATAGGAAAGAAAAGAAGTCAAACTATCTTTGTATGCCAATGACACAATCCTATATCTAGAAGAAAAAACACACACACACACACACAAACAAACAAATAGAAAACAACTTCCATCAAAAGATGTTTAAAGCTTATAAATGAGTTCATCAAAGTATCAGGATACAAGATCAACACCCGTAAATCAATGTCTTTCGTATAGTCCAAAACTGATTCAGCCAAGGTACAGATCAAGAAAATCATCCCATTCACAATAACCCCAAAATAAAAATAAAAAATAGTAAAACAAAATACTTGGGAAATAATCCAACCAAGGAGATAAAAAAGCTCTACAATGAAAACTATAGAACATGGAAGAAAGAAATTTAAAAAGACTTTAGAAGATGAAAAAACACCTTAGATAGTCAGAATTAATGTCAAAATGGCCACACTACCAAAAGCAATATACAGATTCAATATTATTTCCATCAAAATACTAATGGCATTCTTCACAGAATTAGAAAAAAATAATTTTTAAATTTTTTGGAGTATAAGAACCTGAGAATAGCCAGAGTCATACTAAGCAAGAAAAGAAAAGCAGCAGGAATCACAATAACTCATGTAAAATTATACTACAGAGCTGTAGTAAAAACAAAACAGCATGGTACTGGCATAAAAATCAACATGAAGACTAACTGAACAGAATAGAAGACACAGAGAGAAATAGAGATAAATCCACTTACCTACAGCCATTTAATATTTGACAAAGATGCCAAAATATATTTTGAAAAAAGACAGACTTTTTAACAAATGGTGCTGGAGAAACTAGATAGGTATACGTATAAAAATGAAAGTAGGACCCTATCTCTCACCCTGCACAAAACTCAAATCAAAATGAGTCAAAGATACAGGAATTAGATCAGTAACCTTGCAACTACTAGAAGAAAACATAGAGTCAACCCTCCATAGCCTAGGTGACATCCTTAAAAAGACACCCAAAGCACAAGAAATTAAGCCAAGTGGTATGTTATTAAACTACTACAGAAAAGCAAATGATTAAGAGCCTAAAGCACACAGAATGGGAGAAAATCTTGGCCAACTACTTCTCCAATAAGGGAATAATATCCAGAATATACAAAAAGGTTAAAAAACAAAAAAATCCAATCAATAAATGGGCAAAAGAACTAAACAGAAACCTCTCAAAAGAAGAAACACAAATAGCCAACAAAAGTACAAAAAAATGTTCAGCATCTCTAGCAATCAGAGAAATGTAGATCAAAACTACACTAAGATTTCATCTTACTATAGTCAGAATGACAATTATCAAGAATACAAACAATAATAAATGCTGACAAGGTTGTGGGGGAAAAGGTATATTTGCACATTTGTTGGTGGAACTGCAGTCTAGTAAAACCACTCTGGAAAGCAGTATGAAGATTCCTCAAAACACTAGGGATAGAACCACTATATGACCCAGCTATCCCACTCCTTGGTATTTTCCCCAAATATCTAAAATCAGCATACAACAGTTACATAGCCATCTCAATGTTTATAACAGCATAATTCACAATAGTTAAACTATGGAATTAATCCAAAAGCCTGTCTTAAGAAATTGTGATATCTATCTATCTATATTCTAGTCAGCCATAAAGAAGAATGGAATTATGGCATTTGTGGGTAAATGTATAGAAATGGAGAATGTCATGCTAAGTGAAATAAATCAAAATCAGAAACTGAAAAATTGACTGTTTTCTCTCATACAGAAGCTAGTGTAAAATAAAGGAAAGAGAAGGGAAGAATAGAAAACCATAAAGATAAAGGGAAGATTGGTAATGGAGAGGGAGAGGGAGAGGGAGAGGGAGAGTGGAGGGATGGGAAAGGGGAGGCAATGCAGAAAGAATTCTTAAAATAATCGTGTTATATGCATATATAAATATACCACAGGGAATTTCACCTTCATGTATAAGTAGGAAGAACCAATCAAATTTAAATAAACAGATGAGCAAGAGAAAGACTAGTAGAATACAGTAAATAAAATGAGAAAGAAGATGGAGTATGTTCAGGAAAAGGAGACTCACAAACCGGAAGTTAAGTTCCAAGGATGTATGTGTTTGTTGGGATGAACCCAACTACTATGTATAACTATAAAGTACTAATAAAAAAAGAAAAAATGGTGAGAGTTTTTATTAACAGCACTCTACTTTTAGCAAAATGATATTTTAAAGGGTAAACAATTCGTAGAGCAAAAGTTTAAGCATAATCACATTCTACTTACCAGTTGAGTATCTTAATTCTGTGAATAAGAAAACAATTTTGATGGAAATGAGTCTCACCAGTTACAATAATGCTTGAAGTCTAAAGTCTACATAAAAAATGATTGTTCACTTTCCTCTCTCACACATCTTCATCAAAAGTTCTTTCTCCCCACTCCTTTCTGACCTGGGTGGGAAGTACAGGAATTTAAACCAGCTATCTATGTGTTTTAGACAGGATTCTTGATTTTAAGTGAATATAAAGACAAGTATGGTGTATGCCTGCAATCCCAGCTACTCAGGAGGTTGAGTTGGAGGCCAACCTTGGCAACTCATCAAGATCTTGTCTAAAAATTTAAAAAAGGGAGGACTGGGGGTATAGGTCAGTGGCAGAGCATCCCTCTGGGTAGTTCAATCCCCACTACCAAAAAAAAAAAGACAAATAAAAGGAAAAAAATTATGAGTTCAGGTATGTTACAGTGCTTCAACAGTTAGTTATGTGGCTAACAGTATATATTGGTACTTTAGAAAAGATAGAATGTTTGAAGGTGCTCTAACATTCTAATGACTGTAACAGCCAAATAGCAGGAAGGCCATTTCATGATGCTGTCATCACTCACTGACACTGAGGGTTAGACTCTAATCCTGTGGCTACTGGTAAGCTCAGAAGTTAATGAAGAAGTATCATGCAATTGGAAAACTTAAATTACATTTTAAGAACAATTTACATTGAAGGAAATAGGGTTCTAAGGTAATAGGAAAAAAAGGGAAATAGGACTGTATAAAGAGAGAAAATAGATTTAGAAAATTGGCAGAAAAGTATGTGTTTTAGCCAGGTATTTGTTTTGCTATGACCAAAATACCTAACAAGAACAATTTAGAGGAAGAAAAGTTTATTTGGGACTCATAGTTTCATAGAAGAGAAGATGCTCTCCTCATGGCAGCAATGAAGTAGAGAAAAAAAAAAGAGAAAGAGACATAGGGAAAAAAAGCCTTTCAGGACATTCCCATAGTGACTCACCTCCTCCAGCCATGCCCCACATGTCTACAAGTGCCACCTAGTCAGTCCACTAAGATGGACTGATTAGGCTAAATTTTTTCATAATCCAATCATTTCATCTTTGAATATTCCTACATTAATAGGAGCTTTGTGGGGTACCTGATATCTAAACCCTAACAGTATGCTAAATCAAATTCCATGAATATATTTTTCATGATAAGATGTATTCACTATTTTTTTATTAATAGTGTTCTCCTAAAAGTCACCAAATCTCTGTAGAGTTATACTTCATGTGACAGTAAAAACTAGTTATAGGAATACAACCATATTGGGTGGTTAATGACATAAGACCAGCTGTGAAAATTCAGGCAAATGAGATAACAAGTTCTCAATATAGCATATTAAGTACATTGTTAAGTGATGGGACCTTTCAGAAGTGGCCTCAGTCTGCAATTTATGCATTAACATTTTGATTCCATGAAATGTATTTAGGGATTGGTGGATTCTTATAGTACCAAGAACATTTTTCATTCATTTTTACTACAGAAGGATTGGTTGAGTATCTTAATTCTGTGAATAAGAAAACAATTTTGATGGAAATGACTCTCACAAGCAATTTGATCTTATAAAATGAACCACAGACAATGTCAAATGAACAAAAAAACTTAGAAAATGCTGTGGAAAATGAAGACCAAAATAACACAAGGAGAGGGACACAAAGTTCTTAAAGAAACCCATAGTTTTTATTTATTAAACGAGTCTATGCCTTTTTAAAAAAATATCTGAAAGCATCTGTAAAACATGCAAAATATTTGAAACCCCTGCATATCAATTTCAGACAGTTTGCAAGAGTCATTTAGTTGTTTGCAAAAGAAAATATAGAATCTTTTCCCCTATGAGATTGCACCTGTTAGAAAATGTTTTCACAATTCTGTGTTATTATAGATGGTAACCCAGAGGGCTATGCAGCAGTTATAAACAAGGGAAATATAAATATAAATATAAATCTTATATCAGGGAAATTTGAAAAATCTTCCCAAAGGGAACTCCCACTCCACCTTCAGATAAGACACATCATCCTTCTCCCCAGCACTGAACATTCAACCACAAAGATGACAGTTGCCCAAGAAAACATCAGCTTCAAATAAATAGTTTACATGATGACCTTTATTTCCAATATAACAATAAAATGTGACTGGGTTAGCCCAGAGAAAGTACCAGTGTAGTCAGCAGATCACTGGCAGAACTATGTACACTACTAAAGGAAAACCCCAGCTAATTATGCTCAAAAGGTAGGGAAACTGGACTGTCTATACAGAAGGAAGAATGTCTGTATACTTCTTCCATTAGCACAGTAGCTACAGGTGATTCCTTATGTCTCTAAACTCATTGGCTTCTCCCAATTGACTATCAATCAAATTATTAGTTGAGGTCCCAAGAGCCATGTAACCAACTGTAGAACATCTAAAATTCTTTCAACACTTACTTTTGGGACTTTTGGCAGATGAAGATTAAAAAAAAAGATAAAAGATACATAACACAGTCCCCTCTGAGTCCTTCACATCCCTGTACTGGAAAACAAACACAATAACCCTTTCTGTGCTATTGAGTTTTCTGTGTCTGACATAGCCATACTGTGACATTTGCATAGCAACACTTCATTCAGCCCACACACTTTTCTGGAGACCATCTGGGTCAGCATATCACTATGCATGAATGCAGATATAAATTAAAATGTGAATATTGCAAGTCTGAACCATTTCTATTCGATTTTAATCTTCCTGGCCAGTCCAGTAATAGTCTCCAACTGCAGAATTCAGTGAAAAAGCAATGCAGTGGAATCTCCAGTTATTTATACAATTTCCTTCATAGTTAGAGACAGTTTCACTTCTCTGTGCCTCAGGTTCCTCACCTGCAATTCACTACAAGTATTTTTTTAACCTGTTTCATATAATACAATAAAAAGAAATTTGTAAGAGCTTGCATAACAGGATATCAAATTTCTTTGTTGGTATCAAACCATATTTAAATGGAAAGCTCTTATTCCAGTGGGAAAATAGGTATGATCTGGGATTCCCCCCCCCCATTTTAAAATCAGATGAACTCAGGCTAAATTTACAACAGGCACACAATTGAGGTGGGAGCAAATTGCTGGGAGGAGAAAGCTCCATCTGAAGTAGAACACTGGAGAGGTAAATACTACCTTGTCTGTATTTTATCTTTCTTTTCTAAAGATATTTGAATGTCAGAAAAGATGCTCTTAATAAAATATGACTTGTTTGCAAAAATGTTGGACTGATTTGGCAAAAGAGGTTTGGAAAAAGAAAAGCAGTGAAAATAGAAAGAGAAAAAGGAATGATAACTGGCTGTTACTGAACTGCACAGAGATTTCTAAAAACACCAGATATTGTAATTATTGGGCCACAGAGATTAATTTAAGTGAGGATTTCAGGAAATGCTGAGCACTGCTTTTTAAATGTCTGTTCTTACATTTGGCTGATGGTATAGCCACTCATGATTCGTGGGGTTTTCCAAGGTTTTTGTCCTTTGGTCCGCAACATAATTTCTCAAAGTGTGTTTACAACTGATGATGATAGGAATTATATGGAGAAGATAAAACCAGAGGGTTATGTCCAGAGCCTATGTACATATGAACACTCAATTTATTACAAAAAAAATGAAACTACAGACAGTGGGGAAAGAATGGTCATTCTAATAAATGATACTGGAACAGCTGGATATCCACAAGGGAGAAAAGAATATCAAATGGAAAAAAACATACAAAATAATTCACACTATGTGTATGGCATTTCAACATAAAGAAGTGTTTCTTAAAATGTAGGTTATGGACCACTTGCATCCAATTTGCCTGTGTGATACTTAAAGATATAGATTCCTGAACCTACCTTAGTTTCATTAATTCTCTGTAAATGAAGAATACAAATCCATGTTTTATCAATTCCCTTAGATGTTTTTCAGTTCACTAAAACTTAAATTTCATCTGTGTAGTATTTGGCAATTAGGAAAACAACTATCTGAATTCCAGTTTTGCCACTTATGGGCAAATTAGGTAATCCACCTTTATTTTGTCTTTTCGAGAGTAAAATGGTGATGATAATAATCTCATGGATTATTTTTGATGGCTAAATGAGATATTGTATGTACTGTGCTTGGTATAATTTTGGCTCATATTAGGCACTCAGTAAATATTAAAATTATCCATCATATCCAAATAAAATTACTGGAAATTATTTTTAATCACATAAAAATTTTTCAATTGTCAAAATATTAACTCTGTAAAGGTATTGCAGTATTATTACTGTATCTAAAGGGTAGCACCTATATCAAATACATGGACAGAGAAGCACAGAGTATTTGTTTGGAGATAATAACTATTCATTTGTACATCCTATTCAAGCCAGTCACATTCAAAGGTACAGCTTTAGGGTCTATGTGTGTGATACAGTAAGAAACATCTGCCCAATGGCATGCATAAGCTAAAAAAAAAAAACTTGGTAATCAGTGCAACAGCAGATTCAATAATCAGCAAACATTTCCTGGAAGACAGCAAAGTTCCAGAGGGTGTACTGGATGCTGAGCTTTGAGAAGAAAAAGATACTTCCCTTCTCTACAAGGAGCATTCGGTCTATGGGATATCGTGGTATGTCATCCTCATATCTGCATATATTATACAGCATTCCTCAACTGATTTTTTAATTGTTGTTGTTGCTAAAAATCTGGAAAACTGGAAAAGCCAGTACAGGATATTTATTTATGGCTATTCTTTCCGAATCAGAGATAAAAGAAAGGTATGAAACAGTACGTGCACTTGACTTCCTTTCCCTTCCTGTTCTGAAAAGCCAACACTTTGGAAGTTTGCAGATATTGCTACATTGTTCCCTGGCATCCAGCACTGCTGATAATAACTGTGATACAATGAATGGAAAAATAAAAGCACTCTGGTAGGGCCCAAGCTACCTTAGTAACTTCTCTTGTCTGAACAATGCTTGCTTTTTAGTACTAAGGAACTAAATATCTACACTGGGAAGTGAACAGCAAACTTCAGAAAGTAATGGGCAAAGGATTTAGTGCCCAACTGTGCCAAAATAGCCAAATCCAGGAGCCCTGAGATTCAAAAGTATTTTGCACACTGTCTATATTTGTTCCTAGGGCCGCCATAACCAAGTTCCACAAATAAGGTGGCTTAACATCACAAAAATTTACTCCCTCACAGTTCTGGAGTCTAGGTACAGTGATGAACACCTGTGATCCCAGTGGCCTGGGAGGTTGAGGCAGGAGGATCACAAGTTCAAAGCCAGCCTCAGCAATTTAGCAAGATTCTGTCTCAAAATAAAACATAAAAAGGGCCGGGGATGCGGCTCAGTGGTTGAGCTCCCCTGGGTTCAATCCCTGATACTGAACCAAAAAAAAAAAAAAAAAAAAAGAAAAAAGAAAGAAAGAAAGAGAAAAAGAAAGAAAAAAAATCCAATATCAAAGGTGTCAACAGGCCCATGCTCCATCTGAAGGTTCTAGGGAAGAACCTGTCTGTGTGTCTCTCCTGGCAAACCTTGACATTCCTTGGCTAGTGGCTTCATCACTCTAATCTCTGCTTCCATAGTCACATGGATGTGACTATGTTCCATGCTCTATCCTCTTCTAAGGGCACCAGTTATTGGAGTTCAGGTCCATCCTAATCCAGGATGATTACCTAAACCTTAACCAAGTACTTCAACAAAGATTCTATTTCTAAATAAGATCACTCAATGAGGATTCTGGCGGACATAAGATTTTGTGGGCAGATCCAGCACAGTCTCAGAAGAGCACAGTCTTATGAGGAGATGGTTAGTTACAAAATCCAGGTAGGCAGGGATGTAGCAAAGGGGAAGCAATTCACAGGGTTGCCTTCCCACCTGATCCTACCTTCACTAACAGGGCCAACTTCTCCACTTGGCATGGAGAAAAGATAGGGATGTACATTCTAGAAGAGAGGCACAACACAGGGGGATTGCTCATGAAAGTGAAGGATGAGCCTAACAATTAGACCTGAGAAAAGATGCCTACTGTGTGCCCAGCACTGTGTAAGTCACTTTCATAGGCACCAACAAGCTAAATTGATATTAAGCCCTCACAACTGGGAACAGGTTTCCTTCAATTCTCTCCGACTTGACTGGCCACAGAGCTCAGGTCCAGATGACTTTGAAAGCTTGAATTACAAGTTTGGTTCAAAGGAATTTTGGTGAAAAATCATCTACTGATGGAAAGGCTGCCTTTGAAGACCTGACACCTTATGACAGTACCCTGGAGATCTAAAGAATACGGTCCTCTGAAGGCAGCGTTCAACAAGCTGTAAAAATTAGAGAAGATTTCATGCCGTGGAATTTCTATCACAGATATGGTTCTTTGCAATTTTAGCAGTTCCTCTCAACCTTTGCAGCAGTTTGGGAGCTGAGCAGATGGCAGGCGAGGGATGAACCAAGTGGTGAAGTTTCAGCTGTAAAAGGCACTTCCTAGAATGACAATTCAGAAACTTATTTTCCCAACACGTATGGTATTGGCAGAGAGTTAGCAAATCCTTTCAGGAAAAGAAGGAGGCAGTGAGTCGGAATGAGGAATTCAGTTTGTTTAGGGTAGGTAAAGGCAAACACTACTGAGTCCAATTCTTTCCTTGTGTTTGGTAGTACCAAGACAAAGAGGCATGGTTTTGGGATATTAAATAAAAATTCTTAAAAATCTAAAGAATAGGGTCTGCAATAAAAGGAACTTCCAGCACATGAAGCAGCTGTCCTAATGTATTCTGAAACCAGTGAATAGTAGTGTCCACTAAGCTGCTCCAACTCTGGTTGGCATTTAAGACCCCTCTAGTTCCCAGCAATATATCATAAAGACAGAGCAAGGTTGTAGAAAGGACATAATCTGGGCTCAAATCTTGTTTCTGGTACTAAATACTATTTGATCTGGAACAAATGATTTTTTTCCTCTCTGAGCCTCTGAAGTGAGGATGGCAGGGGGGCAGGGCATAATAGCCATCTCAAAGGATATTGTAAGAATTTCGTGTGATCATGTACATGAAAGTAACTGGCAACTAGCAGATAAACTGGTATCAGTTTTTCTTCACTTCTATCCTGACTAGCTTGACAGAAGTTCATCAAAATAACTGTCAGCTATTTCAAACTGCTTTATCTTTGGTTCATCCATAAATTTTCCTTTATATTCAACTTCAATCATAAAGGTTTATTTTCCTTGAAATTCCATAGGCTTTTTTCTGTGTGAATGAGGCAGTCAGGCTTGGCTTTTTGAGATTTTTAGATCATATATGTATACACACACACACACACACACACACGCACACACACGCACACACACAAATAGAAACTATAAAGGTAGAGGTATACCCTGACTTACCTACTTACTTACTTAATCTCCTTGAAGTTATATCCTGATAAATCCATCATAAATTGAAAGTACCATAAATAAAAAATGCATTTTATATACCTAACGTACCAAACACCAGAGCTTAGCCTAGTCTACCTCAAATGTGCTCAGAACACTTTCCTTAGCCTACTTTCAACACAAAGCCTATTTCATAATAAAATATTGAGTGTCTCGTGTAATTTATTGAATGTTATACTGAAAGTGAAAAGAGAATGGTTATATGGGTATGCTTTCAAACCATTGTAAAGTCA
The DNA here is from genome assembly GCF_045843805.1 of Urocitellus parryii. Lineage (NCBI taxonomy): Eukaryota > Metazoa > Chordata > Mammalia > Rodentia > Sciuridae > Urocitellus > Urocitellus parryii. Next base: position 129,754,359 of record NC_135534.1, read on the forward strand.
AAAATTATAAACAAAGCCATCCCAAGCCAAGTACCATCTGTATTTGATATTCTGAAGTTACAAGTATATCATCACTTAATAAGGCCTGTTTGTTTTAACTAAATCTAAATCACTCAGGGACAATGAAGGTGTTATTGGTTGTGATTATTTCTGTAGCAAATAATAGAAGAGCTACCCAACCGGCCTAAACAATTAAGGGAATTTATAAGTTCCTGTAACTGAAAAGTCTATTAGACTTTTTATAATTGATCCAAGTATAGTTTTGTCCAGGTTCTGGCTAAATATATCCTGAAGTTCTCTCAGTTCTGCCTGCCTCTACACATTGGGTTTGTTTTGGGGCTAGGCTCATAAAGTAAGTGCTAGCAACATGATAGTAGTTTCTCATTCACATCAAATGGCACATTAAACATCAAGAACCACTGTTCCAAGCTTCACTCTGATTGGGCCATCCTGGATCCAATTTCTGTAGCTGGGGAAATGCCATTCTCTGATTGACTTAAATTTATATCAATCTTATAACAAGGAAATAGAATTATTTTATGTGGTTTAGAGCAATCAGGACCTTCCTCTGATTCTGAAGAAAAGTTCCATCCATCTAATGGGTAAGGCCAGACAAGGGCTTAGAAAACGTGCCTTTGGTTAATTTTTTTTTTAACCATCAAATCAAGATAAAGTTTGAAATCCCTTCAAAGCCCGAAAGGTTGGCAGTAATGCTGTTTTCTCATCAACAAGCAAGAATAGGCAAATGGTACTTCATGTCTGACTTTTCTTGCTTCAGATTTCAGGCAATGAGCATATACTTTCCATGAAAAAAAAAATCCAAGGCTAATCTTGGGAAAAAGATCTCTTGGGTCTAAAAATAAACTATTTTTTTTCTATTTTTGTACTTAATTTTTTATAACCCTATTTGCAACTAGAAAATAGGCTGCCTTTTTGTTTTAAATATAATAATCAACATAATACTTCATAACATGTGTTGTTGCATTTGATTCTCACTTCAATCCTGTTCATAGATAATTATTGTCATCCTTTTATTGGTGGGAAAAAAAAACAGAAGCAAAGCATTAGGTACCTTACTGAAGATCTTAGGAGAGGTTACCAAGGAACTGGTCTGGCATAAGCCCCCTTTGTCTAGGCTTACCATTCTCCACAATAATGTTGGAAAACCACATTAGAAAGAGAAGACAAATTCCTGATGCTGACGTAACAGCTGCAAGCTTCAAGGATGAGAAAACATTTTACTTTATTAAATTCACCACATTGACTTAGAGCTAGGCACTACTCTGCTTGAAGCAGGGAGGATGGGATGCAAAGAAAGTAAAACACAGGCTCCATTCCTTGGGCTCTTACCCCCTCCTTTGGTTGGGAGTTGTACACAGACAAACATTGTTATAACATGAGAAGAAGGGGCATATACTCACAGAGAAATGCAAACAGTATACAGCCAAGAAGAAAGCAGACTCTGAAAACACTCCAAGTAAAAGACGAACTTGGCCAAGGTTAAGATTTAACTCAGGATATACTGGGGAGAGTGAAGAAGGAAATGGGGTGCCCACCAAATTTTATCTACCTAAAATTTTTTCTATTCTTATTTTACCTACCAACACAAAACTTACTAGATGCAAAACATAAAAGTTAGTAGATAAACTTTTAAATAATTTCAAAATAGTCATAATTCCAAGAAAACTATTTTTTATTTTTGTTTATTTATTTGTTTGCTTGTTTGTTTGTATTAGAGATTGAACCCAGGGCACTCTACCACTGAGCTACATCTCAAGTGCTTTTTATTATTTTATTTTATTTTGGTATAGTATCTCACTAAGTTGCTGAGGGTCTCATAGAAGTTGCTGAAGCTGGCCTCAAACTTGTGATCCTCCTGCCTCAGCCTCCTGGGTTACTGGGATTATAGGTAAGTGCCACCACACCTGGCTCTCCAAGAAGATCTTAAGCAGGAATGGTGAAAATGATTTCTCCTGGGGAATGAAACTCGGGGGACAGGAAAGATTAGGGTCTGTTGTGTTTCTTTATAAATCCTTCATGACCAGAAGATTTTAAATCTGCATATGTGGATTATGTAGACAAATATTATTTTTTAATAGACTCTAAAGAATAAATATGGTTTCTACAAGAAGAGAGAGGAGAGGGAAGTGCAAATGATGCATTTGGATTGCAGTGTGGGTTACAATTACACGCATAGGGGAGTAGAAGCTAGTGCTTAATTGTACAAAGCATCAAATAGAAGGATATAAAAAATACATGCTTAGGCTATGGTTGGCAAGGAAGAAAATAAAGGATGTTAAACAAAGAGGTTATGATATGCTTATTACTGAGCTTTATTTACATACAGCAATGGTTCTCAAATTGGAAATTGAGTCAACATCCCATGCTTATGAAAACATAATTGTAGGGCCCTCACAATGTTACTTCTTCTGTAGATCCAGGGTGGGGCTCAAGGACTTGCATTTGTAGGAAGTTCCCAGGTGATACTAATGCGGCAGGGCTAGTGACCCTGAAGAAACCACTAACAAAGAATAATTTAGCAAGAAGTAGGGACTGGCATGCTTAAGAGGGAAAGATAAAGAGACTGTTCCAACAAGACAGATCAGAAGGAACAGAGCCCTGACTAGAGAGCTGATGCAAAGAAAGTACACAAGAGCCATCAAGAGAACAGACTGACTGTTTCAAAGGACAGTGGATCATTGGACCATATTCTGGATAATTACAAATCACAAATCATTGGTAAACCCCTCAGTGCCTGTGCCAGGCTCACAAGATACACTTGAAATCCATTTTTTTAAATAGCAATCCTGTCTAGAAATTAAGCTATGAGTTTTATCTGAATTTCCCTTCCTCCCACACCAATAACCTCTTTCTTTTTGCAATTTATATTTGCAAAAGCATCTTCAGGAGAGAACATCTTTATCTACACTCAGTCAGCGAGTGTGTCTATCTATTTATGTAAAATGGTACTAAAAATGATTTTCCTTATTATCTCATTTTTTAAAACCCTTGTAGCCAAATAAAGGTCAAAATAAATAAGGATCATAGGATATGTCCATCTTCACTGAATTAAGCAAAAAAATGCTTAACTCACCATAAAATATAAATACCCATGGAAACACAGATGAATCTTTTACCAACCAACATTTGCTGAGTACCAACTATATGACAAGAATGGTGGACGTGGTTAGGGGACAAACATGAATAAAACATGGACTGCTTCTGCTCACAGCAGCTCAAAATCCAGCAGCCTCTTTTCTGTACTCTTCATTTCACCTGAGGATTATGTTTGGTTTGTAATAAAAATCCAAAAGTTGGACAGAAGAATAGCTTTTTTACACTGACCACTTCTGAGCTGGGCACAGTGGCATATTCTTGTAACCCCATTGACTCTGGAGGCTGAAGCAGGAGGATTGCAAGCTCAAGGCCAGTTTCAGCAACTTAGTGAGACTCTGTTTCTAAATAAAAAAAAAAAAAAATGAAAGGGGCTAGGGATGTAGTTGAATGGTAGAGCACACCTGGGTTCAATCCCCACAAAAATAAATAAACGAATAATAACCTGACCCCTTCTATTGTCTAGTTATACAAGTGAAAAGACCACTTAGGTCCTGGGGTATTTCACTGAGCTCAAATGTACTTTGCTGACACACAGAGAAAGCCTTTGTATCTCTGTGTGTCCAGTAACCTGTCTGTTCCCCTGATTCTTAAACATAGCGAGTATTTTATCACTTACACCTTTCAGTGCCCAAGGAAAATGCCACTTCAGGCTTTTAAAATATCATTTCCTTTACTACTTCCCAAAATAACAAGGTCACTTCAGGACTGGCAAGCAGTTGGCACAGTGACGTGATTCCCAGGAGTACTAATAGTTCTGGAGAGGAGCAAGTATTTTCACAGCTGCCGGTCTTGGGGCTGAACTTTCTACTGTCAGTGAGAATCATGCCCAAGTGAAAATATAGACGTGGAACCAGTCGTCAAAGGGATAAGGTGACAGGGACTGTGTTTACTCAAACCAGAGAGCAACTGAAAAGGATTTCTGCAGCTGGAACGAAACAAAGACTGGGTTGAAGGTCAACTTCATTCTTTAATTTGGGCTCATCAGCACGCCTAAGCCGTGTAGCTCAAACGTTTCAGGCGACCCTAACCGTTTCAACTCTGTAAAAGACCCCACATGTCAACTTAGCAACTTATACCCTTGGACAGATGAGGGACACAAAACAACATGCATTCAATCTCATTAGAATTAATGAGGTTGTTATGGTTTGAATCTAAAAATGTCCCCTGAAGAACTCATATGTTAGGCAATGTAGCCATGTTCAGAGGAGAAAAGACTGGATTATGAGAACTGTAACCTCTTTGGTAGATTAATCCACTTGATAGATGAATACTAATTTGAATGGACTATGGAGTAGTAACTATACAGGTGGGGCTAGGTCAGAACAAATAAGTCACAGGAGGTGTGCCTTTGGACTATATCTGTCACTGACCTCTTCCCTCCCTTTGTCTGTCTGTCTGTCTCTCTCTCTCTCTCTGTCCTAACTTCCACGGCTGATCAGCTGTCCTCTGCAACATTCTTCCACCATGATGTTCTGCCTCACCGAAGGCCCAGAGCAGTGGAATCAGCTGATCATGAACTAATACCTCTGAAACCACGAGCCCAAATAAACTTTTCCTCCTCTAAGTTGTTCTTGTCAGCATTTTGGTCACAGCAATGAAAGGCTGAGTAACACAAAATCATTCATGGCACCCAGAGCTCCTTGTACCATCCCCAAATTTATCCATCTCCAAATGCCCTTCCATCCATCCACACCAGTCTGCCTTGGTCCCTGTAGCACCATCCATGCTGTTGTCATCTCCCCCACAGATCACCGTGTGTCACCCATCACTCTGCATCCCGTAGACCCACCAAACCAGTCTTCATATTGTAGCCACAGTCATGTCTCAGAAATTCAAATTCAAATTCTACTAAAATCTGAATTCCCCTAACAGAAACAGAAAACCTAACTTCAAAGGGCTGGGGCTGGAGCTGGGGCTGGGGCTCAGCAGTAGCACACTTGTCTGGCAAGTGTGAGGCACTGGGTTTGATTCTCAGAACCACATATAAATAAATATATAAAATAAAGATCTATCAACAATTAAAATAAAACAAAACAAAAACCCTAACTTCAAGTTGTTCTCTTACTTCCCATTGCTCCAAGGACCTTAACTAGTTGAACTGGCCCTGAGAGTATTGCACCACCCGTGTTACCCACCTGTGCCTCTTCCTGATGCATTTTGATCACTCTCTGCTCTCACCATGCAGACTCTCCAGCTTGGAATAATCTGGGATTGGCTTTGCCAAGTCACCTCGTCCTCACCCTTCAGATCCTAACCCCTATCACCTCCTGAGGGATGCTTGAGGAAGGACCTCTGCTACCTCGTTGGGTCCAATCCTCATTTGATACCATCAACAGCTCATGAATATAAATCCTTCCTAGAATGGGTCACAGAATGTTTGCACAATCTCATGTGATTGTTTGATTTCTGCCTGGTCTCCTTAATAAACTATAAGCTCCTTGAAGGCAGGGATTGTATTTTTGCTTACCACTATATACCAGAGCCCAGTACAGTGTCTGGCACATATTAGGTAATAAAATATATTCAAATGAAAAATAAATGAAAGAATGAGTGGCAAACTGATACTACCAAAATAAGAATGAAGAGGTCTAAATGTCCATGAATATGTAACAAAAAATCCCACCATTTTGTATAACTGTATTATATTAATAAAATTTTTAAGTAAAAATCTAAAATAAATGAAGAGATCTAGAATACTAGATGAATGATAACAATAGATAACACATAGTTACATTCCAGTATTAGGTATTGTCTAAGATAGGTAAGTAGATGATAAATAGATATAGACATACTAATTTATTTTTCACAACAACTCTATGAGGTAGTTGATTTTATTATCCCACTTTATAGAAGAAGAAACTGAGCCACCAGAGATTCACTACTCAAAATCACACAGTTATACATGTAAAGTGCCTATAATTGGAGAGATACTATGACTCTATAGACCACAGGAAGCCAGTCTGCTCTGGGGACTTTTTGCCCAACCACTTTTAAGGATATCAGCCACTACTCTTTTAAGAGTCAGAGATTTTCTTATTCAGAATTGGACATTGCAAACTGAAAACTGTGTGACCTCTTGACAAATGTGCCAGTGTCTTAATCACCTCAAGAGATGAAGATCAGAGAAACTCTCACCTGGATTTCAGCTGCTTTGGTGTCACTTCTCAGTATGGAGTTTTTCTACATGAATATAAGGATGGGCTGATTAAAACAAGCACAATGTAAAATAGTAGTCAATCTCTGCCTTGTTTTTTACTATATTGTTTTAAAATAAGCAGAACAGATACAGAAGAAGCTAATTGACCAGATAAAGCAAACAGAGGAAAAAGAGCTCAGAATACAAGAAGAAGACAATTTCCCTGGGAAGAAAGACTCAAATAGAAATGTATTTGTTTAGAAAAGAGAAGATGAAAAGGAATGTCCTGCTCTCCAAAAAGCTACAGGAAGCCACTCACTGAGCACACCACTGCAGATGGCATTATTGGGGGCCGAAAGAGAAAGCTTAATGTTCAGTCAAGGCAAAGTCTTCTGAGAAAGCCTGGAAGGAAAGAAGGACACTCACTGGAAGTAGCAAATAACTTATTTGCAAAAAGGAACTCTAGATGGAGCAGTTCCCTCTACTTGAATTTCCTGTGGTGACTGTTACTGATTTCGCTGGATTAACAACTCCTGGGAAAATGACGGTCAGGAATACATTCGCTCTGGGATAGGAGACAGAAAAGGATGAGGCAAAAGCTACCTGTTATTGCCAGGTGTGGTGGTACATGCCTGTACACCCAGCGACTCAGGAGGCTGAGGCAGGAGGATGGCAAATTTGAGATCAGCCAGAGCAACCTACGTGATCCTATCTCAAAGCAAAAATTAAAATTTTTAAAAATTAAGTTAAATAAAGTGCTGGGGATATAGCTCAGTGATAGAGCATTTGCCTAGCCTGGGTGAGATCCTGGGTTCGAGCCTCAATACTGAAAAGAGAGAGTAGGAGAGAAAGAAAAAAAAAACTACTATCAACTCCATTTACAAAATAGAAGTGGACTCTGAGTGAGATCCATGTAAATAAACAAAGGAAGGAAGAAGAGAAAGAGAATGAGGAAGATGAGGAGCAAGAGGAAGAAGAGAGAAAAGCAGGGAAAGGGGGAAAAATATGAAAAGTTGTCCAATAACTTGGAGCGTACTGTAGAACATCAGAGAGTGTGCTTGGGTCCAATTTCTGGGGTTGGAATCCAGGCTCAATTACCTACCAGATGGAATCTCCCTAAAATTCAGGTTTCCTATCTTTAAAATTAGGATTATATCTGTATGTAACCCATATGATGTTTTTAAGGAGTAAGGAAATTAATCAACTGTACAGCACGTACTCAATACTAGTTGCTGATGAAGATGACTTAGCATTTGATAACAAATCTCAAGTGTGGGCTGTGTTGAAACATGTTGGAATTGACTAGAAACTTGCCAGGACTAGTGTGGTCATGGACTCTCTGCTGGAGGAGGCGAGAGTTTAATGGTGTGTTTTACACCTTCAATGCCAAAACCCAGGGCCGAACACCACCCTCCAGGACCTGTCTATTCTAGGCTTGTTCTGTGACATCGTTTTGCTCTCTCTCTCCCCTAGCTCTCCTTCTCCATCCTTTCCCACTTCGCTTTCTTGTCTACTTTGCACTGTTTTCCGGTCCTTTGAAACCTCGGCTCTTCTCCCCATGTAAGGATCCTGCCGAGACAGACTAAGCAGATCTGTTTCCTCTCTGCTTTAAATGCTGTGGGCCAAATGGGGAAAATGTTTCCTTTGGGTGGGTGCCAAGCAACCTTGGGGAGCAGGGGGGAGAGTTTTTAATGACACAGTAAGAAAGAAAATATTTATGTCTCATTTTAATTGAACTTTTCCTAAGCTCATTGCATTTTAGTGGATGAAAAAAATCAACATATGAGAACACTGGGAATAAAAATACACATAGCTCTGGCTTCATGCACAGAAGTGGAAAAGCAATTGGGGCAAAGAGGAGTCTATTGGAGGAGTCTGATGGGAAGAATGCTCCCACCAGAAATCTAAGCGTAGGGGTGCTGCCTCTGCCACTTTACTCCTATGACTAGGGCAGATCCTGTTAGACTGGCTCATAAAATTGGCAAGATAATGAACAAGTTCATTACTTTAAATATCTTTCTATTTGTTGAGTCTACTGCAGAGCCTTGGGGAACAAATTTATAGAGTGTCACACCCCAATTAAACCTGGTAAAGTGAGCATTGTGAAGGGATGTGGTTTACCTTGTTGGGTGACTGTAGGAACAGCTATTTTAGTCACTGTTTATTAAGCATTTACTATGTGCTAGGTACTGTGCTAACTGCTTTAGACATATGATCTCATTTAAATCTCCCAGAAGCTCTGTGAAGTAGGTATTGTTAAACTTATTTTGCATGTGGGCGACAGCAGGCAGTATACTTGGGGCATAAAGCTTATGAGTGGTGACGGGATTTCAGTTTTTATTTAATTTATTTATTTATTTGTTTGCTACTGGGGGTACTCTACTACTGGGTTACATACCCAGTCCTTTTTATCTCTTATTTTGAGACAAGGTCTTGCAAAGTTGCTGAGGCTGGCCTAGAGTTTGTGATCCTCCTGCCTTGGCCTCCTCAATAGCCGAGATGACAGGTATGCACCACCATGTCTGGCTTGGAAGTGGGATTTTAACCTAGACGGGTATCACAACAAACTCTACACATACACTGCAGTATCAAGTGCAGCCCGGTCAGTGCAGTTATGTACCTGTAACAGTACTCAGAAGGACTAATTATCTTGGAATCTACAATGGCAATGAACAGCTGAGCATGAGTATTACCTGCTATCTAATTAAATGACAGGTAGTATCATTGTTCTATTAAATGTACCATCATAGAACTAAAATGGAAACAGTTCTTCTCACTATTCTCAACCAAAAGAATGCTACTCGTTTCACTGGTTAGGTTTCTCTTCTCCTTGTGTCACCCAGCTTTTCCCAATCCATTTCTAGGTGGACCACCAAGCTTTACCTCCACCTGTGCCTCAGTTTTACCACCCCTATAAGAGGTACTATACTGAGTATTTTCAAGATTAAGACATGCATTTAAAACACTTGGTAGTGTGTCTGACACTTGCATTTTGAGAGTAGTACCTCTTTGCATCATAATACTTCTTTGAATAGGGGTCACATTACCATCTGAAGTGACTTTAGTCTTTGGTGATGGATTTGCTTGCAAATAGGCACTATCATGATATTGTCCAGAAGTCTCTGCTTCTCACCAATGAATTCTGTGGAATACTCTGACCTAACCTGCTTAGTAACTACCGAGAAAACTTCCTCTCTCTGTCCACAGGTCTTTGGCATCCTGGGGGAGAAGGGATTCTATTCCTTTTTGCCATGCTGCAAGGCCAAGGATATTTTCAAGGCTGATGGTAACAAAATCAACTCCTGTTTATTATCCAACTACAAATGAGCATTTCTTTTTTTTTTTACCAGGCAGTATCACGATGGACACAAGATCTCCTATGGATGTCTACTACAGTTCCTGGAATGCAGCAACTCATAAATGTTCCTGTTTAATATTAAATCTAAATAGACCTTAAAAACATATATAAAGATACCAATTCCAAATTGGTCTGCCTTTTCTATAAATCCTCAAACAAGACTTTCTATCCTTTCTATCTAGTTTGTAGGGTCTCAACTCATGGAAAGTCCATATCCAATCCCATTTCAAGATTAAATGTCTTGATTAAACAGATTAAAATGTCTCAGATTCTTCACATCTAAAGATCTCAAAACAATCATCAATTGTGATGCCCCAGTTCTACAGATGAGAGAACAGAGTCCTGTATGGGTTAGGTCAGTGCTCCTGCTGATATTTTGTCTCAACAAATCTATTTTTCCTGATTTTTAAAGATTTGCCATCTCTTGGGCTGGGGATGTGGCTCAGTGGTAGAGTGCTTGCCTAGCGTGTGTGAGGCACTGGGTTCACTTCTCAACCCCACATAAAAATAAATAAATAAAATAAAGGTCTTGTTTCCATCTACAAGTAAAAAAAAAAAAAGATTTGCCATCTCTGTACAATTCAGAGAGTGCTAAATGTGCTGGCTAAGTCTCCTCTAATACCTTCTTGATAACTTTCTTGATAACATGTGAAGGGCAGGAGGGAGCTTCCATTTTGATATCTTTGAATTTTTTTTTCCATTTTATTTGAATTCCACTGTTACCCAAGTGGTACTCTGTGTACAAGTCAAAAATATTAGATTCTCAATTTCATATGTTTCCACTAGATAACTAAAAGTCAAAGACAGTCTCTTTCTAGGTTTTTGTAGTCATTGATACTGTGAGTTCTGATAATTCTTTGTTTTCTTGGTGAACAGTATACTTCAGAGTAAATATTATAAAGTCACAAAGATTTACTGTGCAAACACCAGTAGAACATGCAGATATAAACTAAAGACCAATTCACATACCCCTTGGCTGTAGTCACTCATGACACATTTATAGCACCTATTTTGGAGTCCCCGATACGGCCCTGCCCCGTGTAACATGTGCAGTGTAAGACACCAGGGAAGGAAATCAATTTACCAAGGAGGCTCCAGCCTGTTGTGTGACTAAACAGAAAATAGCAAATTAAATTTGTAGCCTCAATGAGGTTGAGTGGTTTGCCTAGGAATGACACTGACAGCAATGCAGACAGGGAACTCTCCTCCACTTAGATGTCAGAGGTCATAGTGGGCCTGGACATATATTCTGCCTGTGCTGATTAGGACCAGCTGTACATTCACAAGTACAAATAAAGACAAGGTTCAAGTTTAACATATCAGTGTGTTAGTAAGAGCACAAGGTATAAGAAGAGTCTGGGCCTGCCTGCCTGCCTGCCTGCCTGCCTCTCCTCCCCTTCCCCTCCTCTCCTTCCTTTCTTCCCCAGCCCTTCCTCCCTCCCTCCCTCCCTTCCTTTTTTCCTTCCCGGTACTGAAATTGAACCCAGGGGCATGCTAGGCAAGCACTCTACTACTGAGCTACATTCCTAGCTCTCTTTCATTGTTTACTTTAAGACAGAGCCTTGATAAGTGGCTAGCCCAGGCTGGCCTCAAATTTGAGATCCTCCTGCCTCAGCCTCCCAAGTCACTGAGATTTCAGGCGTGTATCACCACACCAGGCCCTTCTGCTCTTTTCCATGTTTCTTCTTTCCTGATGCTCTTAAGTTTCCTTCTGGTTTTGTTTCCTTTCTTTTGAAGGACTTCCTTAAGCTTCTCTTTAGGTTAGTGAGCTAGGGCAAAATCTCTTTGTTTTCCTTCACCCAAGAATGTCTTTATCTCCTCTCATTCCTGAAGGATAATTTTGCCATCCAGATGTAGAATTCATGATTGAAACATATTTTCTTCCAACCTTTGGAAACCATGGTGCTCTTCCTTCTGGCTCCTTTGGTGATTTCAACAAAATATGTGTTGTCATCAGAATCTCTGTTAGAGGTTGATTTCAAGGTTTTTATTTTTGTCTTTAGATTTCAACAGCTTAATTTTCAGCAAATTTTTGGTGTTATTTCTGCCTGGTGAGTTTATCTGGTGCCTGTTGGTGCTGCCTGAAAGGGCAGAAGGACTTCCCTGTCTGGATTAGAAAATTCCTTTCTGGTCTATGGAGGAGGCATTCCTCCTACTGATGCACTCCCCTGGCGGAGGGAGGAGGACCTTGAGCTGCAGAACAAAGAGGCTCCCTGGTCCAGGAGGCTGGCTGTGGGTGGGTCTGTCTTGACAGACCAGCTGGCGTTCCTCAGTACCTTTTGGTGGGAAAGAGATGCCTCACACTCATGGAGGAAGGAGAGTGTTTCCCTGGCAGTTTACTTTGCAGGGTTCTCTATGAAACCTCACTCCCATCCAACTTTTTGCCTTATACTTGAGGAGCTCAAGGAAGAATAAGTCTACTTGAGCTAACTTTGCTGGTTAGGCTGGGGCTAGGAAACACTGGGTCTAGGCATGGGGGCACAGAAGGATGCAAGATGCCCTGTCTCTGTCTGGCCATCAGTCCTGGGGCCCAGGCCATCTCACTTTATCTTTCAGAGTTTCCCTTTGGTTGCTTCTTAAATTGCCTACAGAAGGGGGTTGTGTTTAGCATGGAGGGAAAGAGAGAAATGCTCTATGCCCACTATCTGTCTGCACCACTGAAATCCCCACCTTCAATTTTAACTCATACTTTATCAGGAACAATCATAAAATTAAACATTCCACTCACAAATAACAAATAACAAATATATATATATATATATATATATATATATATATATATATGTAAGTATGTAATAATAAATGCATAATTATATGAAATTAAATTATATAAATTATAATTATATGTGTATATATGTGATTTGCTTTCAAGAAGTATCTAAAATAGTTTGTTTTAAAGATGATACAGATTCCAAGATATTATAGATTCACTTTTCCTTGTTTCTGTCCTCTAACACAACTAACAACCTGGAAATTATCCAAAAGATGATGATAAAAGAGTTCTGAAAACTGGAAAAGAGAAGGTGGCATACGAAGTGACAGTCATGGTAAATCGCACTCCCACGTGCTCCTGGGCTGGACACTGAAGAAACCTGCAACCGAATATGGTCAACAAGCATAGAAATAAATCCCAAGAAAAGCCTTCACTCTGTGGTCAAAGGACTAGGAAAGAGAAGGGAAGCCCATCAGAGACCTAGTAGGAGCGGCAACCATCAATCCACAACCAGGGGATGGGCTGGTGGCCCTCTCTGCCCACAGTGGCAGCTTCAAGTCCTGGTGGGCTGCCCATTCCGCACATACCCATGCCCAGGGCACTGACCCAATTGCATGGGACTACAGTAAAGCCCTGGGCCAATCCAATGCCCTCTGCACACTTGGAGCACTGAAAGTGTAGGCTGTGCTACTATAGCGACATGTCAGTAGGGTCTTATGTCTCCCTCCCACCCACAAGAGGAGAAAGAGCCCCAGGCCTAGTCACTCTGGGTTTCCCTATTCCCTATAGACTATGACCCATGAATGTGCATTCATCCCCTATAGGTGGCATAGACAGGGATAGCTCAGAAGTTCTAGCAGTGGCAGAAGAATATAGCAGCAGAGGAGCGTGCAAGAGCTCAGAAAATTGAGCTGTCATTGGAGCCACAGCCCACAAAAGTAGGCCAGAAGCTCCATGCTAAACCTAAATAAGGAGACTGCCTTCTATCTACAATATGGAATGTTCTATCTCACCACTACAATAGACACAACAGAAACCACCCACAACCTCAAGAGCCAGGTAACCCATAGTTTCAAGCAAGAAAAGACCATCAACAGATGACAATACCAAGGCAAATCAGGTGTTGAGATTATCTGACCAGGATTTTCAAGCAGTCATAAAATTATTCCAACAAGTAATTATGAATTTCTTGAAAGAAATGAAAAAAAAATAGTTTCATCAAAAAAAAGATCATATAGAAGAACCAATTTGAAACTATAGAACTGAAAAATACAATAACTAGAATAAAAATCATCTACAAATACCATGAGAAAATCATGCAGGTATGATACAATAAAATGATGCAATAAATGCTTTAAAGCCCCCCCCCCAAAAAAAAGAAGTGTTGGGGATGCAAGATGTCCTGCCTCTGTCTGGGCACCAGACAGATGGCTGATCTATAGTTACTTCCTAAGAGAAAATCTACACCATGCAAACCACTTATCAATCACTCATGTGGACAGAAAATAAACAAGTTACAGGGCCCATCAAATATTCTTGTGCTGACATATCACCTATTAGAAGGACTCCCACACACAGTGAAAGGGGATGCGTGAAGTGACAAAAAGCGGCTTCAAATCAAGCTATATAAAGTGTGAACAAAGCAGTAAATCAGTAATGCTTTCCCAGGACCCCATGAACAATCATTTCAATTATTCCATGAGAGAAGGGACAGCCATGCTGCTGGGCTGTGGGCCCAAGGCACTTTGATTGAAGCCTGGTGGTGCCACTTCCTGCTTAAATCTGCTTGGGGCCAATGAACCCCCACAGAGACTCAGATTCTTCTTCATCTGCAAAATGAGAGACACCCAGTGCTGGGGATGTAGCTCAGCGATAGAGCCTAGCAGACATTAGGCTCTGGGTTCTATCACTAGAACCATGAAGGAGGAAAAGGAGGAGAAAAAGGTGGAGGAAGAGGAGGAAGAGGAGGAGGAGGAGGAGGAGGAGGAGGAGGAGGAAGAGGAGGAGGAGGAGGAGGAGGAGGAGGAATGAGAAACACCCATGTCAAGCATTTTTGTAAGAACCAGTGGTCATAACTATCCATGAAAGCTTATAAAACAGTGAAGGGCACATAGTTGGTGGTCAATAAACAACAGGAAGAACTAAAATGTATTTAGTGCTTACTGTGTACCAAGCATTTGTTGTGGTTTGGAGAGGAGGTGCCCCTCCCATGTGTTAATGCAGGAATGTTCAGAGGTGAAGTGGCTGGTTTATGACAGCTGTAACCTAACCTGTGCGTCCTAGTTTACATGGACTCCTGGGTGGTAATTATGGGTGGGTGGGGCCTAACTGGAGGAGGTGGGTCACTGGGGCATGCCCTGGAAGGATTCATTTTCCCTGCAGCCCCTTCCCCCTTCCCTATGCTTCCTGGCTGCGGCGATCAGAGCAGTTCTCCTCCTCCACACCCTTCCACCATGATGTTCTGCCTCCTCTTGGCCCCAGAGCAATGGAGTGGGCTACCATAGACTGAATCCTCTGAACTTGTGAAATAAACCTTTCCTCCCCTGAGTTGTTCTTGTCCGGTATTTTGGTCACAGTGATGCAAAGCTGACTAACACAGCATTGTTTTAGGGACTTTAAGTATATTGTTTATTTTGTTTTCTCAACAACGCTAAGGCAAGCGTAAATCTTATGTGCATTTTATAAATGAGGAAAATGAGGCATCGCAGTTAAGTTCCCACATCTGGAAAAGAAAAAGCTGGGACAAAAACAGACTTGTCTGACTCCAGAGTCCACGCTCTCCAACCATTATCGTGAGGCTGACCCACAGATGACGAGATGTCCACAGGCTGTCCTTGTCTGCCCCTCCATGCTTTCTCTCCAGGGACTCTGAGGGGAACCCAAGCGTTTTAGATGGGCCCCAAAATCTGCAGAGCTGTTGAGCCTTCACTAAACTGTTCCCGGCTGAGGGAAGATCATTTCAGAGTCATTTCTAACTTTGTTCTGGGCACTGAGCCTAACCCTTTTTTGGTAACTGATTTACCCCACCCAAAAATCAGCCCTATTTACCTTTTGTGAGAACTAGGTAGACCCAGGAAATACTAGGCTGGCCAACCAGAAAATTAAATAAGAAAGCCATTAGGCCCTAAAGCCTAATGCTCAAAGGCCAAACAATTTAGAACAATGAGTTACTCTTTCACAATAGAAATAGCTGTCTTCCAGTATTTCAGTTCTTGGAGCATAACATAATCATTAAATACATAGCTGAGTGCCTGAGTCTTAGCTCTAGCTGTGTGAACTTTCTTAAGTTTCTTAACCTCTCTGTGTGAGTTTTCTCATTTAATGTGGGAAAAATAGTAAGCCCTATCTCAGATGTTGTGAGGATTAATGAATTCATATATGCAAATATTTCAGAACATGCCTGGCACATTACAGCTATATAAATATTAGCTTTTATTATTATTTTATTCTATTGTGCTCCAGTCTAGGCGTATGGGCTATATAACAATGGTTTTTTTTAAAGAATAACTTTGCTAGCCAGGCATGATGGCACATGCCTGTAGTTCCTGCCTCTTGGGAGGCTGAGGCAGAAGATCACTTGAACCCACAAATCTGAGATCATTCTGGGCAACATAGTCAGACATCAAAAAACAAAAACAACTTTTTTTTTACAGTGTTATATTCCTCTTGGAATTACTTTTTCCTATTTTTGTCATTTCCCAGCTACCCATCTCCTATAAACCCCCTTCTCACCACCTTTCCTTAAAAGCAAAGGAAATTATATTTGAAAGTCTCAGGAATCATAACACAACATGCTGATAAAGTCAAGAAGTGTAAAAGTTAACGTTCTCTGAAGACATAAACTCGGTATGGTGGCTCTAACATGAACATTTCAGGGGGCGCGATGTAACCTCTTCCCCTCACCCCAGTGCCAAGGGTAAAACCAATGGTATGCCCACAAACTAGGCAAACCCTCTACTACTGAATACACCCCAGCCTGCAGTATATCCACTTACAGTTTCTGGTGGTGGGCTTTAAGGCCTTTGTTAACTGTCCCCTCCTCCCCTTGTAGAACACCTCCTATGGATATCAGCTGGCCCCTGGACTTACTGTTGCCAAGCTGTGCTATCACTGCTCCAGACTGAGAACCACCTAGAACAGTGCTTCTCAACTTGAATCTCCTGGCAGGCTGACCAAAACAGATCCCTGGGCCTCATTCCCAGAGTGCCTGACTCAGTAGCTTGGGGGCAACCTGCCAGATCATCTGCATTTCAAACAAATGCCCAGGGAATACTGCAGCTGCTGGTCCAAACCCCATTTTGAGGACCACTTCTGGGGAAAATTCCACAGAGTCCTCCCTTGCTGCATCAAAAATTGAAATGAAAACTTTCATTCTTGTATGTAGATGAATCCTCAATTTTTTTAAGAAGTAGAAAACAAATCCTGTTCTAAGCCTGGCAGAGCCTTCACAAAACCTCACTCACCTCATTTCAGTTCCATGTACTGTTCCATGTACCCACACTTCATCCTTCCAGTCAGTTTCTGCCTGTATCTTTGCACAGATGCTCCGGATCATGTGTGCGTGTTTACACGTCGCCAGCCCTGCTTGTTTACATGTACACATTTGTGCTTCTGCTTCTCCCCCATTAAACCATAAAGTCCTTGAATGTCTTTCTCACTAAGGTGTAGACCTGATGGGAACAAACTGTGGACATTTAATAAATGTCAACTATTTATTGTACCTGGTAAGCAAAGTGAACAAACAGATACTGCCATGAGAACTTTAAACTTTGCATCAAGACCAAAGTGTGTTTATTTTTGCAGTATTAATATAGCCAAAAGATGATTTTCCACTCACATATAAATACGCGATATGTTGCCAGTCCGCATTTTAAATGCTTTGATGCCATTCTCAGAAATACCATCTGTGCATCTTTTTCTCACATAGTTATCAAAATGAGTAATTTAACATAGAGGAGTTTGTTGGGAAGGCAAGAGAGACATGAATTCTAGAAATATTAGTGTAATTGTAATCAACTTTGATTTTATGGGACATTCATGGCCAACCACATCTTAATCTTTTCAGAATTAAATAAAAGAATGTTATTAGCCCTGAAGGCTATTGGTGAGAATATATTCTGAGAGTTAATAATTAACCCAGAAGTTATTATTATATACTGATTTACAAGCCACATGAAGTTAAATGATCAAAGGATGAGATCATTTTTGTTTCATCCATTGAACAATTGAGTTGAACTGTACCAAGTAAAGGACAGAGTAAATGATCAGTTTTTCTCAAGCAACCAAAGACTCTCAGAGAACCAATCAGAAAGCAGAACTTCCATCTCCATATCCTCTGAGGTCTGGGATGTACATTAACCATAATTTCTTTTCTTTTTTAAGATTTGATGCTACATCTAACCTTCCACTGATCAATTCTTTTTTTAATTTTTTAGTTGTTGAAAGACCTTTATTTTATTTATTTTTATGTAGTGCTGAGGCTCGAACCCAGTGCTTCATAAATGCTAGGCAAGCCCTCTACCACTGAGCCACAATTCCAGCCCCAGTCATTAAGTAAAGGAGAATTTCACTGGTGCATTTTGGACGTTTGATTTCTTTCAGCTTAAATTTTTCTAAAGTTCGACCAGGGAACAATAATGAGCTCTAACTAAAAATAAGTGGAAGTTGTTCCTGAATTTAAAAAAAAAGTGATTTCATGCTATTGTTACTTTCATAATAAAACCTAGTGACATCTAGGTTGGTTTCTTTCCCTAGTGTGATTTCCAAGGTTGCTTTTATCCACCCAAGTCAGGTCTTGTTTTGTAAATGAAACTGTATTCTTGCGCTTGAGCTGCCCTTTCCTTACCCAGACCACATAATTACAGGCAGCAAACTTCTCCTTGCAATTAATTAATCTTTCCCCCAAAGAATTTAGGACAGTAGACAATAAAGGGTACTCTTTGGTCTATAAAGGTTAAAATCACATTTTGCTGTAGCACGTATAGATTTCAAGACAGTCCAACTCTTGGCTTGGCGGAGTGAATTTAAGGCAGGTGCTATACATTAAAACATGTCAAGAGCAGCCATGGTGGGGAAGAAAAAAAAAAGGAAAATAATCCTGATTCTCTTCTGCTATTCCAGAAGCAGAGGAAGAACAGACTTCAAAGGAAACTGATCAATATTTGGGCCAATTCCAAGAAGACAAGAATTCAGTCCAAGTCAACCAGTGCTAGAAAACATAGCTAATATGAAAGCAATGGTTGACACAAACCGTCTTCAAAAAAAGTTAGAGAACTTTAGGTCAAAACAAAATGTTTTGTGGCAAAGCGTTCAAAGTCTTCCAAGATTTCACTGTGGTTTATTTTCTAAAAAAATTGCATTGAATTTTCAGCTAATGGACTCCTCCTAGACTTTCCAACCAGTGAAAGATAGTAATCAGTGGTATAATTAAGCAGTGTGTTTTCATTAATAAAAACAGATGTTTAAAAGCTTTTTTAAATATGCCTTTGGTGAAGAAATTCTTAGTGAGCAAAAAAAAAAGTCTTTCAAATCTTTTTGTTTATTAAATTTAATTCTGTGGGATGAAAACAAACAAACAAACAAAAAAAGAACTAAGATCTTATGTGAAAAACAAAAAACAAAACAAAAACTACAACTAAGCCAACTTTCTGCATCTCACTTATATGAGAATTCTGCCACCTTGTCATCTCTGCCAATGGGCCTGGCTTCATTTGTTGCTAGATTCATAAAGGGTTTGAGCTTTTCACATGCAAATTACTAATTGGGGATAACATAGGCTGAATCTTCCACAATTTTGTTTTGCAAATCCCACATTTGTAACTTTTGACTTTACTCAGTACCTACTGTAAAATCAATTTTGTTTCCACATAAAAGTCTTCACAAGTTCCCAAATACATAATTTCATCCATCAGCAAATTTTCAGAATCTCCTCAGCTATAATATTTCCATATATTTCTGAAGTCATGTTCCTTTGAAGTTTAATGTTTTTGAGGAAAACATGCCTCAGAAACTATTCAAATTCCGTGTTGTTTTGGCCTGCTCTGAAGATACTATTCACTTGGAATGAATGTAACCCGACCAGGTGGCAGAATAGGATCCTAAGCTTCAGAATCAGACCTGAGTCCAGGTCTGACTCCACTGCTCAGCACCTGGGTGATCTATGAGATTTTACCCAATCTTTCCAAACCTCAATTTCACCATTTATAAAATAGGAATGACAATACTACCTCCTAGGCTTATTGTAAAAATTAGATAATGCATTCAAACCACTTGGACAACATTGTTGCTATTTAGTTGTTACAAAGTTACTTCCTCCTTTTAAGTCCTCTTTTTACACCAGTGATTTTAAAAATACATCACCATTTTCCCCAGAAATGACTATTCACATTACTCTGTGTATTTGTTTGCTAGGGTTGCCATAACAAAACACCACAGACAAGGTGGCCTAACCAACAGAAATGTATTTTCCCATAGTTCTGGAGGATAGAAGTCCGAGTCAAGGTATTGGCAATTTTGGAGTCTCCTGAAGTCTCTCTCCTTGGCTTGCAGATGGCCACCTTTTCACTGTCCTCCTGTGGCATTCTTCCTGTGGCTGAGAATCCCTGCTGTCTCTTTGTGTGTCCTAATCTTCTGGTGCATCTTCTTGTAAGGACATCAGTCAGTCTGAATGAAGGCCCACCCTAAGTGGTTTCATTTTAACTTAATTGCCTCTTTAAAGATTCCCCATCTCCAAACACAGTCACATCACTAGTTACTAATCCCTAATAGGATTTCAATATGTAAATTTGAGGGAAACACAGTGCATAATATTTTGCTCCAACACACCAGGTACCACTTGTCCAACTATACATTGATCTTCACTCATTGGATAAATTTATTCAATATTTACTTGATATTAAATGTGGCACCTGCAAAACTGGGTTACTCTTCACAGTAAGACTATAAATTTGTTTTTCAAGAGCTCCCACTTTGATGGAAAAAAGATATATTTTGTTAAAATTACAATTCAGTGTAAAAGAGTGAGGAAAAAAGAGAGGAAAAAACCTCTTTGTGTGTGTGCAGATGTGGTGCTGGGGATTGAACCCAGAGCTACATCTGCAGACCTTTTTATGGGCTCGTTTGTTTGTTTGTTTTGAGACAGGGTCTGGCTAAATTACTGAAGCTGGCCTCAAACTTGCAACCCTCCTGCCTCCTGAGTCAATGGGATTACGGGTGTGCCTCACCATGCCTGGTTACCAGAAGAAATTTTTAAGAAGAAGACATCTTGAAGGATGACAGTTTATCCAGTACAAAGTATGGTGGCTGAGGGAACATGCAGTTCCAGGCAAAAGTATCAGGAAGGATATTAACAAAAAGCTGACAAATGATCACAAAACAGGAGAAAGAAAATAAATGGTGGGGAGAGCATTCTTGCACCTAAGATTCAAGCTGTCTCTAACCAGCCAAGAAGAACAGCACTTGGAATCCACATTGTTACTTTTATCTCTTTGTCCCTCTGCTTCCAAAACAGCAAAGCTAGCCTCTGCGGGCTACCTATACTTTGTTTCTTTTCTTTCAATGTTGTACTTTTTATAAATGATTTGCTTATAAATATAAGTGATAGAATATAGGTAAGAAAGAATCAAAACTAAAAAGCTTGTGTTCCTCTGACGTCAGCTGTTGAACATTTCTGCCTTCACTCTACATCCTGCTTCTGTAATCTCCAGAGGGCATGTCAGAGCTGCCAAGTGCTAAGCATGTCACAACCCTGTCACTTTTCCCTTACCTCACTCAATTCTCTCAGCAGCCTTTTTAAACATCAAATTGTATACCTTACTTATTTTTGTGTGGTGCTGAGAGTTGAACCCAGTGCATCGCATATGCCAGGCAAGCACTCTACCACTGAGTTACAAACCCAGCCCTCAAGAGCTTCTTAAAGAATAGATATCACACTTAACAGATACAAGAACGGAGACTTGGGCAAACTTGCCCAAGGCCACACAGACAACCAGTCACAAAGGGATAGACTTGACCTCAGGTCATCTCACTTCAAAGCCCAGATACTAATGCCAGGTCTTGAACTGGGGCCAGGCAGCGGCAGCAAGGACACACTCAGATCTGTTGTGCAATGAGGAAAAAAAAAATCCCAAGGTAGTGACCTTTTACCCAGGGATAGGTTCACTAAATATAAGGAAATGATTCTTTACGAGATTACACCTTAATTTTTGATGTCATATTATTCCTTATGTTATGAGATGATGAAGCCAAAAAAATGGTAATTGCTTTATTCACAATGCCCTAATAACAAAAACAAAAAAAGTAAAAGGCTGATGTGTCAATTTTTTTTCCCCCACTACTGGGAATTGAACCCAGGTGCTCTACCAATGAGCTACATCCACAGCCCTTTTTTTTTTTTTTATTTTGAGATAAACTGTCACAAAGTTGCTGAGGCTGGTCTCAAATTTGCAGTCCTCCAACCATAGGCTGCAGATCTCTGGGATTACTGCAGTGCAGCCACCACACCTGGCTGATGTGTCAATCTTTTAATTAAAAACTCTGTCTCCATTCCCAGAGATTCAAGATCTAAAATTTACTACTGGGTCAGAGAATACCTTCCTCTGTGGAAGGCACATGTTTACCTTCAGTTGTCCACATTACCAGCCATTGTAACTTAGATTTTTCAATTTCTCACTGCCTTTTAAGTGCTGCCACCTCACTTCCCCAAACTTGGGCCCACTCTCTTAATGCATTTAAGCATTTGTATTTATAAGAGGAGACTAAGTGAATAGATAATATAATGGCTTTCTTCGGCTGTGGTTTCCACAAAAGCAAAAGGTCCAGCTTTTTCTTATCAGAACTTGCTGGAAACTTTCCATACTAGAGATTTCAAGTCATAACAATGTGGAGGGGAGGGATCCCACTTTGCTCTTAGAACTATACAGTTCTATATAAAAGGCATTCTTAAGAGCTGTTTGCAAAATCCTACATTAATTTCCTCTGGTAAGCCTTCTCATACAAAGGGGTCTTATAAATGGATTAAATGTGGTTGGGTGCAAAAGTACAGTAAGTCCTCTGTCAGACGCCTTTGAGGGTGGATGCCACAAACAGGGGCTTCCTTCATAAGGGCTCCCTGCAAATAGCTGACTCGAAGTTTTGTGGCCGGTAATAAACTCCTTCAAAATAAACCACTTATACCATCTGTTTGACAGTGCCCTATCAATTATACCAGGAATGTGTGGCTTTTCTACCCTGGCAAAGTCTTCCAAGTTGACAAAAGGATAAACAGAAGGAGGCAGTAAGGGTGGGGCAGCATTCCCTCCCTCCAAGTTATCCCTACCAGCCGCCATTGTTTGGCCTCTGCCCATACTTGCTCAGCCTCCTCCTCAGTAGGAAGAAGTCTGGAATGGGGAAAAGCAGAATCTATCTCAATGTTTCCAAAACCAAATGAACCAAGATTGAATGGTAGTGAGACTTGGAAACTGCAGGAAAGAGTTAGAACCAGCAGGTTGAGGAGCTAGGAAGAGCCCTTAGAGCATGAATGGTTGATGAGGTCTTGGTT